>NC_140207.1:1163998-1458998 GCF_965226575.1 Pagrus pagrus
AACATATCGAAGTCTAACAGTCAGGTTTACTGATCACACTGCTGCTGCTCAGAGGATGAACCCTCCATGTTTCAATGGCTGCATCAACTTATCTCCAGTTTAGCTTCACCACTGCTCAGCCTTTGAGACTTCTAAGATTGTTAAGAGTGTGTTTCTGTTCAGTGTTGTTGAAATAATCTTGCTACAGATATAAATTCATGTACCCAGGAAGGCTTCGTCCTTAATGTCGTTGTCGGTGAAGAGGAACGTGACTCCTTTTCCCTGCTGACCAGCGATACGATACAGAGCCTTCAGATCCTCCAGCAGGTTACTGCAGCTGTAGGACCTGCACACACACACACACACACACACACACACACACACACACACACACACGATGATTGAGTTGATCAATTAACACAAAGACAAGAACAAAAAAACAAATAAGTCAATGAATTGTTGTGCTTTGTGCTGCAGACCTGGTCAGAGTGATCTGGAAGGTTTGGTATCCAGCGATGAACGAAGCCAACCTCGTCAGACTCTGCTTCCCCGACCCGCCGACACCGACCAGCAGGGCGTTCCCCTGCGGCGTCCGCAGGATCCGAGAGATCCGCATCAGGTGGGTCATCGCGTCCTGCCATTGGACCAAACAGAGAAGGTCGTTCACCAATAGAAACGCAGAGGAGGTGGACAGCAGCTTTATGTGTTTAACATCATTTAAGCGTGAATGTGAATTTCGCTGCTCCTCTGGTTCGTTTAAAGTCTTTGACCACAGCTCCGGTGACGACTGACTGCTGACTCCTCCCCTGAATAAAAGCTTAATTGATGTAAACTTGTTTTAAATGTTGCAGGGAGAAAAAAAGGTAAGCAAAAGTTGGATTTCCAACATGGCCGCCTGACGATGGTGATCAGTCATTACCTTGAAGAAGACCAGGTCCATGGCTCCGCCCCTCGCCGCCTCGTTGTACTGCTGCTGGAAAACAGACAGCCGCTCCGCCAGGGCGTCCAGCGACGGGATTGGCTCGTACACCTGTCAATCACATACATTTTTCTAATGTTTACAGTAGTGACACATCAATAATTAAAGGTAATACTGACATTATAGCCTGAATGTTGCTGTAGGACTGTGAGGAAGACAACAAACAAAAAAAACAAACAAACAAACGTCAGATAAGTGATTGTATCATCTGTGAGTCGACGACCTTCGGAGCTTCCAGCTCGCTGTCTTCAGGTTCGTCTCCCGTCGCCTCCGGAGCTTCACGCAGGAAGTCCACGAAGCAGCTGTCCCACTGAGCATGCTCAGTCAGAGCTTTCCCATGATCCTCCACTGTGATCTGAGGACAACGAGGGTGGGATGAAAGATCAGAAAAAATAAATGTTGCAAAATAATCTTTAAAGGATGAAATAAAGTAAACTCGAGCACACACACCCTCTCCATGATGCCGTTGAAGGTTTGTCTGTCGCTGCTGTCGATGAACCGGTCGGCGATCACACGACAACACTCGTGATGGAAGAGAGCAGAGAGCAGCTCAGAGCTCTGACACACCTCCGACTTCACCGTCAGGATCCCCTGAGATCGACAAAACTACAGTGATTCAACAATACACAACAAAAGATAGAAAATCAGTTACAGAGTTCAGTTTCTCAAATCCGTCCAGAGTGAACCCTCTTCACAAACAAATCAATAAAGGATCTTTGGCAATGTTATCAGTTTCGTTGAGTTCAGTTTTTCCTCCAAAGGGGAACCCTCCTCCCAGACAAATCGATAAAGGATCTCTGATGAAGAAAATAAACCAACATGTCAGCTGCTAGCTGCAAGATAACGCTAAGCTAGCTGCAGGCTAATGCTAAGCTGCTAACGCTCAATTTTCATTTTCATAATCAAAATTGTGACACCTCTACAGTTAACTGACTTCATGTCTGTGAACTCAAAATGTTTATATTTGGTTTTATTTCCTCAGCGATCATCAGAAACACACTGAAGATGTTATTGTGTTATTATTGTGTTAAAATGTTAAAGATGTTGTACTAAAGATATAAGAAATAGTCAATTACAAGTAAAACTCTGACGTTAAAAACTGTACTGAGGTAGACGAGCATCATCAGGATGATTTTCATGTTGTCAGATCAGAATGACATTAATAACATCCTGAGATATCAGATCAACACGTTGGACTCATAAACATTTTAAAACATCATCCAGCTGATCACATTTTATGTTCAGGAGACAGAAGTTGAGTCTTACAACAAAAATATGTCAAATGTTTTAAACTAAAGAGTAAAAGGACGTTTTCCTCTGAATGAAGTGGAGACGAGAAAGAGAAACTAGTTTAAAAAGGTAAAGAAGGAAAGAAAACAAGTTGTACCTTCAGATTTAATGAGTGAACATGAAAAACTAACTGATGTTGTGTTTTCTACCTGCCAGATTCTGCTCAGGTCCCTCAGGTTGAAGATGTAGTGAAACTTTGCAGGAGACGGTAACATCTGAGGAGACAGAGCTCATCAGACTAAGAAGCAAAGTTATTACTGATGTGAGCCTGTAACAGCGAGAAGACAACAAGTGAACAGAGGTGAGGGATACTTTACCTTCGCCTTCACGGCCTGCCACGCCCGTCTGGTGGTGGGCACGAGGGCGGCGGCGAGGTCGCACACGGCGGCGGGGAAGCCTCTCTCAGGGCAGAAGTATCCCTGAGACACGGTGCCGAAGATCTTATCGATGGAGGAGTTGGAGGGCAGAGTGCAGTTAAAGATGGAGAACTGTCTCTTCAGACGCTGAGGGATGTCGTTCCGACCGCCGCCCGGGTGGATCATGGCTGCCACCAGCTGTTAAAGGTTAGTACACCGTTTATTCATTTGGACAGCGGACAGAGTTTCAGAGAGAAGGGAAGATGTTGAAGGCAACATCCTGCTCTGATACACATCAGACAGAGAGCTGCGACTCCAGTCTGAAGTCAGTAAAATGTGGTCTGACAGCAGAGAGGATCTTTGAACAGAGACAGATGCTAACATGTGACCCAGTTCACAGTTGAGGTGACGTGATGACACTTTGATGAAGACCATGTGAGCACAGCTACTGACTGGATCTTTGAGTGAAGACTACTTCTGTTCACGGGGTTAATAATGAATCTTATGAATCTGATGGTTTATGACTGAAGGAAGAAACAAAACAGATCCCTGATGACATCACAGACGACTGGTTGTTACCTGGACGTCCACTACAGTGATGAACTCTCCTGGACGGTCCAGACTGTAGAAACCTCCCTGCTCCATCAGCTGACGCACAATCTCATTGGTTATCTGAGGGAGAAGAAGATCAACAATCTTTGCTATTTACTGCAATTATTAAAAATAAAAAGGATTTTTTGTAAACGAGAAATTAAACGACCAATCAGAGAGAGCCTGGAGCCCACCTGGTCTCCCCATTCGTTGATAATGGGCATGTTGATGTCGTCGATGAAGACGCTCATGCTGCGGCCGGCCGGCGGCCCGTAGGTGGCGCCCATTCGTTTATCGATGTAGCTCTCGATGGTCCTCTGGAACATGCTCGGCAGCGTGGCCGACGAGAAGTTCACCGTCTTACTGAGGTGGCGCTCTGGGTCGAGCTTACTGGTGTAGCCCTGCAGGGGGAGCCGGAGAGGAACACGTAGCATTAGCGTGAGCTAGCTGACGATGGAGAGAATTTTCTCTTTCAATCTGTCCGTCTCACTTTAACCATGACGGTCTTGGCGGTTCCCTGCTCTCCGATCAGCAGCACAGCCTTCCTCTGCTTCATGATGGTCTGCATCAGGAAGTCCGTCCTCACGTTGTCCACGTTAGGGACCAGGATGGACGAGTAGTCTGGGATGTGGTCTTTGGGGTAGACGTACTCCGGGACCTGCATCGTGATATAACAACTGCAGACGCTACAGATCATGTGGACCGGGTGTGTGTGAGTGTGTTGATGCTTTATCCAAATTTCTGCTGAAAGAATTTAGTCTGAAAACGTTCAAATGTTAACAAACATCAACTGAACGTCAGAAAACAACAGTTTGATATCATGACGTCTGTTTACTGTGTTGCACAGATATCCACTGAGGTTAGCATGCTAACCAGCTAGCCCCAACCCGGGTTTAACGCATCCACACAGTAAAGAGACAGCTCGGTGTCCACAGACCTTGTTGGACCAGTGCTCCCACTGTCCCTGCTCGTTCACCGTGAACTCAAAGATGGTCTGCTCGTCATCAGTGTGCGGCAGGTCCAGAGACGAGCTGTGGCGCTTCAGACACAAACACAACAAACAGGACCTGTCAGAGGACGCGTCACACACCCCACAGCTCACAGGTGCACAGGTATATTAAAGGGTAACTCAGGAGAACAACTTCATATGTGAACAAAGAAGTATCGAGTCTTTTGCGGCTCCAGAGGAAGCTGCTCAGTACACACTGAGCCCCAACACACACACACCTTTATGAAAGCCTCCATCTTGGCCCTGTCCTCCAGCTCCAGCACCGCTCCGAGGGACCACATCACCGCGAACACAAACAGTCGACCCACGTCACCATGGCAACCCTGTTTCTCCTCAGCTGCTGGGAGCAAACCCTGAGCACACGCACACACACACACACACACACACACACAAAGAACCGGACCGATACATGTAACCATTGCTTCATCACAGTTAAACGCACCGTCCCTGGTGTCTGTCAAAGCTGCAGGGTTTGACTCGGTCATCAGACATTTTGTCGAAAAAATGTCACATTTTTTCTTCTGGAGGCTAAAACCACATTTCCCTGACGAAATGTCAACAGACAGCTGTACTGTACCTGCAGCAGGTCGATGGTCTGTCTGATGTACATACACTCCAACACCTGCATCTTAGGAGACACAGCAGTGAAGACAAAGTCCAACAAGTCCTGAAGGAAGAATCAGAAAAACAGCTCAGTGATTTACTGCACAACACTCACATCAACAGATATGAAAACGTCTCGTCTTTTAAAGTAACAGCTGTCCGGCTGGACAGAGCATCAGTCTGTCTGCTGAGTGTCCTCGTGGTCACCTGGTAGCAGCTGTTGAAGCAGAGCTTCAGGGCGTCGGCCTGCTGCTCGGGGAGCTTCTGCAACCAGGCCTGCAGGATGGGGCTCCAGCCGAGCACCGACGAGCTCATGAACACCATCCCGTTCCTGGACACCGTGGCCGGGGAGGCGTTGTCGATGTTGTGGGGCTCAAAGACAATCTGCAGGACAGAACGGACACAGCTTCACTTCAGATCTGACTCTGACTCAGGTAATATCAACCTGCTCACTGACACATGAGCCAACTGATCACATGACCTGGAAGCTATTGAGCTAACATGCTAATATTTACATATAAAAATTACTAAAAAATAATAAAAATTATGAACAGATGTAAAATGTAAAAACAAGAGGCGTATCTCATGCAGCCAGTATAGTTACATGATCCCGGTATGATTTTGAGTCGATTGGTCACATGACCTGGAAGCTATTGAGCTAAAATGCTGATATTTAGCATGACAGACAGGTGGATGTTGTGATGTCACCTTGCAGCAGGGAGCCATCGGGATTCGGTCTCCGTTCGCCAGCGTCAGAGTTTTGTTGTCGTCCAGAACTGAGTTCAGGTTCTCGATCCAGATTGCGTCCACCGGGCCGTCCAGAACGATCCAGATGTATTCCCCCTGACACACGCGTGCACACACACACACACACACACACACAGTAATAAAAGCCTATGCCATGTTCTGTCGTCTGCTCAGTCTGATCCTATGAATGATGAACTCGTCTTCTTTGGTTTAAACTTTTCTACACGTGTTCACTCCTTCATCTGTGCTGAGACGTCCGTCTACCTTCTTGCCCTTCAGAGTTTTCCTCCACAGAGTAGAGAAGACGCCATCCGTCCAGTCGTTGGTGGTGACGTCCAGCGTGCCGAACATCTGCGAGGCCGTGATGGCTTTGGGGTTCATCCTCATCTCGCGGTGCGGAGAGCCGCACTCCGACATGGCCTTCATCAGCGTGTGGATGCAGGTCGTCTTCCCGGCACCGCTGGGACCCAACGTCATCATACCTGCATCAGAACATCACACATGCATTGAAGTTTAAAGTTAAAGACTTCAGAAGATATTCCACTTCATCAGTGTCACCATTCTGCACCAGAACTTGAACTCAATGGAGAACACTTGGACTCAGCTTTTACTTTTTCATGTAGGAGATAAAACAGAACAGATTTATTTTATGGTCCTTCATTTTTATATTTGCTGAGGTAAATAAAAAAAATGGAAATTCAAGTAATTAAATTGTTGCTGTCCAGAGGGTCAGCGACAGATTTTCATAGCTTCATGACTTTTCCTATGGCGCCACCTTCAGGACCAACATGACATTTCAATAGAAACGTCATCAGGAGCTGTTTGTTCTGGTTCATGTTCTGTCTGTAATCGTCTGTACCATGTCGGACTCTCTGCGTCTCGTACAGCTGAACCAGTTTGAGGATCCAGGGGGGATGAGGGATCAGACCGGCCTGCTGAGCCTGACTGAAGATGGACGCCTCCAGGTCCGGATACCCGGCTTTATCCAGAACTGCAGATCAGAATAAAACTATACTTTGTGACTGCAGTAATACAAAGACACACTTCAGGGTGAAACTCTGGAGGTTCTCTGATGTTTGCACTCATTTTCAAACAGCTCAAACCATTAATAGTATAAACTCACAGTTAGTTTCAACAGAAAGCTGCTGTGGACGACATGAGATGATGAGTGTGTGTGTTTCAGTGTGTGAGAGAAACGTACCAATACCAGGAAACAGATCATTGATCAGACTCATGAACAGAGGCTCGTCCTCATCCACCTGCAGACAGAGAAACCGTGTCACAGTATATTTAACCTGATCTTCATAATCTCAGTATAAAATATAAATTCAGTTGATGAAATAAGTCAGAAAACTTCAAACACTTCAGACTGAATCTCTGTGATGTTGTATCAACACAGAGTGTAGAAGAGTACAGAACAAACACACCAGTTTGGAGAGGTTCATGTCTCTCAGGACTCTCATCACCACGGTCTTCTCCGGTTCTGACGGGTTGGATCTCTTCACGGCTCCCAGCGTCCTCAGAACCGACAAAATGTTCCTCAGGCCAAAATCATAATGGACCTGATGAAGATCACAAAGACGAACAGAGACGTGATGATGTGACGATACAGTAGTGACTGAGATTCTGGTGGTGTGTGGACACGAGGCGAGGTCGTCTTCGGACCTGTTTGGAGAGCTGCTCCTCACACAGTTTGTAGAGGGTGTAGAACTTCCTGCTGAGGACCTGGTTGTCACGGAAACCTGCACTGGCCAGTTTGACCCTCATGATGATGGCTCGGTCCGGGACCATCATGGCTACTGTGCGAAACTGAATCTTCAGGTTCTCGGGCAGCTCCTGGCGACCCGCGTAACCAGGGTTCTAGAGAAGGAAGGAGAAGTTCACACAGGTCAAGTCTTTGTGGTTGGATCAGTTCTCCAACTCTGGTTCTGCAGTAGTTCAGTTCCAGAACTCTTTAACTGGTTATGAGACGGATCAGTTATTAAAATCTCTGTTTGGTTCTGAAGGAGTTCTACAACAGAAAATTTGTAGTTAAGCTTCTAGAACATTTGACTGAGTTCAGTGGATCTTTGGTCAGAACTTTGGACTCTCATTAGTTCCCTGGTGTTTCATTTCTAGAACCTGCTGGTGAAGCTGCTGCGTTCTTTCAACTCTTACTTTGGACTGCATCACCGTGACGTTGTGATAAAAACATTTACTCCAGAGTAGAACCTTTTTAGCCGGACGTACAACTCTGTACTTTGTACTTTGGTCAGTTCTGGTTTTGGCTCCAGAAACATGTCCTGTTTGGTTCTGCAGGATGCTTCATTAGGCCAGAACTCAGTTACCATGGTGAGGAAGATGCCGAACTCAGGGTCCATGTCGACCACGTCTCCATCTGTGAAGATGAACTGCTTCTTCTTGTTCTTCTTACACTGCAGGACGATGTAGATCTGCTGGGCGGCGACGGACAGAACCGGCAGCTCGATGCGGTTAAACTCATCGAAGCAGCCCCAGGCTCCGGACTGAGCCAGACCTGCAGAGACACACGACAGCACTGTGCTAAACGGTGTCCATCATGGACCAACCTGACCTGGACGGGGCTTCAAATTTTGTGCTGTACTTTGGTCTGCACACAAATCTTCAGGACAAAGTTGACTGATGTGCATTGAAACATCCGGACACTAAGACCGTCACAGGTCCATTGTTGGGTCGGTCACAACCTTTAATAAAAACCTCTTGTATCTTTCTACCTCACACACACCTGTTGGATGTGAGTCCATCAGAAGTTACTAAATACATAAGCAGCAATCTTACACACCTTTGTAGATGCGTCCCAGTCCTCTGTAGTCCATCTGGTCCGAACAGTTGAACACCACCACGTATTTCCCCAGACAGCGACCCATGTCTTTAGTCGTCTCTGTCTTACCTGGAGACGCACACTGAGTTAGAGCAACATGAAACAAACTCAATCTAAGAATAATCAGTTGTGTCTTGTGTTACCTGTCCCTGCCGGACCCGCCGGAGCTCCGCCCATACTCATCCCCAGAGCCTGGGACAGAGTTATGTAACACCTGGACAGATGTTCAGTATCAACATATTTGGTTCTGACTGAGATGAAGGCATCGTGATCATATTACCCAGCAGGTGTGTGTACCTGTCTGTCAGCGGGGTGATGACCAGTCGGTCTGTGCAGCCCAGGTACTCGTTGCAGTAGCTGAACTCCACATCTGTGATCTGGATGACACATCTGTCTGTTTCCTCCAGGAAGTAAAACCTCGACTGCTTCTGCCACTCGAAGTCTGACGCAGATCGCACGTTCAGACGCACCTGATGAGATAATAAGACGTGATAACTGATGAACATCGACATCAAACCTTCTTGTTTGTCTGTCCCTCCGTCCACCCACCAGCTCGTCAAAGATGTCTCTCTGGTGGACGTGGATGGTGATGAGCGTCTCGTACTTGGTCCTCTCATTTCTGCTCAGCTCCCGGGTCGTCATGTCGATCAGCTCGTTCAGGAGGTCTAGGAACTTCTGATTGGTCGTCTGCATGACCTGTCGGCCAATCAGAGAGGTGTCAGTGCATGAAAGACTTGTTTCCACTCTGCTACGAGTTTCAAAGTACAAGCACCTTCTTGTCAGACTTGCTGAGGACGAGCGCGTCTTCTGCGTCTCTGGTCCAGATCATCTGGATCCCCAGCAGGCCGACCTGAGCTGGGAACGCAGACTGGAACTCCAGCAGCTTCAGACCGGAGTCGCTGATGGCCAGGTAGGCCTGACGGATGATCGCATGCAGGGTCTGTCTCACGCCGGCCAGCAGCTGTCCTAACCACATCTCCACGTTCCCCTGGGAACACATTTCACACATTCATTGTTGTTTCTACTTTAAGTTTAGGATAACGGGCGAGATGATCCCTGCAGTGAGCGGACAGGCACCATCAGTCCATGTGTACCTGTGCCAGGACCGGTTGGCTCAGATCCACAGTTTCTCCCTCCTGAGACTGAAAACTGACCATCTGATCGTAGACTTTCTCATTGAAGACGACTCGGTTCACATTGTCAAACAGACTGAGAAGATGAGCCTGAGAGACACAGAGACACAGAGACACAGAGACACAAAGACACAGAGACACAGAGACACAAAGACACAGAGACACAAAGACAATTTGGATTTAAACAATAAACAAATAAACAACAACAATCCTTAATAATAAACTCAATAAACTGACAGAGTTGATGTAGTTGTAACAATTAAACTTAAATTGTAAACTAACGATTATTTTCATTGTTGATTATTTCCTCAATTAAAAGATCAGTTGTTTGGTTACCTGTGTGCCACCTGTGTGTTACCTGTGTGTTACACCTGTGTGTTACCTGTGTGTCACCTGTGTGTTACACCTGTGTGTCACCTGTGTGTTACCTGTGTGTTACCTGTGTGTCACCTGTGTGTTACACCTGTGTGTTACCTGTGTGTCACCTGTGTGTTACCTGTGTGTTACCTGTGTGTCACCTGTGTGTTACCTGTGTGTTACCTGTGTGTCACCTGTGTGTCACCTGTGTGTTACACCTGTGTGTTACCTGTGTGTTACCTGTGTGTTACACATGCGTGTTACCTGTTTGTCACCTGTGTGTTACCTGTGTGTCACCTGTGTGTCACCTGTGTGTTACCTGTGTGTCACCTGTGTGTCACCTGTGTGTTACACCTGTGTGTTACCTGTGTGTTACCTGTGTGTTACACCTGTGTGTTACCTGTGTGTTACCTGTGTGTTACCTGTGTGTCACCTGTGTGTCACTTGTGTGTTACCTGTGTTACACTTGTGTGTCACCTGTGTGTCACCTGTGTGTTACCTGTGTGTTACCTGTGTTACACCTGTGTGTTACCTGTGGTACACCTGTGTGTTACCTGTGTGTTACCTGTATCGTGTGCGAGTCCGATGCCTGGCCCAGGATCTCCAGCAGGGCGGGATCGGACACGAAGAAGAATCGAGGAAACACCAGGCGCTTCTTCTCCAGGTAACCAGACAGAGACTTCTGACAGAGCTCCAGCTGCTCCAGGAGGTGAGGGAGCAACTGGAGGAGGAGGAGGAGGAATGTTTAACAACCACGGCAGAGAACTGTGAGCTCTGTGTTGCTCAGAGGCACGTGGGCAGCACCTGGCTCAGCGTCTCGTCTCCCACGCAGCACTGCACCACGTTGGGAAGCTCGTGTGCTCGCTGCATGATCCTCTGCCACGACTTGTCGATGTTCTGGAAACGTTTGGCCTCCTGGACGAGTTAAAGACAAACGTTGAGTCGTGTCTGAGAGAAGACGTGACATCAAACGTGACATGATGATCAGGTGACCTGAGGCAGCTGCTTGGCGATGTCTCCGCCCACGAACACCGCCTCCAGGTAGATCCACAGGTTCTGAACCGACAGCCACTTCTCGATGATCTCGGACGTGTTGGAGAGTTTCTGGACCCACAGCTGGATGGACGGCTTGAAAGGAGCGTTGTACCTGCAGGAGGAAGGAAACTCTTTCTTCTTTTCAAGTTTATTTATTTATTTTAACTGCTCTCTTTCTGTTTCCGTCCTTCCTCTCCTCAGGCCTCGTCTGTCCACCTGTTGCACTTTTGTTAACTGAACTCACGCTGGTATTTTCACACTCTGTTACCTTTTATATTTCTACTACTACAGATTTCTCTCTCTCTCTCTCTTCCCTCGTCTCCCCACCTGTTGCTCAGCAGGGACGTCAGCACCATCAGACTGTCCTCCATCATGGAGATCTTCTCTGCGGTGTCGGCTCCTTTCAGCAGCAGTTCCCCTCTGGTCCTGAAGGAGGCGAAGCTGAGCATCTGGCCGCTCCACTCGGCCACCACGTCCTTCAGTTTGGCCTCGATGTCGCGCTCCTTCACCGCGCTGATACAAACGTCCTGAAACACACAGGAAACAGTCACAGTCAGCAGAGACGTCCTGTTTTCTCATCTTTAATCCTTGAAAACTGCAGATTAATCTGAATTTATCAGGGGTTTTCTTCCGACTTTTGGAATAACTGTAATAATCTTTTACTGATTATAGTTTTTGAGGTTATAACTACTCTTTCCAGATCACCTAATTTCTGACTTCTTGCAGTTATTGTAACCTCTAAGTAATCTGAACAAACAACTACACTTATTTCACATTTTCTGGATCATTCTTGATTTTTTATGGTAATTTCCTCACTTTTCTGGATGACTCATGTTTCTAAAGAAGTATTCAAGACATTTACAGATTATTTCTGATTTATTCCAAACGTTTTAACTTTTTCAGGATTAGACTAGATTTACCACCCTGCAGCCGTCTGCCTCCGTGCGTCAGTCCAGTCGCTGTTCCTGAGTTATTGCATTGAATAAGTCTTGTTGCAGGACATATGACGTCACAGTGAAGTTATAAAATGTCATTGTTTCATCATTTGGTCAACATTTGTGTAACATTTTGTTGTAATTATCGTTTGAGAATGAGCTCAATCACAGAACAAATGTCTTTATTAACAGACTGTCAGCTGTAATTTAGTTTTATCTTAAAATCAACATCTGAGAAAGAGATGAAGTTTACAGAATCAAGAAAACAGACTGTCTTCAGGTGCTTGTATGTAAACGCCGTCAGTACCTCGATGTCCTCTTTGGATCGGAGCAGCGGAGCCTCCATGATGTTTCTGAGGGAGAAACTGTCTGATTCCACCTGGAAGCTGTGACCGGTCAGCTCACTGAGACGAGTCCAGTGTCGAGGCAGCATCGCCTGAAGGAAGCAGGAGTGACGATTAACGTCTTTGAGAGGATGTAAAAACTGTAATGTGGATCTGATGACACTAAAAACAGCTCGCTCCTCAGGCGGACAGACAGACAGGTGGTCCGACCTTGTTGGCCATCATGTAGAGCAGAGGGCAGCTCTCACTGAAGTCATCGATGGTTTTCTTCAGATCTCTGAAGGCCTGCCACTCCTTCAACGCCTTGGGAAGCTTTCTGATCCTGAGAACACAACAGAAGACGCAGTGAGAGAAGCAGTGCTGCCACTGGTGACGAGTGTTTTAACTGCATAACGACAGAAATGTGAACCTGTTCTGGAAGTCCTGCAGCTCCGTGTTGATCTTCTCGATGTTGAGGTCGGCCCACAGGATGTCGTAGTATCCGGCCACGTTGTCGATGACGGCGTTGTACAAAGTGTAGAGTTTGGACAGCAGAGACAGCTCCCTCTTGATCCTCTGCAGCTCCGGATACTCTGCAGGGAGGAGAGGGACGGTTAGGACGGCGGGAGGGAAGGAGGAGAAAAGTCCATCAGTCAGTCGTACCGTTAACAGGAAGTCCAAACAGCTCCTCTCCTCCAGAGTAGGTGGTGTATTTCCTCCACAGCTGATCGAACTCGGCCTGAAAACTCTGCAGCCGCTCGCTGGCTTCATCGGGAGCCACGCCCTCCACGCCCGGACCCCTGCAGACACACCAGTTACACTTCTGATTCACGTTACGCGCCATCACACCTGTCCGTGTCTGATGGGGGAGCACCTGTGGTCGTAGTCGGCGTAGAAGCTCTGAACGACGCTCTGGTAGCTCTGCACTGCAGACAGCAGGTCGGTCTTCATGCTGGGCTGGATCTTCACCAGAGTGTTCTGGTTCTGCACCACCTGAAACCACAACACACACTCTCACCTGTAGCTATTTGTTTTTTATTTAGATCACCATCAGCTTTGTGGTTAATGAAGTTGATCTGCTCACATTAATCAGTGTTCTGGCGCCGTTAACAACATTTATTCTGAAGTCTAAACATGAACACCTCCCTCAGTCTCACCAGGGCGTTGAGGTTCTTCCAGGCGTACGTCAGCCCGTCCACTCGCTCGGCGTTCCCGTCATTGAAGAGAAGTTCGTGTTTGTTGAGCAGAGCGAAGGATTCCTCCACCGGACCGATGGTGGCGTCGATACGAACCTCCTCCTCCCGAACCTCAAACAGTAACGGTGAGGAGGTGGATGAGTGGAAGAGAGAAGAACAACGTCAAGTTGGAAGTATAACTAAAAATACTAATGATAAATCATCAACAGCCAATCAGACGCAGGCTGACCTCTTTGAGCGCTGCCATGGCTCCTCGGACGTCTTCCAGGTCTGTTATTGGACGCTGCAGGCGCTTCGTCAGCCCGTCCACGAATGAGAAGATGTCGTCCATGTCAGCGGACGCCCGGCGGTTGAGCGCGGCGCCAAACGCACGTTTCCACAGATGACACTCCTGAGTGAGCGCCAGCTTCAGCTGCTCAGTTTCGAAGACGATCGAACCCACTGAACAAAACGCCGGGAGCTCCGAGATCTGCACCTCCAGCTTCTGCAGAGACAGCAAGGCATCATGGGTAAAGAGAGAGACTACACTTGATGTTTCTGCTGTGAACTGATCAGGTTCTGATCCGGAGCCGTTCACCGACGGGAGCAGAGCTCAGAGTTACTGTTGAACTTGTGGATTTATCTTCACTCCTGTTTATCAGCCTGACTGCAGCAGTGATCCGGAGGTGACCTCCACTGTCGGGTGGTTCTGTTCTGTACTGTTGACTGCTGACTGGAGCTGGAGGGGAAATGGACTTTACTTCATGAAGGTAACGTTACAGAGAGGAGACAGAGAACCAGAACCAGAACCAGAGTCTCTGCTGAGTGCTGACTTCACTCAGAGCTTCAGCTCAACTCTCTGATGTGTTAAAGTTTTCTTCTGGTTGTGTTTGGTCTCGTTCTCAGACTTCCTTCCTCTCTCTCTGACTCTCCTGAAGTTACAGCCACAGACGACCAGATGAAACATCAGAGATAATGTAAGTACACAAGTCAACAACATGTAGAACAAAGGTCCAGTTGTTTTTACACATTTTAATGCAGAAATTCGACATCTTGAAGTTTAAAGGATAACATGACGCGATCACGTGATAAACAGGAAGTGGACTCACAGAGTAGAAGGAGATCTGAGAGCTGAACTCCGTCAGCGAGGGGTCGGACTGCAGGAAGGTCTGAACCTGCTCCTCTGGGTCCTAAACACACCTGGCTGTTAGTCCAGATCAACAACAACAACAACAACAACAACAACAACAACAACAACAGCTACACACACACACACACACACACACACACACACACACCTGTATCCACAGAGTAGAGAAGTGACTGAGTTCATTCAGCGTCTCGACAGACTGAGCTCTCAGAGACGAGACGATGGAGCTGAGCTGGATCACCAACCTGCTCCAGACAACAACAACAACAACAACAACAACAACAACAACAACATTAGAGGCGTGTTTCAGTAAAATGTCCAATAAACAAACTTCATGTCTGTTGCAGGACTTCAGTGACTGCACAGATGTACGTTACATGTCTCTTTCTCTCTGTTTTATTCTCTCACTGTCGCTCATGGAGGAAATGTGTCTGTTAATAAATGAATTATGATCCAGACCTGCTCCTACTGGAAAGTGTTGAGTGATGACTTACGTTGAGAATTGGCGCCATACAAGTAAAGACTGATTGATTGATTGATTGATTGATTGATTGATTGATTGATTGATTGACTGAGAGCTCAGTATCAGTTTGCATCAGAATTGAAAATGATTTTATTTGCTCACTGACTTGGAGACGTCTTTGTGTTCGGCCAGCTGTCTGTCCAGCGGCCTCAGCACCGGCGGCTTCACCGGGATGTCGTCTCCTGCGTTTCGAACCGCCGCCTGCTCCACCTGGAAGAGAGGACGGTACTGGAACGTGATTGGCTGTCGGGTAACAGGCGTTTCCAAAACAAGATGACTGACATGCCTGACGAGTACCTGCTGCTGTTTGTACTGCAGATGAGAGTAAGTCCACAGAGGGACGTCTTTGGTCGCAGACAACACGACGCTCACCAGCTTGTTGACTGAACTCTGAAACACACACACACACACACACACACACTGTATAACTACACACCTCTAAAGTGGTAAAAGTCAAGCAGTAGTTTATTAAAGGAACAGTTCACCCAAAAATGAAAACAGAAGGAGGAGCTCTGTGGAGTTTACTGCAGCAGAAAGAAGCAGAAGAACCTGAATGTCGTCCAGACTGGGTCTGAGGACGATGTTGGGGATGGCGAGCTGGATGGAGGCTCTGAAGAGAGGAGGAGGAGCTGATTGGTTGCTGCCGGAGGAGGAGGAGGAGGAGGACGGCTGGTATTTGGGGACATGAAGTCTCCTCCTCAGGGCGTCCAGAGAGGATTTGGTGGCTGTGAGGACAAAGACAGATCAGTGTAGGACAAGTAGTTTTTAAAGATTTAAACAATCCTGCAAAATGTTACGAAAGATAAAATATAGTTACAAAAAAACACAGAAATCAAATCAATAGAACAGAGAAAGATTTCACTTTCTTACTTTCTCCTGTGGGAGTGAAGATTGAGAAGACAAGACAGAAAGAGACGAGGAAACTGACCACAGACAAAAAGAAGGTAAGGAAGGCAGGAAGGGAAGGAGACAAGGGAGGAAAGGACCTTTGACGAGGGCCTCGGTGTTGCGATGACAGAGCTGACCAATCAGGTTGTAGAACCGACAGGGAAGACACGACTGACAGCGAGTCTTCTGCTTAGAGTCTGGATGGAGACACTGGAAAGATCCCTGAGGAGACGAGGAAACAAGGAGAGGAGACGAGGAAACGAGAGGAAAAATTAATAATAGAGGAATAACTGAAATTCACCAGGACTTCATCTGTGTGTGTGTGTGTGTGTGTGTGTGTGTGTGTGTGTGTGTGTGTGTGTGTGTGTGTTACCTCCAGATTTACAGTCTCTGTCGTCTTCATCTTCCTCTTCAGCTCCTCGATCAGCTCGAACACATATTTCTCTACCTGCTGACTCTGCCTACACACACACACACACACACACACACACACACACACACACACACTTGAATCAATCCTCAGTCGTTGAAGCAGGCGTGTGAATGCTGTCTGATCACCAGTATCACCAGTTCAGAGTGGCGGCAGCAGCCCGGACGCAGCTGTCCGTCTGCAGCAGCAGCTCCTGAGGTGAGACGGGTGCGTCTTCGGGCAGAACCAGCAGACGGCAGGACGACGCGGCCTGAAGCAGCCGGCCGATGCGACACTCCAGCAGGTCTGTGGCGACTTTAGACACCTGATCCAGATCCTTCAGAGCCGCGTACACGTTCTCTATGACTGAGAGGACAGAGACAGGAAGTGAGTCGTTACTGATTATACAACGAACCATTCATTCATCTTTATATTTACATGCGTCAGTGTTGAGAGCAGTCCAGGACAGTGTGGTGAGTCCAGGAGAGAGCGCCGCCTCCACTCGGACAATGAACGGCTGCATCAGAGGAAGGAGGGATGGCGGGATCCTGGACACCACCGAGCTGTAGTCCTGGAGCAGGTCCAGCAGTCTGGACCACCACAGCAGAGAGTCAAGAAGATAATACAGGTTTAATAAAGACGATCGAGAACTTCAAGACTTGATTCTACAAGCAAGTCGAGCTCACGTCAGGTAAAGTAAAACAAAGTGTTGTTTCTCACCGCTTGTACAGAGTTTTGACCTGTGCTTCTCTGGAGCTCATTTTCAGGATGACCTTTGGCACGGTGACCCCCAGTTTGGTCATCCACCGGGCCTCCTGCAGCACCTCCAGCACCACAGGGTCCAGGTTCACGAAAACCTCCTGCAGAAACAGACACTTCCTCACTCACTCGCCCGTTTCACACCATTGTGCCGTTAGAGAGGTGAATGAGGGGACAGTTTCGTTCTGATGCTCCAGTGGAGGAAGTAACAGAGGCGAGACGACAGCAACCACAAAGCAACGTTACAGAACCAGACAACAGTGATGCAGCAGGTCGTGTCTTCAGCGTCTCTGTGTGTAAAGCGTTACTGTGTCCCTGTCCTGTCACGGTTTGAGATAAAATCCAACAAAATCCTTGTCACTGATTTATCATTACGTCATGAGGCACCTTGCTGTTCTCGTGTCGGACCAGCAGGGCGGCAGTCAGACGGAGCGGCGCGCTCTCTGCAGCCTGACTCCACCCCTGCAGGTGCAGCAGCTCGTACTGCAGCAGCGCCACGGCCATCTTGTTGTAGCTGCGGATCACTTTGGTCATCTCTGGTCCCTGACACAGACAGACGGGGAGGTCGCTGAGGGCGTATTGATCAGAGGTATCGATATGATCGAAGAGGTCAAATCAGAGGTCGTACCTTGAGGGCGTCGAGCTTCTTCTTCAGGATCAACATCGGAGCTTCGATCTTCCTGAAGAGCTGACGACACCACAGGATCCTACCGGCCACCTGAGAGGAGACAGCGACAGAGACAGAGACAGAGACGGACAGCTGATGTCTCTGAAGTCAAAAAATGTGGGACTTTGATGTTTTGGACTTTTGGACTGATGGTCACATGTGAAGAGAAGCTTTGTGGGAAATTGTAGGAAGATATTTTTAAATATTTTAAAGAACAATGTATCAATAAATGGAGATAATAATCTGGTGGTTGGGAGCACTGATCACAGGCAGCAGGTGTTACCGGCGGCAGGTTGCGTCCGATGGGCGGCCTGTCTCTCTGTCTCTGGTAGGTCTTCCTCAGCAGCTCCAGCTCTCGGCCATAGCGCTGCAGCACCAGCAGGTGGTGCTGCTTCAGGTCCAGACGAGCCGTCGGGCCGGACTCAAACACCGCCAGCAGCTCCAGCATCCGCTCCGCCTGAAACACAAACACTCGCTCTGAATGTCGGGCCCGTCTCCCTCCACACATGTTCACACAGCGTGACGGTCCGTCTGTCAGAGCCGGCCTCGGTTCAACTCACAGTGAGAGACTGTCGGAACCAGAAGTCCAGCAGAGACTGAAGAGACTGGAACAAACCCTGAACCTGGAGCTGGAAGTCTGCGTAGTCACTGTCAAACTGACACAGAGAGCATTCAAACTGTAAGACCAGTCACTCCATTATTCTCTTTATATAGAACATTTTTTTAAATAATATATAATTTCATACAGTTTCTATCACGTTACCTCCAGCTTGCGGTGGTCCAGGATGTCGTAGGTCTTGGACTTGGTCGTGGAGACGATGGTCTGGTAGCGAACGTAAATCTTCTCAACACCTTCGACCTGAAACGCGACTCAAGCTTCAGCTTCACCGTCAAGTCTGGTCACATGATTCATGCTGATAAATTCAACATGTTCAACATTCAGCTACGTTTTCATGTCACAGTGCACATGTATTTATTTATGTTCTGGCCCACGAGCTACGTTACACTTTATATTTTACTTTCACTGTGGCTCTGAGGAAACACTGTTTCCACGCTCTGTCTGTCCTGTTCATACAGCAGAACTGACAAAAGTTTGTACACATTGATTGTATGAATGAATTCTGGATGAATCCTGATCATAACTCTCAGCTGCACGTAAAAGAAAGAACCACAACGAAATATTTCATAGATTAAAAATTAAAAAAGGAAGAAAAGATGAAAATAAACTATGTTGTTGCCACAGAAGACCTGCAGAACGTGGTCAGATGATGATATTAGTGTGTATGTATCTAATGAAAGGGTTAAATATTAAACACGAGCTCACCTTCATGTTCTGAAGAGCAGCCAGGCTCTCCAGCGTGGACGCCATGTCAGCGATCTTCTCCAGACGTCTGCAGAAAGCATCAAACTTCCCAAAGATGTAGTTCTCACTGAGCAGAACAGAAACAAAAGGCACTGTGGGTAAAAGTCATCGGTCGGACTGAAGCTGTTGCATCTCTGCTCGTGTTTACCTGAAGTCAAACTGTCTGTTTTCTGGGTTTTCTCTCAGTTTGTCTCGAACGTTGTGGAAGCTCCTCTGATACTCCACGTTCAGATTACAGCAGTCGGAGATACGCTGCAGCAGCACCGGCCTGACCACACAAAAACATTCATTAAAGTTGTGAGGACGCCCCAACATGTCCTCACAGAGCTGCTTTAAGCTCTTCTTACTCCTGGAAACGTCTGTAAAATAACTTTTCAATGCAAAAATCAGCCTGCAGATGAGCTGTAACTGCTCCTGTCAGCTCCACATCATCAGTCTGACATGGTCCCAGTTCACATTTAATAACAGTGAAAATGACTGGGCTCTAGGGCGGCACAGAAGCTCCTGTCTGAGCTTTCTAACGATGTATAGCAGGACTGCTTAGCTGCTCCTCTGTGTTATTAAAGTCTGGTTTACCTGCTGTGGTCCCAGATTCGGGCCGCGCCCTGCGACAGGTAGCTCCTGCAGGTGGAGATCATCTGGTTGGTGACCTTGAGCAGCAGAGAGGTCATCCTCTCGGAGGTGTGGTAGTACTGAGAGACCGTGTGGATCATCCTGATACTGGTCATCAGACTGGGGATGTGCTCCAGCACACTGGTCTGTCAGAGCGAGACAGAGAGGACGGACGGACGGTGAGATTTGTTTTGAGCAGTTAAATTAAGCAGCTACACTCATTTAATTCAGAGAAGTTTTGGAGACACAAACATTTGTTACTAAGTAAATATAAACTGCACGTGTTCCTTCATTTATTTCTATTTTCTGTTCCTCAAGTTGTGAAATTTTAAAGCTCTGAGGGAAAAGAGACGATCATCAAACAGAACAGAGACACAACAGAGACACAACAGAGACAACAGAGACAACAGAGACACAACAGAGACAACAGAGACACAACAGAGACACAACAGAGACAACAGAGACAACAGAGACACAACAGAGACACAACAGAGACACAACACGAAGACATAGAAGTTTTATTTTTACCGGAGTGCATTTCTCCAGCTGTCCGAAGAACTTGTCCAGAGTGGAGAGATACTTCACGTTGTCCTTCGCCTCGTTAGCCACCACAGTGATGTCCCGGTCCTTCAATCAATCAATCAATCAATCAATCAATCATGATATATTAGCAACATAAACTTGTAAACTAAACTGAATGAACCTGACCAAGATAAACACTTTAAAAACAGTCAAAAGGAGAAAGACAGCAGATCAGGTGGACACACTAAACTGTAAATCATAAAGTGGTGTGGGTTCAGACCAGCTCTCTCCAGGTGCGCAGAGTTCGGGACTTGGTGACCTGCAGAACTCCCAGAGTCCTTTTCACGTGAGGACGCTTCACCTCCTCCATCAGACTGACACAAACACAAACACAAACACAGTGAGTGGATGTGAGATCAGGATTACACTGAACGATGTCGGACTGACTCTCAGGTAACCACCTGTTGAAGGTGACCATGCGTCTCTTCCAGTGCTCCAGCTCAGCCGACGGTCCGACATCATCGGCCTCCTTCCTCATCTGCTCGCTCTCCGTCAGCACCTGCTTGATCTGATTGGCCCACGCTGAGACCACGCCCTCCAGACGCTCCACCAGCTCGCTGTTATTGGCTGAGAACAGAAGCACAAGCTGTTTACCTCGGCAGCTGGAGCCGAGGCGTTTGGTGCTCGGTCGTGACGTGGGATCGTCTCGCTGTTCTTCATCTGGACAACTTTAAGACAGCTGATATTCCTACAACAGGCTTCTACAGGTCTTGTCTTGGCTGGTCATGACCTGTTTCAATCCCTCTATAGTTTCGTTTATTATCACCTCACTTTGACAGGTTATGAGTTTATTAGCTCTGCCTCCAGATTACTATGTGTTTCAGTCTGGATTCAGTTATTCAAATGGATGATTAGTTTTCATGTTTCCAAAGTTCAGAGCAGCTGTAACAAGATGGAGGCTGTCTGAGTCGCTGAGGGGTTGAGGACGATGGATCAGGTAGTAATTGTGCTTCCTACCTGCAGCCGTGTAGTCTGCAGGGCAGCTCAGCTGGCCGATGGCATCGGGAAGCTCGACCTGCTGCAGCTGGAACTTCCTCTCCATGTTGACTCTGGCTGAGCTCAGATTACTGACGAACTGGTCCACCGAAGACAGGAAGGACTGGACGTCTGGACTGGACGAGCCCTCCTGCACAGAGCCCCACGTCTGGACACAGAATAAAGGATCAGTATCAGAGTCACTGTTCATTTCTTCTTCAAGGCTTCAGGAGACAAACTTCAGACAATCATCACATAATAAACCTCTGAGTTAAATCACACCTGACATCATCTCAGCTGCTGTTTCAGGTCTTAAATGAACTTTATTATTATTATTATTATTTTGATTGCTGATTAGTTTCATCATCTGTGTCCAGCGCTCTCCTCATGCTCAGTCTGACAAGTGTATTTTGGACCTTTGTTTTCCTGAACTTTGCTCATCTATCAGACGTTTGTTTATCCCATTTGTTTCCTTTTATGGACGGCATTGTGCGTTAAATCACTGAGCTGCCTCAGCTCTGCCTCCTGTTTCTGCATCTGGGTCCAGTTCCTCGTGTTCCTCTTTTCTCTGCATGCACAAGCGTGAAGCAGCCAAAACTACAGGATCTCTGATGAAGACAGAAGAGATGGTGGTGCGTACCTGCTGTGACCTGAGGGCAGGTAACATGATGTGAGCCAGCAGAGTCTCCAGACTGTTCAGGATGCTGCCGTCGCTGCAGTCCAACATACCGAAGTTCACCTCCTGTGAACACAGCAGGTAGATTAGAACCATCATACCAAACATCAACCGGGTCGGTCCAGTCTGAACGTGGAGGACCAAGTCCAGGTACAGACCTGCTGCACGTTAGCGGTGGATATCGTCTTCTCAGTGGTTCTCAGGAAGAACAGACACTTCCCCAGTAAAGGCTGAAAACACAGAGACTGTTTAGTTTAATGAATCAGGTGAACTGGGATCAGTGACTCTGATCAAAGAGAGTTTGTGCTTCGAGACGCTGTTCTGCAGTAAGTAAGCGAGTAAGATGCTTTTAAAACTTGAACTCGGCTGGCTGCGAGTCCAGAAGAAGCTTTTCTGACCCGACTGAGCGTTTCTTTGTTTTCTGTGGTCGCCTGCACACAAACGGCTCTGAGGGCCCGGTGGACCAACATGGATTCAAATGTGCGAGCGCTAAACAGGGAGAGTGAAAATTAGTCCGCTCTGTGTTTTTAATCAGCTGAAGCTCTAAATGTTGTTTC
Organism: Pagrus pagrus; assembly: GCF_965226575.1. Lineage (NCBI taxonomy): Eukaryota > Metazoa > Chordata > Actinopteri > Spariformes > Sparidae > Pagrus > Pagrus pagrus. The sequence goes on from NC_140207.1 coordinate 1,186,511, forward strand.
TCACTGAGACATTAACTCGGCACCATGGACACACACTTAGACAGAAGACTAACCGGTCTTCATGACCTGAGTTAGACTGTGTGCTGCACGCTGAGGGTGTTTTGTTTCAGCTTGTTACTGCACACAGGATTTTCCTCCATAGCAACACAACACAGACTCAGAGCAGTTATTATCTGTGAGGCAGAACAATGGTGAATACTAACAGCTCAGAGTGAAATCAGATCTGCTGACAACTCCTCAGATGGATCGAAGATTACACCTGCACAGTGAAACAGCCGTCAACAGAGCATCATGTGTAATAAACCATGTGATGTGACGCATTGAGTCAATGGGTCACATGATACACGGTTGAAAAGACCGTTTAGTGAAGGTTTCATCTCCTCTGTTGAAATATCTCAGCTCTGTGATTCACTGACACTCAGAGATGAACTGCTGGTTAAACATCTACCTCAGAGCTCCCTGTGGTGAGGAAGAGCTTCTTCTGAGCCACAGCTGAGCTCGCTCCATCCCCGAAGGAGGAATGACTGGAGGACAGGTTCTGGAGAGGAATCAGACAACGAGACAATGAAAGACATAGAGACAGAGAACAGTAGAACTGAACAGTCATATCAATTAAAACGTTACCTGTTTCACTGTCTGGTAGAAGAAAATCAGCTTCTTGGATCCATTTGCAGCAAAGAACTCATCAATCAGAGCGAACTGGAAGAATCAGACAGGATTCATCTCCAGATTGATCTGACTTCATCAGGACAGAGGAAACTGGACTGTGATGGTACCTTGTCATCAGAGATGAGGGCGTCCTCCACCTCCGGCTCCCCCAGGGTCCCAGCGTCCACCAGCCTGCTGATCAAGTATTTGTGTCGGGCGTCCAGCGTCGCCCGTCTCTCCTCCTTCATGGCTCTCGCCTGCTTTGCCATTTCTCTCCTCGCCTCATTGGACAACAGCACGGTCCTTTTACCTGACACCTGGACAGAAGGCAGCAGGTTATGTTCCTGATCAAAGAGACAACTCACCCGCTGACTCAAGTGACATCACCTGAGGACGTTGATCAGACTCCACACAGCCAAATGATTTATACTTATAAAACATGTAGAGATCCTCAACCCCTGCAAACAGACTTCTTAAAAATGTCATGACACGCCTACATCCCAACATCACAGCGCCCCCTGTGGCCGGCTGCTGTTACTGTTGACTCACAGCGGTCCCGGTGGTCGGGGACGGAGCAGCCGCCGGAGAGGACATGTGATTAATGGCTCTCAGGTTCTGGCCTCCGATTCGCCGGTGTCCTCTGCCAGTCGCATCTGAGGATTGGAGGAGAAAATAATAATAATAATACATAGGTTTTATATAGCGCTTTTCTGGGTACCCAAAGACGCGTTACAAAAAAAATACAAAACAAACATACAGTACTTACATACACATACAGCGACTCAAACAAAAAATGTTGGATGTGTACATTAAAAATAACCAAAGTGTTGATGCTCCTCTGGAACCAGTTTAATGGCTGAGAGCAAAGAACTGGTTCCAGATTAGGCGCTGGGTCGGAACCACCGCCTACCGACTTGTATGTGTTATCTGTACCTCTGCAGAGCTGAAGCACAGGAGGTCTGGGTTTGGTAAAGGCTTCATCTGCTCGCCCTTCCTCCTCCTCCTCTTCCTCTCCCCCAGGGCCGTCCTGGATTCGCTGGCCTCCGGCCTGGAGCTCCGTGTCCAGGGTAGGTGCACCGCCACTCAGCCCAGGTTCAGAGCTGCCAGCTGGGGTAACATCGGCTTCTTGTTCCCTCTGTGAAACCTCAGCTGGAGGCTGAGAGTCAGGATCTGCCATCTGAGAGTGGAAACATCTTCAGCACTCACTGATTTAAACTGTCATTGTTTTAAAATGTACATACTCAGAAGCAGTGCGTGAACGTGTCATCATCCTATAAAGGAGGGTGAGGAAGGTAACTGACTGCTTTAGGAAAGATGTGGAGAAACATTAAGTTTCTGTTCTACGACCAGGACTCAGAAAAACACCTGTGTCAATAACCAGGTCTGCTGAGAGTCTTTGTCCTGCAAGTGATGTCCTGAAACTACCGATATAAATAATCCCTACTGCAAATTATAGATAAACTTTGTCTGTCCCAACAGTGACAGAAAATCTCCTTTGACGAGGCTCAACAATACACACAGCTCACATTTAAAACACACTGAAGACCCCACAAAGAGGACTGTCACACCAGCAGCTGATAACGTGCAGTATCTATGCAGCATGCTGAGGATGTGCAAAGCAGAGAGGCTTTAAGGCTGGAAGAGGAAAACAGTGCTGACTGACCTGTGTGTGTGTGCTGTCTCAGCTCGGAGTCAGAGGTAGAGCGAGGTCCACAGACAGTGAGAGAGAGAGACGCTGTGAGAGCAGGAAGTAAATCTGAGGAGGAAAGTTTGACTGTTGCCACGGCAACTGGAGTTGCATGTGTCGGTGACTCGGCAACTAAACACACAACAAAGACACCACGAGTGACGGTGTGTCGACCGCTGCCACCAGCTGAGAAGGTTTTAAAGGAGTTTTACACAACATCAAACTGTCCGAAGCTCAGGGAAGATACTCGATAGTTGTCTGAGCACAAACCACCAACAGAAAGCTTCTGTTCATTCAGACTGTGTTCATGTTGTTGGTAGAGGTTTGTATTATTGCTCATTAAGATGTTTAGAAACAGCTGATCAAGTGAAAAAGGTGTTTTTAATTCAGTCAGTGATGAAGGTAACAAAGTCTTGTATGTGTCTCTACTTTACGATGCTGTGCCCTTTATACACTGATGACATCATAGATGATGAAGCACTCAGTGTATTTTAATTGACATTTGTAGCACACAATTTGTGATTATTAGGTTTCATGACTATCATTAAAGTTCACTGGTCCAATAACTGTTTAGTGGATATAAACTGTACAGTACATTCATCTAGCAAACAGGGAGAGGAGACCACAATAGTTTTTTGTCCTTTTATTTTGATAGGAAACAGATTACAGTGACTAATGCTTTATTGTCGTGCTTACGATGTCTACTGGAATCATTTACTTCATTTTCTTAATTTTCATTTTCTGAAAGTCTGATTTCCTCAGTGTCATTCTGCTTCTCTTTGTTTTTAAGTGTGTGTCCTACAGACATCTGACAGTCAAACACACAAAGCACAGAATGGATTGTGAGTGTTGTAATAGAAAAGACATCATAAACACATGAAACACATTTCAAAACTTAGAGAAGAAAAACGGAACAAATACATTTAAACTTTCATCGAGCACGAAGCGAGAATTAAGAACTATGATACACAATCTTACTTTCATAACTCTGCACCTGCAGTCTGGCTGCTGCAGACTTATATCAATCTGCAAGAAGTTTAGAAACACAATGTGGACATTAGCTGCAGTTCTTCATCAGACCACAAGGTGGAGCTACAACACAAAGTAATAAACAGTTTAACAGGCCTGTGTGAGACTTAAAAAGCTTTAACAATTAAGATTACAAATATTAATAATCTGTTTTGTTACTTTGGGTTCAGAGTATCTGAAGGAATGATACAAAAAGAACAAGACAAGATAAAGATCCAGGTCCAGGTCCAGGTCCAGGTCGAGGTGGAGGAGGTGTCTGAGTGTGGAGCAGAAGGAGTGGAGGAGTGTCAGTGTGTCTGCAGAGACTGTGTAGAAGGACAGAGCAGCAGCAGAGCAGTCCAGATACACTGATGATACTCTGTCACATCCACAGGAACACAGGGATGATGCTGGACTGGACATTGTGTGTGACAGTGGAGCTGATCTCAGAGCAGTTCACACTGCAGCACTGACAGTCATCTCCACTTGTTGCGATTGGTCCGTCAGTCACTGCTGGATGAAGCTCTCCTCTCCACTCCACCTCCCAGTAACACGGCCCAGTCAGAGCCTCTCCACCCACCAGCTGATGGTGCTGCTTCAACCTCTCTGGATCATCAGGACACAGCTGATCCTCTCAACACCTCCACCTTTCATCACTCTGACGGAGATCAACATCAGCTGATGAGAGAAGCAGAGAGACAGTAGAAGTGATAAATCTCATGTCCCTCTCTCAGGAAACACTGGATCTTTACTTTGATACTGTGTTTAGTACAATACTGCTGAAACTAACATGAACTGACTCCAACCCTCTACTGACCTCAGAGTCTCCAGGCTACAGTCTGGACTCTTCTTCAGATCAGACAGCAGCTTCATGTCTGAATCCTGCAGGTTGTTTCCTCTCAGGTCCAGCTCTCTCAGATGGGAGGGGTTGGACTTCAGAGCTGAGGCCAGAGAAGCACAGCTGATCTCTGACAAACTGCAGCCAATCAATCTGAATAAAGAATAAATGATGTAAGTTTAGAAGACAATGTTCCTGCTTGAAATCATTCAGTGTTTAATAATCTGTTCAGAGCTGAAGAAGGTTCAGAATGAAGAAGTTTAGAAAATGTAAACTTTAAACACCCTAACCCAACAGGATGCAGGTTCAACACTGTCAAACACACAAAGTGAAACAGAGCTCTCATTAATATTAATGACAACGTGCTGCTGTTTCAATAAAGATGAAGTGACTCCACCTCTTAAACTCTGCAGCTCCACCAGAGGCTCCATCTATACAAACTCATGTTGTGCAGCCAAACACAAAGAAAAACCCTCAGAAACTGATTTAAGATTCAACTCAAGTATCTTCAGTTTGAACTAGTGTGAGCATCATATAGTTTTATAAAAGTGATTGAAAAAGAAAACACTGAATATTTGTTGTTGTCTGTTCATTGAAACAGAGATAACTTATTTATTAAATGTGTTTATGTATTATATTATCACTTTCTTAAAAAACATGATATGGAATATAAGATGACAACCAAGAGTTTCAGAGGTTCACAGTGAATTATCCAGAATAGACTTTTCTTGTTATATGAAGGTTTTAAATGTGCAGCTCAACATTGTTCTGCCACAGACAACAGACTAAACCACAGAAGAAGAAGTGGACTTTAGCATTAAGATACTCAGTGTTGATCAGTATAATATCAGCCTTATGTCTGCAGTTTAGTGTAATCACAACTTTCACATAATAGTAATCTGAGCACAGAAATAAAAAATGGTGTCTGACCTCAGAGTCTCCAGTCTACAGTGTGGACTCTGAAGAAAATCACACAGCAGCTTCACTCCTGAATCCTGCAGCTTGTTTCCTCTCAGGTCCAGCTCTCTCAGATGGGAGGGGTTGGACTTCAGAGCTGAGGCCAGAGAAGCACAGCTGATCTCTGACAAAATGCAGGTCCACAATCTGAATAAAGAATAAATGATGTAAGTTTAGAAGACAATGTTCCTGCTTGAAATCATTCAGTGTTTAATAATCTGTTCAGAGCTGAAGAAGGTTTAGAATGAAGAAGTTTAGAAAGTGTAAACTTTAAACACCTGAACCCAACAGGATGCAGGTTCAACACTGTCAAACACACAAAGTGAAACAGAGCTCTCATTAATATTAATGACAACGTGCTGCTGCTTCAATAAAGACGTAGTGACTCCACCTCTTAAACTCTGCAGCTCCACCAGAGGCTCCATCTATACAAACTCATGTTGTGCAGCCAAACACAAAGATAAACCCTCAGAAACTGATTGAAGATTCAACTCAAGATCACAAAGTTTATAATGATGACAAACATGTCAGGATGAATTTAGGACAATGTGAATAAAAGACATCTACAATATTTATTTTAGGAACAGTGGAATCATCAAATCAAAGCATCTTCATTTGAAAGTATTCAGTCAGTATCAGCATCATGTAGCTTCATAAACATGTTGGAAAAGAAAACACTGAATATATTTGTTATTGTCTGATAGTTGAAATACAGATTATTTATTCTTTGTATTAATTAAACTTCATTTAGATTTAAGGAAACATTTAAGATAAAATCCAGAGTTTCAGAGGTTCACAGTGAATTATCCAGGATAGACTTTTCTTGTTATACGAAGGTTTTAAATGTGCAGCTCAACATTGTTCTGCCACAGACAATAGACTAAACCACAGAAGAAGAAGTGGACTTTAGCATTAAGATACTCAGTGTGGCTCAGTATAATATCAGCCTTATGTCTGCAGTTTAGTGTAATCACAACTTTCACATCATAGTAATCTGAGCACAGAAGTAAAAAATGGTGTCTGACCCCAGAGTCTCCAGTCTACAGTTTGGACACTGAAGAAAATCACACAGCAGCTTCACTCCTGAATCCTGCAGCTTGCTGACACTCAGCCACAGCAGTCTGAGATGTGAGGGGTTGGACTTCAGAGCTGAGGCCAGAGAAGCACAGCTGATCTCTGACAAACTGCAGCCACTCAATCTGAATAAAGAATAAATGATGTTAGTTTAGAAGACAATGTTCCTGCTTGAAATCATTCAGTGTTTAATAATCTGTTCAACTCAAGATCACAAAGTTTATAAAGATGACAAACATGTCAGGATGAATTTAGGACAATGTGAATAAAAGACATCTACAATATTTTAGGAACAGTGGAGTCATCAGATCAAAGCATCTTCATTTTAAAGTATTCAGTCAGTATCAGCATCATGTAGCTTCATAAACATGTTGGAAAAGAAAAAACTGAATATATTTGTTGTCTGATAGTTGAAATACAGATAATTTATTCTTTGTATTTATTATACTTCATTTAGATACCATATAAGTAGGGCCGGACGATATGGCCTAAAAACAAAATCTTCACACCGAACTCGATTTACGATTTTAACCGATTTTTTATTCTTTCTTTAAAAAATAAAAAATAAAAATTTAAACTACAAAGGACAAAGAGATTATTCAAAACAAGTATTGCTTTCATTTAAAAAATAAAATTAACAAAGGCAAACTGATTTTTCTTTCTGGGATCAGAAATATGCTTGTAAACAAAATGGCAGGCCCTGCCACTGTACACAACACTGACAATATAACTTTTCAGCTGGCTTTCTACTAGCTTCAAAGAATGTCCCAACTTCCAAGATCCTTATTTTTGCTTCTAGGAAAATTATTTCCTATATATTTAGTTTCTTATGTAAATATACCTTAGACAATGTTCACTTCTCTGACAGTGACACAGTGCACCTTCAAACACACAAAAATTAATAAAAGTGCCTCCGCTTGAAAAAAACTTATTTGTGTCCCTTTTTGATAAAACACTTTCATAAACATAAATTTAACATGTCAGATTGCATGCTATTACAAAAACAGATCAATTTCCCCATTGGGGTTGATATAGCGCAACCATAACTTTCATTAAACTTCACATTTTTTGCAGATAAATAAAAGGTGCCTCTTATATACAAAGAGTATTTTGTATCCCTGAAGACATGTACACAAAATCAAACATCTGCATTCATTGCATTGCATAGTAAACATCACATGTTGGTAGATGTACAGGACATCAGGTGCATGCTTTTCGTCATTGGTTTCAACTTTCTTTTCTTTTTTTTTGGGGGGGGGCAGACAAGCCTGTCTATGCCTTATATATGCTCCCTCTAGGAAATATAATTCGGAAACACTCCATAAACTTTCATTGTTACGCAGATGATACCCAGTTATACCTATCAATAAAGCCAGATGAAACTAATCAGCTTACTAAACTCCATGCATGTCTCAAGGACATTAAGACCTGGATGACCTGCAATTTTCTGCTGTTAAATTCAGATAAAACCGAAGTTATAGTACTTGGTCCTAAACACCTTAGAGATGCATTATCTAATGATATAGCTAGTTTGGATGGCATTAACTTGGCCTCCAGCACCACCGTCAGGAATCTGGGAGTTATCTTTGATCAAGATATGTCCTTCAACTCCCACATAAAACAAATTTCAAGGTCTGCATTTTTTCATCTACGTAACATTGCAAAAATCAGGCCCATTCTGTCTCAAAAAGACACAGAAAAGCTAGTCCATGCATTTGTTACTTCCAGACTGGACTATTGTAATTCTCTACTATCAGGCTGCCCTAACAAGTCTCTAAAGAGTCTCCAGCTGGTCCAGAATGCAGCAGCACGTGTACTGACAGGAACTAAGAAAAGAGATCATATTACTCCTGTATTGGCCTCTCTGCACTGGCTCCCTGTAAAATCACGAATAGAGTTTAAAATCCTTCTCCTCACTTACAAAGCTGTTAATGGTCAGGCACCATCATATCTCCAGGAGCTCATACTACCCTATCACCCAACTAGAGCATTACGCTCCCAGAACGCAGGATTACTTGTAGTTCCTAAAGTCTCCAAAAGCAGAATGGGAGCCAGAGCCTTCAGTTATCAAACTCCTCTTCTGTGGAACCATCTTCCTGTTTTGGTCCGGGAGGCGGACACCCTCTCTACCTTTAAGAGTAGACTTAAGACCTTCCTTTTTTGAAAGAGCTTATAGTTAGAGCTGGTCCAGGACGGGCCCAGGCCTGTCCTGGACCAGCTCTTAGTTATGCTGCTATAGGCCTAGTCCGGGGGACAAATGACACACTGAGCTTCTCTCTCCTCCTCTCCTCTCCATCTGTATACATTATGCCTGTATACATGCCCCATCTCTGCATGTCACTGACTTCACTTCTTCCCCGGAGTCCTTGTGCTTTCTAGTCCTACAGGCTCCCATGGATCCTGGCCGCGCCCGGGTCGTGGATCGTGGATGTGCCTACTGCTATGGCCCTGCCTGATCGTGGATGCGCCTACTGCCATGACCCTGCCTGACACCACCACTACTGTTGCTAATATTAGTCATATCTCTGTTACATACGTTCCACTACTATTATTGTAATGCATTACTACATACTACCCTTACCGTTAACCACTACTACTGTTATCACTAGTAATCACATTTCCATGTGCATTTCATTATTATTGCTGTAATACCTCTTTATGTACTTTCATTCCTGTCAACCATCCATTATAATTGAATACATTGTGATCTCGTTGATCTGCTCTGTACATGCGACATCTATTGCACGTCTGTCCGTCCTGGGAGAGGGATCCCTCCTCTGTGGCTCTTCCTGAGGTTTCTTCCACATTTTTTTTTTCCCTGTTAAAAGGGCTTTTTTTTGGGGCAAGTTTTTCCTCACTCGAATCGAGGGTCGAAGGACAGAGGGTGTCGTCTCTGTACAGATTGTAAAGCCCTCTGAGGCAAACTGTGATTTGTGAATTTGGGCTATACAAATAAGATTTGATTTGATTTGATTTGATCTACTACCTCTGGCTTGAGGCATGCCCTGTTGCATGTAACAATCCTGGCAGCGATTGCATCTTTAATAGGTTTCCAGCAGGCCCCTTTCTTGTCTTAGGGAATACAATGGCAAAATGATCCCGCTAATGCTGGCTGCTTCTTAGAGGGTGTTTGTCGGCTGCTGCTGTCTTGTGCATCTCATAGTGAACAACATTTCTCCCACTCGGCTGCATGACTCTGTTTGAGATGCTCAAATAAATTGGTCGTGCTGCTGCTTTCAGTTGCAACAGCCTTTAAACAAACTTTGCAGTGAGCCGTGGTTTGTTTGAGGTCTGACGCGGCAAAACCAAATCAGTTCCAAAATAATGACAAGACTGTGCCTTCTTTGGGAACGAACTCTTCTCTGCTTGCCACAAGGTTTTAAATGCACAGCTCGGCATTGTTCTGCCACAGACAATAGACTAAACCATTGAAGAAAAAACTGGACTTTAGCATTAAAATAATCATTGTGGATCAGTATAATATCAGACATAGGTCTGCAGTTTAATGTCAACCCAACTTTCACATCATATTAATCTGAGCACAAAAGTAAAGAATGGTGTCTGACCTCAGAGTCTCCAGTCTACAGTTTGGACTCTGCAGAAAATCACACAGCAGCTTCACTCCTGAATCCTGCAGCTTGTTTTCACTCAGCTGCAGCTCTCTCAGATGGGAGGGGTTGGACTTCAGAGCTGAGGCCAGAGAAGCACAGCTGATCTCTGACAAACTGCAGGTCCTCAATCTGAATAAAGAATAAATGATGGAGATAAAAGTCAATTTTATAAGTCAATCAGATGTGTTCCGGTTTTAAATGTGTAGCTCAACATTACTGTGTCCTCATCAATGAGCTTTTCTCTAAAATCAGTAGAGTGACTTTGTCATTGTGTTATTGTGGATCATCATCAGCCTTCTACAGACATCATCCACATGTCAGCACAACATTCATAAAGCTGTTCATGTCAACACAGATTAATCTGGATCGGGACAAAGATCGGTGACACCAGTCCAATATCCAATGACTCAATTACATCTGCATCTGAACCCTGTACCGATACTGGATCAGATCGGTCCCATCCCTAATTATAATGATGGACTGCAGCTCTGATTGCTACCTGCTATTGAAACATGTTATGTCGAAATGTCAAAAGAAAAATAGTATGATAAAATAATGTATTCTGTGGGTAACTGGAGCGGGACTAGATAAGCTTTTGCTTCTCCCGCTTTCCCTTTCGGCCATGTGTACTGTATGATTTATACTAAGATGATGTGTGATGATGATTGTTCTAACTGACATGCCCGAAATAAACAAATAAATAAAAAAATAAAAATAATTGGATCAAATTTGCACTAAGCAAAGTGACTTGTATGTTCTCTTAAGCTTACATGTAACCTATTACCTTCCTGAAATATAGTGAATACAAATTAAGTGTATTTTTAGTTATGCTCGTGTTCACTGGTTGAAGCAGAACACAAAGTACCAAAATCTTCTGAATAAAAGCATCAATACATGTTGAGATGTCATCAGCCAGTGGTGACAGATCAGACCCAATAATTCAAATATCTGTATTTGGAAATATGCTTCACACTCTGTGTCTGTGCTCATGTTTCTAATGAGAGAGAGAGAGAGAGGCTTTGTGTATGAATGTACAAGTTCCTGGAAAATACTGTGAAGTAGTTGAAAACGCTTTTCTGGTCCGAGTTTGCTTCATGATAAATCCATGGTATATTACTGAGATGATCAGTCGGTCTTCCTGTCTGCGTGAAGAGCAGTAGCTAATGGTGCCTTGTTGTAGGCCTAATGTTGGATAGTTGTCAAGTTAATATGCTGCTTGACTCAGCAGTAAAAAGGATTTGAAATTATTTTTCTGCCTTTAATTCTTTGTAGAAGTGTCTGAAAGGCTCAAAAGCAGCCATTTGTTAAAAAAAATAAGTAAACATGTAGATATATTACTAAAATTTTAAAACTTTATATATATATAAATAAAAAAAATCGTCCGATTAATCAGTTATCGGATTTTTTCCCCCCTAATAATCGGTATCGGCATCGGCCCCAAAAAATCCATATCGGTCGGGCCATAAAAAAGACGTTATTCATGATAATCTATTGAACTGTATATGAACTGACTTCAGAGTCTCCAGTTTACAGTTTGGACTCTTCAGTCCAGAACACAGCAGCTTCACTCCTGAATCTTTCAGGCTGTTGTCCTTCAGGTCCAGCTCTCTCAGATGGGAGGGGTTGGACTTCAGAGCTGAGGCCACGACTTCACAGTGAGTCTCTGAGAGTCCACAGCCAGAAAGTCTGTGATGACAGAGAAGATAAAACTTAACTATAATACAATTTGACACTTAAACAGACTATAATGTAACTGTGTCATATTTTAATTAACGGGGTGCTGTGATTTGTGTTTGTTAAAGTTTATTTTGACATGATGTTCAATGACCTGGATGTAAATGCATTTACTTCAGTCGTGTTAATTTTGTGCATCTTTGATTGTCTTATTATGTCACTTATGTCACTAAATTAATTTAATGACTCCTATTGCACTGATAACATAATTAGTACTTAAGATTATATTATCATAATTGTATTAGTAAGTTTTTCCTCAAGTGGAGTTTAACAAGATAATTTCTTCTCTGAGCTTGGTGATGATATCATTTTGTGGACTTGTGTTAAGTGTTTATCTTCACTCTAAAGTTGATGTCTTCAGCTTTATGATGGTTTATAATGTTATTAATCACATCTGGACTCACAGAGCCTTTCTGCAGTTCCTCACAGCTGGAATCAGTCTCTGTCGTCCCTCCTGTGATGTGTTGTACTCCTTCAGGTCCAACTCATCCAGAACCTCCTCTGACATCTGCAGCATGTAGGCCAGAGCTGAGCAGTGGATCACAGAGAGTCTCTTCTCTGATCTGTTCTCTGACCTCAGGAACTCTTGGATCTCCTGATGAACTGAGTGGTCGTTCATCTCCATCAGACAGTGGAAGATGTTGATGCTCCTGTCAGGAGAGACATCATCTCTGTTCATCTCCTTCAGGTTGTTGATGGCTCTCTGGATGATTTCTGGACTGTTGTCTGTCTGACCCAGCAGACCTCCTAAGAGTCTCTGGTTGGACGTGAGAGAGAGGCCATGAAGGAAGCGAACAAACAGGTCCAGGTGGCCATTTTTACTTTCAAGGGATTTCTCCATGGCTTTTTTCAGAAGGACGTCCAAAGGCGTCTTCTCCAAGAAAATCACCAGGACCTCTGTGTTCCTCTTGGTGTAACAGTTGAAGATGTAGACTGCAGCCAGAAACTCCTGAACGCTCAGATGAACAAAGCAGTAGACTGTTTTCTGGAAGATCACACTCTCTCTTCTGAAGATCTCTGTACAAACTCCTGAGTACACCGAGGCCTCTGTGACATTAAGACCACACCGCTCCAGGTCTTCTTGGTAGAACATGATGTTTCCTGTCTCCAGATGTTCAAACGCCAGCCTCCCCAGCTTCAGAAGAACTTCCCTGTCAGCCTCCGTCAGCTCCTGTGGACTCGTCTCACGTCCCTCATCGTACTTCTGCTTCTTCCTCTTTGTCTGAACCAGCAGGAAGTGTGAGTACATGTCAGTCAGGGTCTTGGGCAGCTCTCCTCTCTGGTCTGTAGTCAACATGTGCTCCAGAACTGTAGCAGTGATCCAGCAGAAGACTGGGATCAGACACATGATGTGGAGGCTCCTGGAGGTGTTGATGTGTGAGATGATTCTGCTGGACAGATCTTCATCACTGAACCTCCTCCTGAAGTACTCCTCCTTCTGGGCGTCAGTGAAGCCTCGTACTTCTGTTACCCTGTCAACACGTGAAGGAGCGATCCGATTGGCTGCTGCAGGTCGGGAAGTTATCCAGACGAGAGCCGAGGGAAGCAGCTTCCCCTCGATGAGGTTTGTCAGCAGCACGCTGACTGATGACTCCTGTGTGACATCAGACACGACCTCACGGTTGTTGAAATCCAGTGAAAGTCTGCTTTCATCCAGGCCGTCAAAGATGAACAGAAGTCTACAGACAGCGAGCTTCTCTGCTGTCACCTTCTGTAATGTTGGATGGAAAACATGGAGCAGCCTGAGAAGACTGTACTGCTCATCTCTGACCAGGTTCAGCTCCCTGAACGAGAGCAGAACCAGCAGACTGACATCTTGGTTTTCGGAGCCCTCGGCCCAGTCCAGAGTGAACTTCTGCACCAAGAAGGTTTTTCCAACTCCAGCGACGCCGTTGGTCAGAACGACTCTGATGCGTCTCTGTTGGTCAGGTGAGGCTTTAAAGATGTCGCTGCACTTGATTGGAGTGTCATGGAGGGCCTCCATCTTGGAAACTGTCTCCAGCTGCCTCACCTCATGTTGGGTATTAACCTCTTCACTCTGGCCCTCTGTGATGTAGAGCTCAGTGTAGATCCTGTTGAGGAGGGTTCCACTTCCTGTTCCATCACTTCCTGATTCATCACTTCCTTCAGTCACACGTTCACATCTCCTCCTCAGACTGATCTTATGTTCATCTAAAACCTCCTGCAGACCACTATCAGCTGAAAGAGAAGGAAAAATATGAGTCTAAAGAAAGAGTTTGAGAATCTGGTGATTATTTTCAGGACAAAGACCAAAACTAAATAAATGATTCTATCAAAATCTTTAATGTCTTTGCTGAACAAGACAACAAATTCATGAAGAAGAATCCTGTTTTCAGACATGATGACATCAGCAGACAGATGTTCAGTCTTACCTCGTACAGTGCTGCTCTGACTGGCTGAAAGATCTCCACACTGGGGACAGGAGGAGTGTCCTGATGAAGCAGACTGGTCCCAGAATGAGGTGGTGCACTGTCTGCAGAACCAGTGTCCACAGCTGGTAGAGACTGGATCCTTCAGGACGTCCTGACATAAAGTACAGCAGGACATCTGCTCCTCCACAGAAACATGACTCTTCTTCTTTCTGTGGAGATGAACAGATTCTTTATGACACATTACATTACTGGTGACCAACCAAGACCTCACATGTTGAATGCAGCTCTTACTCTACATATGGAGTTTGATATTCACATGCTGATATTGTTTTAAATTCATTTTATAATCAAATATCATCAACATCATAGATGTGAATCATTGTCTGGATATGAGAAACAATCTCTTAAAAGGTATAGTTGGTAATCCTGTTCAGAAACACTTTTTGTTATACTGGGTGAAATGGTCTTCCCACCCTGAGAGTAGTCCAACATAATGTGTTCAGGAAAAGGACTGAAATAAATCAGACCTCTGTGGCAGCTGCAGGCCTGTAAAAACTCTGACCAATCCCTGCCTCTCGGTCCGAGTTGAAAGAACCAATCAGAGGCCTTCATGTCTCGTCCTGCCTGCACCCCCCTCTGTCCCCCCCCCCTCCCCGCCGCACTCATCACGTGTCACTGTTGCCGGATATATTCAGTACGCTGCATATGGAGTTAGCAGGAGATCCACTCCAGGTCAGAAGGTGGCGGTAATGCACCTAACAGCTGTTTGCCAACAGCCATAAAACAGCAGAAGAAGAAGAGTTAGCACAGTTAGCAGGAGGACAGTGGCAGAGGAAATGCAGCTACAGTAGCTCCAGAAGTGATGCAGAGGCTGCTGTCTTCCTGTTGGACAGGTAATTATTTGTTTTGCTTCAGGGGGATTTGTTATTTTCATGAAATATGTAACGTTAGCCAACTTAGCTACTTTTGCAGCTTGTATTAGCCCAATGCTAACGGCTCTCCTCTGCCCTGCTGACGTCTGATGCGCGTTCAAGTTTGTGGGGGCGGGGCTTTGGACAGAGCACTGACGGGAGGGGGAGAAGGGGGCGGAGCTTAGACCAGGTGCCACTTTCAAATCTTGCTAGCTCTCCAACATTACCAACTATACCTTTAATTTTAAAGAAACACAAGAGTGCAGAAATTGGCAATCAATCAATCAGACTTTGGAATCTGGATCAGTACGAGGAACAAAGATGACAGTTAAATATCTGTAAAGTAAATAACATCAGTATCAGCACTCAATGCAGATATTAGACTGGATCCGTCCCAAATCTAGCTGGATCTACAGGCAGAAGCTAAAGAATTAGCCTGAACGAAGATTATTCACGTCTCAGCAAATTCATCCCTCATAATTCATCGTTTCTCTGCCGTACAGGTTTCAGTTCAACATGAGTAGAAGAACATGGAGCATCTTAGATAAAGTAGATTCAAGTGTCTGAGGCTGACTGATTGAAATATGTCGATTTAAGCAGAAAATTACTTTAAGCTTCTACGTTCAAAGTCACAAAGGGGAATATTTCAGTGCTTCAGTTCTCTCTATCTCCATTCATGTTTCCATCCTCTCTTTCCATATTTTGAGTCTTTGAACAAGAAAAACATGAAACTTGATTGAATTTGAACAATAAACACTGAATCTTCATCAGGTTAGCTTAAAGTGGAAACCATCTCTGATGACTGTTTTTGTCTGAGGGTCCAGGTTCATCACTGAATTACTTCATGAACTCTACTGAGGTCCTGTACTGATCTCTGCTAGTGTTGCAGCCCTTCTCTCCTATGACTCATGTACTGTAACTGTAAATCGTCCTTGCAAACATAATTAAGTTTTCCCTCTCAGTTATTTTCTTTAGTTATATTTGAATGCAGTCTTTTTTTATTTCATTACTTAATTCCATTTCTAACTTACATGTTTTAAACTCTCTTCATACATTTTCTCTGTGTGCAACATGGTGGAGGCCAAAATTGCATTCATTGTGCAATTGTGTATTTTATAATGATAATAAAGCTGAACCTTGAACCTCCATTTGGATCGAGTTGCATGAAAAAAATAAGGTGTGCCAAATGAACTGGCTATTGCTGTTATGTCAGTTGTATATATTTAATCAACATTTAAGCAAATATAAGGAGTTGGGATCGGATCAGGTTTGAAAAAGTTTTATCAGGACAAGATAAACACCTAGTGACTGATCAAAAAACACTCAATTATAAAATATTTTAAATATAAAAAGATGATCAGATAACATTAAAAATGTCTCTTACTTTACATCAAAGGGTTCATTACTGAAGACTGGAGGGTTCACTTTGGACCGGTCACTCTTCAGAGACAGACAGCTGGACACTGGAGACTCTGATCTCTGTCTGTGGAAACAACAGGAGATATTTTACATGGAGCACTTTCAGATGTACAGAGGTAACATTAACATTAACATGACACATGATTGTGTTTGTTTCTCCATCAGCATGTTCTGAACATTTTATCTGCAGCTGGAAACATTTTTAAGAGTCAAGAGTTTCTACATCTAGACTACATGACTGAGGTTGAGTTAATGCTTCACCAACAAAAAGAAGGGGAACAGGGCCGATCCATATTTTAATGGATCATATCATCTAAAATGAAGCTGATCAGAATCTGACACTTTCTTCACTCGGCTGTGTTTTGTCCTCCTCACCCTGCTAGTATTAAAGTTCTTCTTGAATATTGAGAAGCATATATACAGTATATACTGCAACTGTTTATCTTCCTTGTAAACATAATTTAGTTTTCCTTATTTTTCTTTAGCTCTATTTGTAAGTACTGTTCCATTTCAGTGTCTAATTATATTCTAATTCTGATATTTGATTATCTCTTCATACATCTTGTGTGTGTAACACGGAGGAGGCAACAGCTGACGAATGGTGACAATAGAGCTGAACCTTGAAGCTGCACTTGGATGATGTAGAAAGTAAAAAAAAGGGTTTGCCAAATTTAGTAGTTATAAATATCAAGCTAGAAGCTATTAGTAATAAGTAGCTACTACTGTTATTTCAGTGTGTCCGATACATATTCATATATTTAATCAATATTAAGGACGTCTAAGTGTTGAAGAGTACATGACTAGATAGTTTAATAGTTTTCAGGTCAACTAACAGTAATTAACATTCTCTTACTTTGTGTCTGAGGGTCCAGGCTCATCACTGAAGACTGGAGGGTTCACTTTGGACCGGTCACTCTTCAGAGACAGACAGCTCGATCCTGGAGACCCTGATCTGTCCTCTTCTTCCCCCAAGTCACTCATCTTCTCAAGTCTGAGAGGTCAACCAGCAAAGCTAGAGACAGAAAACACAGTATAATACATTTGGGAATCTTTATAGTTGATAAAAGTTATTTTTAGGTATATGTTAAAACCAGTGTTGAGGGTGACGTGCTACAAAAGTCAAATGTTACAGTAATATATTACTTTAAGCAGTAACAGAGTAATATAACACATTTCTAAAAGGATTTGCTGTAATAATATTACAGATATTCTGTCTGGTAACATGAAATTAAGAGCAGGCAACTTGTTTAATCTGGTTCAAAGCAGCTCATAACAATAAAACATTTTTTTTAACTTTTGTCAGTACCAACATGCTATACATGGCTAGATTCTCCAAAATCCAGTCGTTCAGTTCATTCAACGGGCTAGCAAGCAGCTAACATTAACTGACAGTCTTTACTTTTGAGTCACAGGTAACATCAGAGCCTCTCTTTAAGGGAATCTACAGGAAATGCAGTGGAAGGAAAAGATCGACTTGATGAAGCACATGTTCAACACTGAGATGTGTTTTTACAGTCTGAGCTGTGACCACCAACAGCTAGCTTCACTTAACGGACTCCACTTCTTCCAGCAGTTTTTTCTAACGTTTGCTAACAAACATCCAAATAAAACACACCAACTGGTTTATGTGGAGTGAGTGTGTTCATCCAAACCTGTAACTCAGTTAGTTTCTCACATGTTCCTCCTCTCCTTTATGTTCTCCTCCTGTCGCTGTTGCTTGGCTTCCTTCTACTGTGTCAGCCATCGACAGTGTGCACAGCAGTGTCAACAATTCATGCCTAACCCACTCAGCATAAAATCTACCTAGCAACAGTCAGCCGCTCCAGATACTACAAACAGACAGAAATAGTTTTGATAATCAACATTTAAACTTTCTAGCATCACTTACAGCTTCAATACGCGAGTGGGAATTTCATTTAAGAGCTTTCTCGTCTGAAGTCTTCTGACTGCCAACGCCCTGATAGATCAGATAACAATCATGATACCTGCACGTCTACAGTCCACAAGGAGACTGAAAATATGATAACAATAATGTAAAACTTACGCTGTGTCCTGATGTCCCTCAGCCTGAAACTTCACAGTCCAAGTTCAACAAAGCACTTGTCAAAAATCCCATATTGTCTCATGTTTGTGGACAGAACCGAGGACTCAGAAGTCTTTTCTACAAAATGGTGTCAGTCCGACCAGGTGATCCAAGTAAATGTTTGACAGGGAAAAAGTTCAAAGTTCATTTTATAAGGACGTATCATTTTATATGACATTAGTTTATGACTTAATCTGTTACTTATGTCTTCAAGTTTGTTTCTGTCCCTTACAACAGAACTGGGAACTATAAAAGAAAATTAACCTGCTGACCCCAGACCTGCGAAAACTAAACTTGTTAGACTTAAGTGATAGTGCTCCTTCAATCAGCTCCAAGTCAGACTTTATAAACCCTTTAAAATAACTGCTTCAAGAGACTTGATACAGCTCACATGTCGACCTCGACACTGGGCAGCATTTCTGTGAGTTCCAGGGAGGAAACTCTGGTGAGCTGCGTTTTCCTGTTGACAGCCTCACTCATCAGTCCTGACATGTACAACTGTGTAACTACAACAGAAGCCTGAAACTAAATTAATCTACACAACAATACAAACACTTAACATTAAAACGTACTAAGTGTATTTCTGTCTCTGTCCAAATGAACACAGAGACCCACAAAGAGAGACAGACACACACTGTACAAGTTGGTTTTTAAAATGCATTTGTTCCTCCTCATGAACGATGAGATGTAAAGTGGAAGTAGTATTATTTAGGGGTGGATCAGATGATTAAGTACAAAGATAATTATTACCAGACTTTCTGATTCTTTTGTTCAGTTTACAATGAAGTCGAACAATGAAAGGCAGAAAGTTTGATTGTGAAAATAATCATCTTAAAAAACTTGAACAACTTATGGATATGTATATTCCAGCTGTTTAATTTCTTGTATATGTCATAGGTGCTGAAAGGCTTCTACACCTTCCACAATACACCAAACTGACAGTTTCATATAAAGGTTGAAGATATTAATGGCTCATCTATCAGTCATCTTACAACACCAGGGTTGTTAAACACAATTGATATGTAGCTGACTGTTCTTATTCACCAGCTGTGTGAAGACTGAGTGGAGGCTGTTATCTGTTAATTTAAATGTATCTGCATTCATATGAAGATATTTGAATAGAATTGACAGCAGGAAAGAGAAATCTTGGCCCAGATATCCATTATTCATATAACCAGCAGCTAAACCTGAAGCCCAGAAGAAATGTCTGTTGTCCCCAGAGGTGAAACCACCATCCAACAACAGCTGATGGGTTCCAGGTCCGGTTCTGATGTTGGATCTTAGACCTGGCAGCAGGCTAGTTCAACTCTGGCAAATGTTAGCATTGTGGTTCCACCGCAAACATGAGTGACGATTACCAACAGCGACACTGAATGAATAAATGGCGGCTGTGCTGCTGAGCTCAGATCAGTGAGACGTGTGAAGGTGTGAGCATCACTGAACTGCATCGTGCTGTTAGGTTGTAGAGACGATGTTACACCAGGTCAACATTTAGACACACTTAAAGACAAATCTCATCTTCTTATCTTATCTAAAGTTAGCTGTTACTGGAGTCTCACGCACAAAAGTAAGCTAACCTAGCGAGCTAACTGTTACTTCAAGACCGTTAGCGAGCTAGCTCATCATAAAGCGTCCTGAGTCAGACTTTACTAAACTTTACTGTAATAAAACTCCACCTTCATCTCCTCTCCTCTTCCTCTCCTCCTCCTCTCTTCCTCTCCCTCGCCTCCTCTCTGCTCCTCTCCTCCTCTTCCTCTCTTCATCTTCTTGAGGACGTTTCTTTGTCGTTTATTGTTTGGCGCCATTTTCCTCCATGAACCTTCTAGAAGCTTCCTCGCGAACAGAGGGTGGAGCCGTTAGCTGCGTCCAGTGCGCCTGCGCAGACAGCTGAGTGGGCGGAGCCTCTGAGGAAGCCCTGATGAAGGCGGAGTTATAAAACGGAGCTGAAGCTTCACCAACACATCAGGAGACATTAATAACACGAGGACATCAGCTTATTCTGATCTGTTATCTGACTCATCATGAGAAAAGGGTTTAAACAAACAGAAGCAGACTACTTTTATCTCTGTTAAACATCATATTTTATAAAGAGATGAGACTCAGCAGCTCACTGTCGATGCAGCAGCACCACCTGCTGTCCAAACCAACAAACTGCTCCTCACCTGCTCTCAGACCAGGTGTCACACAGGCTCCATGGTCTCTGCTGTGTTGGGTTGTTGCTGCTGTTTGACAGTCTGACAGCAGACAAACACTCATTTTCCTTCATCTGCAGCTCACTGAAGGACACAAACACACACCTCGGTAGGAAACTCAAACTGAACCTTCCTCCAATAAACGCACAAATTTGGAAATCCATAGAAAAAAATCAACAAGTAGATGTTTTATGACATCATGTGTGAAATACATCAGTCTGTGTACAAGTTGGACTCTTTAGTTGGAGTTTACATGACGAGACAAGTGATGAGTTGTTAATATCAGGATGTGAGTTTTCTGAAACATCATTTCACACTAAAAATAATATAATTCAGATAAAACCTCAGAGATTAAATGAAACCAGTCACCGCAGCATTAATACATAAAAACACAGGATTAGTACTAATAGTGAAGGAAGATTCAGACGCTGCAGTTTAAATGTCATTTTTTTGACAAAAGAAAAGAAGTCACACATTATGTTAACTTATTGTGGAGCCACTTTTCTGTCATCAGTTTTTTCTCTGTTTTTAATCTTGTTGACTCACCCAGTGGTTGAAGTACTGCTTGGATCTTTTATTTACATGTACTTTAGTAACGCTGTAGTGTAAATACACTAAAGTACAAGTTCTGCATATAAAATGTCATTGAAGTAACAGTTCAGAAGTATTATACCTAAAGTACTGAAACTTTACTGATGATTATTGATCAAAAATCTCACTGTCTTCGTAAAAAAAAAAGTTTCATTCAAAAATTACAACAAGGTCTTTACACTCGGAGCAACACATGTTGCACTCGGAGTTGCATTTGTCAGTGACTCGGCAACTAAACACACAACAAAGAACAACAACAACAAAGAAAGCAGTACATTCATGTAGCAACAGGGAGAGGAGACCACAATAGTTTTTTGTCCTTGTATTTTGATATGAAACAAATTACAGTGACTAATGCTTTGTTGTCGTGCTTACGATGTCTACTGCAATCATTTACTTCTTGTTTCTTAATTTTCAATTTCTGAAAGTCTGATTTACTCAGTGTCATTCTGCTTCTCTTTGTTTTTAAGTGTGTGTCCTACAGACATCTGACAGTCAAACACACAAAGCACAGAATGGATTGTGAGTGTTGTAATAGAAAAGACATCATAACACATGAAACACATTTCAAAACTTACAGAAGAAAAACAGAACAAATACATTTAAACTTTCATAGAGCACGAAGCAAGAATTAAGAACTAAGAATGATACACAATCTTACTTTCATGACTCTGCACCTGCAGTCTGGCTGCTGCAGACTGATATCAATCTGCAAGAAGTTTAGAAACACAATGTGGACATTAGCTGCAGTTCTTCATCAGACCACAAGGTGGAGCTACAACACAAAGCAATAAACAGATTTTACAGTTAAGTTCACAACAGTTTAACAGGCCTGTGTGAGACTTAAAAAGCTTCAACAATAATGATTACAAACAGTAATAATCTGTTTTGTTACTTTGGGTTCAGAGTATCTGAAGAAATGATACAAAAAGAACAAGACAAGATAAAGATCCAGGTCCAGGTCCAGGTCCAGGTGGAGGAGGTGTCTGAGTGTGCAGCAGAAGGAGTGGAGGAGTGTCAGTGTGTCTGCAGAGACTGTGTAGAAGGACAGAGCAGCAGCAGAGCAGTCCAGATACACTGATGATACTCTGTCACATCCAGAGGAACACAGGGATGATGCTGGACTGGACACTGTGTGTGACAGTGGAGCTGATCTCAGAGCAGTTCACACTGCAGCACTGACAGTCATCTCCACTTGTTGTGATTGGTCCGTCAGTCACTGCTGGATGAAGCTCTCCTCTCCACTCCACCTCCCAGTAACACGGCCCAGTCAGAGCCTCTCCACCCACCAGCTGATGGTGCTGCTTCAACCTCTCTGGATCATCAGGACACAGCTGATCCTCTCAACACCTCCACCTTCCTCATCACTCTGACAGAGATCACCAGCTGAAGAGAGAAGCAGAGAGACAGTAGAAGTGATAAGTCTCTTTCTCTCTCTCTCTGGAAATACTGGATCTTTACTTTGATACTGTGTTTAGTACAGTACTGCTGAAACCAACATGAACTGACTCAACAGTCTACTGACCTCAGAGTCTCCAGTCTACAGCGTGGACTCTTCTGCAGCTCAGACAGCAGCTTCATGTCTGAATCCTTCAGATTGTTGTCACTCAGCCACAGCTCTCTCAGATGGGAGGGGTTGGACTTCAGAGCTGAGGCCAGAGAAGCACAGCTGATCTCTGACAAACTGCAGTCAAACAATCTGAATAAAGAAGAAATGATGTAAGTTTAGAAGACAATGTTCCTGCTTGAAATCATTCAGTGTTTAATAATCTGTTCAGAGCTGAAGAAGGTTCAGAATGAAGAAGTTTAGAAAATGTAAACTTTAAACACCTGAACCCAACAGGATGCAGGTTCAACACTGTCAAACACACAAAGTGAAACAGAGCTCTCATTAATATTAATGACAACGTGCTGCTGCTTCAATAAAGACGTAGTGACTTCACCTCTTAAACTCTGCAGCTCCACCAGAGGCTCCATCTATACAAACTCATGTTGTGCAGCCAGACACAAAGAAAAACCCTCAGAAACTGATTTAAGATTCAACTCAAGATCACAAAGTTTATAAAGATGACAAACGTGTCAGGATGAATTTAGGACAATGTGAATAAAAGACATCTACAATATTTATTTTAGGAACAGTGGAGTCATCAGATCAAAGCATCTTCATTTTAAAGTATTCAGTCAGTATCAGCATCATGTAACTTCATAAACATGTTGGTAAAGAAAACACTGAATATATTTGTTATTGTCTGATAGTTGAAATACAGATTATTTATTCTTTGTATTTATTAAACTTCATTTAGATTTAAGGAAACATTTAAGATAAAATCCAGAGTTTCAGAGGTTCACAGTGAATTATCCAGGAGAGACTTTTCTTGTTATATGAAGGTTTTAAATGTGCAGCTCAACATTGTTCTGCCACAGACAACAGACTAAACCACAGAAGAAGAAGTGGACTTTAGCATTAAGATACTCAGTGTGGATCAGTATAATATCAGCCTTATGTCTGCAGTTTAGTGTAATCACAACTTTCACATCATAGTAATCTGAGCAGAGAAGTAAAACATGGTGTCTGACCTCAGAGTCTCCAGTCTACAGTGTGGACTCTGCAGAAAATCACACAGCAGCTTCACTCCTGAATCCTGCAGCTTGTTGTCACTCAGCTTCAGCTGTCTCAGATGGGAGGGGTTGGACTTCAGAGCTGAGGCCAGAGAAGCACAGCTGATCTCTGACAATCTGCAGTTCCACAATCTGAAAAAAGAATACATGATGTAAGTTTAGAAGACAATGTACCTGCTTGAAACCATTCAGTGTTTAATAATCTGTCCAGAGCTGAAGAAGGTTCAGAATGAAGAAGTTTAGAAAATGTAAACTTTAAACACCTGAACCCAACAGGATGCAGGTTCAACACTGTCAAACACACAACGTGAGACAGAGCTCTCATTAATATTAAAAGGTCCCATATCATACTGTTTTTCATCAATTCCACTCAGCTGTCAGAGGTCCAACAACACTGTATTCGAAATGTATTGACCCAAACCCATCCGTGGTCCTGAATATCGGCTGTCTAAAAGTTGCTCTACTGAGCTCTGCTGAGAGCAGGCTGCTCCGGGCCTGCAGCTTTAATGCTAATGAGCTCCATCCTAACACACGTCCCTCTCAGGGAGAGGATGCCGTTCACGCTAGCGATAGCATGTGCTAATGTTTACGGTGGATGTATCACTATGGCTCGCGAGATGCTGTCGTTCAACCACACCAGTTTGACCCAGAATGGGACCCAGAAGGAGAGGCTCAGAAAAATACAGACTCTGCGGCTGCAGCGGGACTCCCCGACACAACCACCCGGCTCCCATCCCCCACTGACCTGCAACAGGTAACATCTAAAAACAGCTAGCGAAAGCTGTGTTTGTCTCCAACACAGTCTCCAAACTCTTGGACACTGTCCGCATAGTCTCCGTCTCCAGTCTGCACGTTTCCAGACTTTTCACTGTGACAACCAAGCTCCCTCGTAATGTTATCAACATTAAACTTGCTTCAAACGCCGTTGCATAGCGGACCGAAGTGGAGCTAACTAGTTAGCCAGTTTCAAGCTGACTTCACTAAACTCGTAGGCAACTGTAAATACTATCAAAACGCTGCGACACTTACCTGTGGCTCGGGTGCAGTTGCTGGGTCCCGTATGGTTGAGACTGATCCTTTTATGAGGGTCAGTGTCGAGGCAAAGCCAGCTTTGTACTGACCCTCGTTACTGAAGCAGTCCGATGTGAAGTGGTTAGCACACACAAACAGACTCACAAGAACTGTAGCCGGCACGTTGTCATTAAAAATGAAACGCAACCACAGTCTCTTCTGTAGCTGGGACAGAGTATAGGCACTTATGTTGATTTTTACAAACAAAAACAGAGCACTTCTCGTTGCGCTTCGACATGGTGCTTTCGATAGCGTAATAGCGGATCTCTGAGACGGTAGCGCTGTACCTGGTGGGTGGACACAGTGGGTGGGATTACTCAAATGACCGAACTTTGACTCGCTCGTCTGGAAACTGCTGGCAAGACACCGTCAGAAATCTGTATCTCACTCAAAAAAGCACGGATGGTCTTTTTTCAAAGTTTGTATGCGTGTGGCAGCACCATAGACCCAAAATAATACCCCAAATCCCAGAAAAAGTGAGTTTTTCATAATATGGGACCTTTAATGACAACGTGCTGCTGCTTCAATAAAGACGTAGTGACTACACCTCTTAAACTCTGCAGCTCCACCAGAGGCTCCATCTATACAAACTCATGTTGTGCAGCCAAACAAAGAAAAACCCTCAGAAACTGATTTAAGGTTCAACTCAAGATCACAAAGTTTATAAAGATGACAAACATGTCAGGATGAATTTAGGACAATGTGAATAAAAGACATCTACAATATTTATTTTAGGAACAGTGGAGTCATCAGATCAAGGCATCTTCATTTTAAAGTATTCAGTCAGTATCAGCATCATGTAGCTTCATAAACATGTTGGAAATTAAAATACTGAATATATTTGTTATTGTCTGATAGTTGAAAAACAGATTATTAGAGCCTGAGCAGGAAACTCGCGAGGTCCCTATTGTTTTTCGAATGATTATTATTATTTTTCTTAGTCCGAAATGATCGCATTTTTCACTACCTGAACATATACGAAAACGTAATTTTATTTGGCAAACATATTAGGCTTGGCGAAAAATTTGATAATCTATGGTCGTCGTGAACTTCCACCACTAGGTGGCGCTATAATCAAGCAAAGTGCGTTTTGGCTCATAACTCCCACATACTTTGTGGCACATTCAAAAACCTTATATCCAAGAGTTCAGTGAATTGTGCTGAATCTTGTGGCACAGGCCACGCCCATTTCCGGTTACCTATTTTTTTCCCCCGCAAATTCGCAAAATGTCGCAAACCTACTTTTGCTAACTCCTCCCAGGAAATTTCACCGATTTGCACCAAACTTTGCAGACAGCATCTGTGGACCCTCCCGACCCACAGTTGTGCTAAGCATGTTGATATTCCAAAGATTACTCAAGTTATTAAATAACAACTTCCTGTACATTGTTCCAAACAGGAAGTGTTGCATATCTCCACATTGGTCAGTCCGAATGACATGAAACTCAGAATACTACTTCCACATGAGCCCCTAAGGCTCTGTCGAAAATTTTGGGAGATGATCACTAGGTAGCGCTCTTTAAATTGAAGTATTTTATATCTCCACATCGGTTGGTCATATTAGCACAAAATTTCTTACGTTCATTGCCACTGCCCTCCTGAGGATAGCGGATGAAGGTCTTACCGATTTGCCACTAGGTGGCGCTCTGGTGGCAGTCTAATTTTATTTTTGCCACTGTGCCCACACCATAACACTTATGGATATGAAATTGATAGCGGTGGTATAGACTGTCCCCTGTAACCTACACACCAAAAATGACCAGCAGGTGGCGCTAAATGGCTCCATAGTGCCCCCTGGAATATTTCAAACTTTAAGCCCCGCCTCCTACATGCACGTGCATGAACCAAATTTGGTACGCTTATGTATCATGACCAGACGCACAAACAACCCCCTTGGACCCATAACCTCAGTCCAACGGTAAGTCTGCCATTTTGGTTCAAAGTTGAGATTTTCGCCGCCATTGTCACCCATTTCTATGCCTCGTACATTTAACTTGGCCTACAGATTAAATGCCACAGACTCCCCAGTCACTAAGTATCATCCTCATGCCTTGATGATGACAAGTTGTGAAAAGCTTTTGCCTACGTTATTCCTGGTGGGTGTGGCAGTAGGGTCAATTTCGATGACCCCTTTATGGCTTCTCCCATTCTATACAGACCCAAGTTCTATGGCTTAACTATCTTTTCCTACAGATTTAAAATCACAGACTTCACATTCACTCAGTAGCATCCTCATACCTTCAACAGCCTGTGTTGTACCTGGTGTGCGTGACAGTGTGGTCAATTTCGATCCTTCGCCATAAGCAGGAAGTCCTTACAACTTCAACATACAATTTCCCATCTTCACCAAATTGGTCACACATGTAGAGGGGCTGGTCCTGAATACGTCTCTGCATCAATACTGTGTCATATCTATAGCGCCACCCACTGGACACAGGAAGTCACTGAAGATGTCACTGTTGTGTTTTGTGCGACATGTATCCCATTTACAGTAGGTAGGACATTTCCACAGGCAACGGGCGAGCACACATCTGAACACGGCAGTTAAGACATGTGTACACAATATTCGGGCAATGTGGCCAGGTAAGCGTCACACCCCGACAGCCGCACACCCCGACGCGCGTGGACTGCGAGTGCCCGTTCATCGCTGCTTGCAGCTTTAATTTATTGTTTGTATTTATTATACTTCATTTAGATTTAAGGAAACATTTACGATAAAATCCAGAGTTTCAGAGGTTCACAGTGAATTATCCAGGGGAGACTTTTCTTGTTATATGAAGGTTTTAAATGTGCAGCTCAACATTGTTCTGCCGCAGACAATAGACTAAACCACAGAAGAAGAAGTGGACTTTAGCATTAAGATACTCAGTGTGGATCAGTATAATATCAGCCTTTTGTCTGTAGTTTAGTGTCATCACAACTTTCACATTATATTAATCTGAGCACAGAAGTAAAAAAATGTGTCTGACCTCAGAGTCTCCAGTCTACAGTGTGGACTTTGAAGAAAATCACACAGCAGCTTCACTCCTGAATCCTGCAGCTTGTTGTCACTCAGGTCCAGCTCTCTCAGATGGGAGGGGTTGGACTTCAGAGCTGAGGCCAGAGAAGCACAGCTGATCTCTGACAAACTGCAGTCCTCTAATCTGAATAAAGAATAAATGATGACAGTTTAGAAGACAATGTTCCTGCTTGAAATCATTCAGTGTTTAATAATCTGTTCAGAGCTGAAGAAGGTTCAGAATGAAGAAGTTTAAAAAATGTAAACTTCAAACACCTGAACCCAACAGGATGCAGGTTCAACACTGTCAAATACACAAAGTGAAACAGAGCTCTCATTAATATTAATGACAACGTGCTGCTGCTTCAATAAAGACGTAGTGACTCCACCTCTTAAACTCTGCAGCTCCACCAGAGGCTCCATCTATACAAACTCATGTTGTGCAGCCAAACACAAAGAAAAACCCTCAGAAACTGATTTAAGATTCAACTCAAGATCACAAAGTTTATAAAGATGACAAACATGTCAGGATGAATTTAGGACAATGTGAATAAAAGACATCTACAATGTTTATTTTAGGAACAGTGGAGTCATCAGATCAAAGCATCTTCATTTTAAAGGATTCAGTCAGTATCAGCATCATGTAGCTTCATAAACATGTTGGAAAAGAAAATACTGAATATATCTGTTATTGTCTGATAGTTGAAATACAGGCAATTTTTTAAAATTTATTTGTCATAATTCATTTAGATTTAAGGAAACATTTGAGATAAAATGAAGTGTTTCAGAGGTTCACAGTGAATTATCCAGGATAGACTTTTCTTGTTATATGAAGGTTTTAAATGTGCAGCTCAACATTGTTCTGCCACAGACAACAGACTAAACCACAGAAGAAGAAGTGGACTTTAGCATTAAGATTAGGGCTGGGGCGACGCGTCGACGTCATCGATTACGTCGACGCAAAAAATACGTCGACGCAAAAACTGTACGTCGACGCGTCAACCGACCAAAGCAAAAAATGGTGGCAGTGAGTAGCAGCAACGCCAGTAGCCCTTTTCACACAGACGCCGTATTATCGCCGCAGCGGCGGTTCGCCAATTCTCCGCCGTTGGTTGTTTACACAGAGCCGAGCAGCTCCGACGTAAAAGACGAACCAGAGTGTAATTCACACAGAAAGCCGGCGCCGCGGCTCCAAAAGAGGCGTGACGGTACACGTCATGGTGATGACGTGTGTTTTTTTTCAACGTGTTTCCCCGGTGTCCACCTGTTAATCTAAACATGTACCTGCTGACTGTTTATCATCATATGGATGCTGTTATAATGTGCTGTGATGAGATCCTGACCCACCAAACATCCTGGAAAGTGACAAAGTTACGTTTTTCTCTAAATTACATAATTAAATAATCACCATCAGTAAACAGGACGCTGTCTGACTCTTTCACTCCCGGGGAGGGAGGCTGTTTTCTGGGGGAAAGTTCACTGAAGTCTCGGTGGAGGGCTGACCGTCCCGGTGATTTTTTTCACTGTGACAAACACTTGGTCAGTTAAAAGTTTTTTGCCGGGGACAGATGCTGTTTTTCGGCCAGAAATGTGACGAAGAGTCGGTCGGACCGACAGGCTGACAGACACTTATCCATGAATAACTGCGGTATTATTGGACCTGTTTAGTTATCACACAGCGAACACCATCAGACCGACACGCCCTCACTCCGTGCCGCCGGCTTATCTGTTCACACTGGTTCGGTTCGCCATTAATGCGCCTCTGATACCTCCGGAGGAGCATCAGAGGCGGCGGAGGGAAATTTCACCCCTCGCCGCATCTGAAACTTTCACACAGAGGCGGATGCCGAGAATTGGCGCAGGATCCCCGCATGCACATGGCAGTGTGAATGGGGCTACTGAGTCAGCTGACGCTGAACTCAGCAAAAAAAGAACACGTATTTCGAAGGTATGGGACTATTTTACAGTAAAAGGGAGCAACTCTGTTGTTTGTCAGCTTTGTAAAATGGAAATGGCCTATCATAAAAGCACGATGGCTATGCACCAGCACCTCAAAGTGCTGAAAGACATGAGGCCGCTTGCTATTCATTACTTGAATTTTATTTTGGAATTTGGTAATTAAGAGCAATAAAAATGTATTGGAATGAAGAAATTTGTGTTTTTTCATTGAGATACATAAATTAGCATATGTAAATTGCTATATAGGTCAAATTATGGGGAAATAATCGCTAATCGAATCGAATCGGAATAGAATCGAATTGAAAAATTAATCGTTAGATTAATCGATGCATCGAAAAAAAATTTGCTAGATTAATCGATTACAAAAATAATCGTTTTGCCCAGCCCTAATTAAGATACTCAGTGTGGATTAGTATAATATCAGCCTTATGTCTGTAGTTTAGTGTCATCACAACTTTCACATTATATTAATCTGAGCACAGAAGTAAAAAAATGTGTCTGACCTCAGAGTCTCCAGTCTACAGTGTGGACTCTGAAGAAAATCACACAGCAGCTTCACTCCTGAATCCTGCAGCTTGTTGTCACTCAGCTCCAGCTCTCTGAGATGGGAGGGGTTGGACTTCAGAGCTGAGGCCAGAGAAACACAGCTGATCTCTGACAAACTGCAGTTCCACAATCTGAATAAAGAATAAATGATGACAGTTTAGAAGACAATGTTCAAGCTTGAAATCATTCAGTGTTTAATAATCTGTTCAGAGCTGAAGAAGGTTCAGAATGAAGAAGTTTAGAAAATGTAAACTTTAAACACCTGAACCCAACAGGATGCAGGTTCAACACTGTCAAACACACAAAGTGAGACAGAGCTCTCATTAATATTAATGACAACATGCTGCTGCTTCAATAAAGACGTAGTGACTCCACCTCTTAAACTCTGCAGCTCCACCAGAGGCTCAATCTATACAAACTCATGTTGTGCAGCCAAACACAAAGAAAAACCCTCAGAAACTGATTTAAGATTCAACTCAACATCACAAAGTTTATAAAGATGACAAACTAGGGATGCACCGATTGTGAAATTCTGGGCTGATACCGATACCAATGTTTAACATACCAACTTGGCCGATAGCCGATGCCGAGGTTTTTTCTTTTTGTTATTTATTCCTTTTTTTGTGCCACGGAAGCATACAAGTCTTTCAGCTCTTCATCACACTATCCTTGAATGAGTAGAAATCCAATCAGACCAATTTATGAAACAAAAAAAACCCACCATCATAGATTGCTATATGAAGTCTGTGTGCCATGCAGCCAGAACCAGCCAGACCACTGTCCAGCGATGCTGATACAGCGGAGTTTCTGTTGAGCAGGCAATCTTCTTTTTTATTGTGGATGTTGTGACACAGATAACTTTCATGCCGATGCTGGCTTATGACTGTGAAAGCTGCCGTTAGTTTGTTTCTGTGTTATTAGACGGTGTCTGTCTCTGCAGTATTGTCAACACTTGTTTACTTGTTTGACGGAGATGTTAGCCTCTATGCTAGCATTGTAAGCTAACAACAAGCTGACATTGCTATCATGTTTACACCAAATTAGCCTATTTATTTGCTCGTGGAAGCTAAATGAAGCAGCAAGTAAGATGAATGAAGGGATGGATGAAACCCCAACGCGAAGCGTTATTACGAGCGGAGTTACAATGTGTGTATTTGTGTGTCTTATCTGTCATAAACAAGAGATTACGGTTCACGGGCACGTTTGTGTCGCGGCCTGGTGCTGCTCAGACAGCAGCTGGGACACACACAGCTGGTCCGAGGATCATGAAGGTTTATTTTTCAGCCACAATGTGGAAGCGATCGTTGTGATTAAAACTGACGGCAGCATCTGTTAGTCTCTTGGCCGTCAATAACTTTTAGAAGTGGCTTACTAAGCTGTTGTACCTTATTACGTACCTGTAAGGTAACGTAGCTGTAACATGCTAATGACGTTACGCTAGCTTGGCTGTGGAGCTTAGCTGTGGACATTGTAATGACTTACAAGATTTAGGTGAGTTTGACGTGCATTGTAATAACTTTACCTGTGAATCCGACATCGTTACTCCGCATTCAAAGCTGGGCTGTATTTGGTTTCTGCCGGCCGGCTTGTTGCTCTTGTTGTTTGTTGCGGGAGGCTCCGAGGGGAGAGCAATTTGAGCTCGGAGGGGAGGGGGGGGTGTGGGGGGGATGCTTTTTTCAAACCTTTCTCAGATCGTAGACCAGAGCTTTAAATCAAGATATAAACATCGGCCACGGCCATCGGCGAATGTCATTTTTATTTGCCGATGGCAGTTAACGAGGCAAACATCGGCCGATACCGATGTTCCGCCGATGCATCGGTGCATCCCTATGACAAACATGTCAGGATGAATTTAGGACAATGTGAATAAAAGACATCTACAATATTTATTTTAGGAACAGTGGAGTCATCAGATCAAAGCATCTTCATTTTAAAGGATTCAGTCAGTATCAGCATCATGTAGCTTCATAAACATGTTGGAAAATAAAGTACTGAATATATTTGTTATTGTCTGATAGTTGAAATACAGATTATTTATTGTTTGTATTTATTACACTTCATTTAGATTTAAGGAAACATTTAAGATAAAATCCAGAGTTTCAGAGGTTCACAGTGAATTATCCAGGAGAGACTTTTCTTGTTATATGAAGGTTTTAAATGTGCAGCTCAACATTGTTCTGCCACAGACAATAGACTAAACCACAGAAGAAGAAATGGACTTTAGCATTAAAATACTCAGTGTGGATCAGTATAATATCAGCCTTATGTCTGCAGTTTAGTGTAATCACAACTTTCACATCATAGTAATCTGAGCAGAGAAGTAAAACATGGTGTCTGACCTCAGAGTCTCCAGTCTACAGTGTGGACTCTGCAGAAAATCACACAGCAGCTTCACTCCTGAATCCTGCAGCTTGTTGTCACACAGCTTCAGCTCTCTCAGATGGGAGGGGTTGGACTTCAGAGCTGAGGCCAGAGAAGCACAGCTGATCTCTGTCAAACTGCAGCCAATCATTCTGAATAAAGAATAAATGATGTAAGTTTAGAAGACAATGTTCCAGCTTGAAATCATTCAGTGTTTAATAATCTGTTCAGAGCTGAAGAAGGTTCAGAATGAAAAAGTTTAGAAAATGTAAACTTTAAACACCTGAACCCAACAGGATGCAGGTTCAGCATTGTCAAACACACAAAGTGAAACAGAGCTCTTATTAATATTAATGACAACGTGCTGCTGCTTTAATAAAGATGTAGTGACTCCACCTCTTAAACTCTGCAGCTCCACCAGAGGCTCCATCTATACAAACTCATGTTGTGCAGCCAAACACAAAGAAAAACCCTCAGAAACTGATTTAAGATTCAACTCAAGATCACAAAGTTTATAAAGATGACAAACATGTCAGGATGAATTTAGGACAATGTGAATAAAAGACATCTACAATATTTATTTTCGGATCAGTGGAGTCATCAGATCAAAGCATCTTCATTTTAAAGGATTCAGTCAGTATCAGCATCCTATAGCTTCATAAACATGTTGGAAGAGAAAAAACTGAATATATTTGTTTTTGTCTGATAGTTGAAATACGGACTTTTAATTTTTTTATTTGTTATACTTCATTTAGATTTAAGGAAACATTTAAGATAAAATCCAGAGTTTCAGAGGTTCAGAGTGAATTATTCAGGATAGACTTTTCTTGTTATATGAAGGTTTTAAATGTGCAGCTCAACATTGTTCTGCCACAGACAATAGACTAAACCACAGAAGAAGAAGTGTACTTTAGCATTAAGATACTCAGTGTGGATCTGTATAATATCAGCCTTATGTCTGCAGTTTAGTGTAATCACAACTTTCACATCATAGCCATCTGAGCAGAGAAGTAAAACATGGTGTCTGACCGCAGAGTCTCCAGTCTACAGTGTGGACTCTGAAGAAAATCAGACAGCAGCTTCACTCCTGAATCCTGCAGCTTGTTGTCACTCAGGTCCAGCTCTCTCAGATGGGAGGGGTTGGACTTCAGAGCTGAGGCCAGAGAGGCACAACTGATCTCTGACAGACTGCAGCCACTCAGTCTGAATAAAGAATAAATGATGTAAGTTTAGAAGACAATGTTCCTGCTTTAAATCATTCAGTGTTTAACAATCTGTTCAGAGCTGAAGAAGGTTCAGAATGAAGAAGTTTCGGAAATGTAAACTTTATACACGTGAACCCAACAGGATGCAGGTTCAACACTGTCAAACACACAAAGTGAAACAGAGATCTCATTAATATTAATGACAACGTGCTGCTGCTTCAATAAAGACGTAGTGACTCCACCTCTTAAACTCTGCAGCTCCACCAGAGGCTCCATCTATACAAACTCATGTTGTGCAGCCAGACACAAAGAAAAACCCTCAGAAACTGATTTAAGATTCAACTCAAGATCACAAAGTTTATAAAGATGACAAACATGTCAGGATGAATTTAGGACAATGTGAATAAAAGACATCTACAATATTTATTTTAGGAACAGTGGAGTCATCAGATCAACGCATCTTCATTTTAAAGGATTCAGTCAGTATCAGCATCATGTAGCTTCATAAACATGTTGGAAAAGAAAAAACTGAATATGTTTGTTATTGTCTGATAGTTGAAATACAGATCATGTATTCTTTGTATTTATTAAACTTCATTTAGATTTAAGGAAACATTTAAGATAAAATCCAGAGTTTCAGAGGTTCACAGTGAATTATCCAGGAGAGACTTTTCTTGTTATCTGAAGGTTTTAAATGTGCAGCTCAACATTGTTCTGCCACAGACAACAGACTAAACCACAGAAGAAGAAGTGGACTTTAGCATTAAGATACTCAGTGTGGATCAGTATAATATCAGCCTTATGTCTGCAGTTTAGTGTAATCACAACTTTCACGTCATAGTAATCTGAGCAGAGAAGTAAAACATGGTGTCTGACCTCAGAGTCTTCAGTCTACAGTGTGGACTCTGAAGAAAATCACACAGCAGCTTCACTCCTGAATCCTGCAGCTTGTTGTCACTCAGCTTCAGCTCTCTCAGATGGGAGGGGTTGGACTTCAGAGCTGAGGCCAGAGAAGCACAGCTGATCTCTGACAAACTGCAGTTAACCAATCTGAATAAAGAATAAATGATGTAAGTTTAGAAGACAATGTTCCTGCTTGAAATCATTCAGTGTTTAATAATCTGTTCAGAGCTGAAGAAGTTTAGAAAATGTAAACTTTAAACACCTGAACCCAACAGGATGCAGGTTCAACACTGTCAAACACACAAAGTGAAACAGAGCTCTCGTTAATATTAATGACAACGTGCTGCTGCTTCAATAAAGATGTAGTGACTCCACCTCTTAAACTCTGCAGCTCCACCAGAGGCTCCATCTATACAAACTCATGTTGTGCAGCCAAACACAAAGAAAAACCCTCAGAAACTGATTTAAGATTCAACTCAACATCACAAAGTCTATAAAGATGACAAACATGTCAGGATGAATTTTGGACAATGTGAATAAAAGACATCTACAATATTTTTTCTTTCTTTAAAAACATTTTTTTTTCTTTTAAATTACAAAGGATAAAGAGATTATTCAAAACAAGTATTGCTTTTATTTAAAAAATAAAATTAACAAAGGCATAGGGCTGTGCAATTAATTGAAATTTGACCGTGATTTTGATTTTTGGGTCAAACGATCTCCAAAATAATACAATCAAATTGAAACGATTTATTTGGCATTTTTTGTTGTACAGTAAGCCAAGAGATTTTCTGAAAGAGACGCGCATGCGCAATTCAGTCCCTCCCCCAAAAGCATTCAACGCGGCCCTGCTGACTGGCACTCCCTCAAGTTATGTTTTTCTCTAAATTACATAATCGCCATCAGTCAACAGGACGCTGTCTGACTCTGTCACTCGCGGGGAGGGATACTGTTTTATGGGGGAAAGTTCACTTAAGTCTCGGTGGAGGGCTGAATCACCGCGACAAACAGTTGGTGAGTTACGTCTTTTTGCCGGGGACAGACGATGTTTTTCGGGCAGAAATGTGACAACGAGTCGTTCACAGACACTTCACGTATAACTGCAGTATTTTTTTCCTCATATAAGTTGCCAAAGACATGACCAGTTACTACGTTACTGTTGTTTGGTCCTGTAACGTTGCTTTGTGGGACATTTCTCTATTTTGTTGAGTGTAGGTACTATCTGGTGAGATGTTGATGTTTATGTTTGTGTTGGTCTAAGCTGTCAGTTTGACACCTTTCACGCATGGGGTGTGGTTAAGGAGCAGTGATTGAGTGATTGAGTGATTGAATGAATGGGCATGTATTCACCTGTTCACTGCGGCGGCTGCATGGAGAGGGGGTGAGTAGGGAGAGCGTATTTTTTGTTGACCGCTTAATCTAACTGCAGACTGAGTTTCAAACATCTTGCCTTGCCTTACCTTACCTTGCCTTGCTGTGTCTTTTTTGTTCGGCGCTGGAAATAAATACGGACACAGTCGGAAAATATGGAAATGGCTTTGTTGTTTGTGTAGGGAGTCAGCAGTGCAATGCTCCCTCACTTAGCCTCTCAGTGACTTCGCTTTTTGTTGGGAGTCACTACATCTTTGTCAACAAAAAAACTACACCCAAACGGCATATGTGGACACACGGATCACGCCACACGGTGCATAACTGATCGCAAAGCGGACTTCAGACCGGTAGGCCTGTATCACTCGCATTCATTCATGCTGTGTATGTTGGATTGAACGCAGTTAGATTGACAGCGCGTCTATTGGAGAGCGCTGCCTGTATGCGAAAGTCTGCTGAGACATAATGTCCTGCTCGTTGAGAGTGATTATCTGTGGCATTTTGGAATACTTATGGATGTGAAATAAACGATCCGTGGAAAAATTAAAACTATGCTCGGTGTATTGTTGATTCACTGCGCCTATCACTGAGTTGCTGAGCTTCAAAAGGCAGTATGAGTCAAATAAATAAACAAGTGGAAAACAATGGGTCTGAAGCAGTGGATGCTAAACGAAAGGTCAAACTTACTGCAAAAGCCTTGGCAAATAAAATTGAAAGTCTGCAAAATGAACGTAAAATACATGTGAATAAAATAAAATGCTTGATACCTGCAATGAAAGAGCTTATGAAACGAAATGAAAATGCCCAAGAGTTGAAATCCCAGTTGCAAACTCTCACCAAGGGATCTTGTAAGAAGCTGCCAACATATAGACCCAGATAGGGGCTATGCTCAGGCTAAAATCCTACTACAGGAACATTTTGGGGATGAACAAAGGGTTGCAGCAGCCTATATGGACAAGGCATTGTCATGGGGCCCGATTAAAGCAGAAGATGTTAAGGCGCTCCAAGACTACAGCTTATTTCTCCAAAGCTGCTCGAATGCAATGAACGAAGTGCAGTACATGTTTGAAATGGATATGCCTGCTAATATGCTGACAATAGTAAAGAAGCTGCCTTACAAGCTGAGGGGTCGATGGAGGACAACTGCTTGTGAAATACAAGAGAGGCGTAACAAAAGGGCTACATTCAATGATATTGTTCATTTCATTGAAAGGCAAGCAAGGATTCTAACAGACCCAGTATTTGGTGTAGGAACACATGTCCATCGCCTCTACATTCCATTGAGGTTCTGCTCTTGCACTAATTACTCCTCTCATCTGCAAGCTGACCTTTTTTCAGGAAAGAGACGCCATGAAGTCTCTCACCTCTTCACCTGACTTGTTTTGCTTCCAATGAACCCGTCAGGTTGACGCATCACAGGAAAAACCCCTCTTCTTTATTTACAGCTTGAATAACCCTTTTTGCCCTCTCCCCACTCAAGATGAACACTCCTTTCTCTCAGATCGGTCGAGTTCATCATCAAATGAATCTCCTTTCAGAGATGAAGAGGAACAGAAGAACTGTCATAATCATGTGTTATAACTTATTTCTTTGCAATTGTAAATTAGGTAACGACTCTGATGTTCTGTGTCTTCTTGTCTTCTTGTGACAAGAATTATCAAGTACACCCTCCAGAGTAAAAGCACTCTGGGCCTCTCCTCTGTTTTCCTAGCCCTCCTGCCCAAATGGTTTACGACTATGCCTCTCTTATCACACATTCCAACCTATAATGGTTTCTGCACTCATCCAGATTTTAAGCAAGTTCTAATTGTCATTAAACCAGGAATTTATGCTCTTAATTTTAACAGATTAAGAAACAGCAAAAGAAGTTGATGACACTGAACTTTTCCCCGTTTCTCTGTGATGAAATTTGACTGAAATCAAGTTTAATGTTTAATGTGTCCTGTATTCGGTGAAACCACAGCACCTCCTGATGATAAGCCCTGGTACGATTGGGACAGACCTTCAGGAGATCTTTTGTGCAATAAGTTCCTTGATAACCAGCAAATGTCTCTGATATGTTTTGTTTTAACAAGTATTAAGCTAGAACTAGGAGGAATAAGTATAAGTGATCAATTCTACCAGTTCTATGGTATATTCAAGTGTGTTTTTATTTTGATCCAGTTTTAATTTCCTTTAATTGTTCAGTGATTTTTAATCATGATATAAACCTTTTTTCACGATAGACAAAGTCCATCTATTGAGCCATGGTGAGATTCTGTGAAAGGTGAAGCACGGTTTTGAAACATTTAAAACTATAGTTAAGTTTCAGTGAGTTCCTGTGGATCTTCACACTTTCCACTATCTACTTGGAGACAAAAAGCTGGCAGTCCTGCCCCCAGGCCCGCCCGCTTTTTGGAGACAACAAAACAGAGAGACATCACTTCTCTCCTCAGTTTTCAAGAGTCTTTAAGTTTTGTTTTCAGTTCAGTCTTTTAAGTTATTCTTAGTCTCACTCTTATTTTTGAAACTCTCGTCTTCAATTTTTCGCTCTTTACTTTTACTTTGAAACACGCTTCAAGACAGCGATATCAGCAAGTGCTCACGCATTGATTTTTCTCATTTTTATATTTTTCGCAATATTGATTAGCTTCTTTTATTAAGTTTGTACCAGAACGAAGTTCTGTTTTAATTTGTTTTATACAGTTAAGTATCGTAACCTGATTTAGAGGAAGTGAACTTAATTCAGATTATCTTGTATTAAGTAACAACGGAAGATCCGCCTGATCAACATATCATCCTCCGTTATTTTATCCAAGAAGTTAAATTTAGTTTATAAAATCAGAGCCTGAGAACCACCACTCAAAGCAACGAAGAAGAACATCTTTATTAAAATCATCATCAAGACACTACAGCAACTTGCTGTGTCCGAAACCGTGCAAGCGGTTTCCAACAAAAGACAGACTTTGACAAGCCAGAACGGCTCTGACCCACCACGCTCTCAAGCGGTAACTCTCCACTGGGCATTGAACCAGGATTGTCAACGGCTCGGTACTGGACCAGCCACACTCCTCCTAAGACATCGGACCGTGGTCCCCAACCAGCTGATACCGGACGAGCTGACACTCGGCCATTGGACCGGGACTTCCGGCTAGAGAAACCCTCCGCCGCTGACTCCGCCACTCTGCTAAGAAAGTAGGCTCTCCATCACCCATAACAGCTGGATTCACACATGATGAGTTGGTTTCTTAAGGTTCTGATCTTTTAGTTTAAGAGAAATTCAGTTAGGATTTGTTAGTATTAAAATTACTCTCGTAATATTTAAATGCTTCAACCTAACTTGTGATCTCACCATCAGCCCATATTCCATTAATAACCCATTACTTAGTTATTCCACATTTCCTGTTACCTGTTGTTATTCATTTAAATTGCCATTTCATTTATTTAATCTGAATTATTTAGTCAATCAACACATTTAACCGTATGTCGTTGTCTGTGCAGGTTTGTTTTTAATGTGGAGAACCGATGGAAACTGTGTAGAATTCACTACTTCATTTATGAGATTGAATAAATTGATCTAAAATTGATTAGAATTGATACAAGTTAACCTTGTTTAGTCTGATTTGATTAATTATCTCCAGATTATTCAAATAGACAAAACATCGGAGGTGGTGCCCCATTAACAAGTGTTTTATTAATCGCCAGTGATTAATAAATTACAATTATTACTAGTGTATCTCCTACATTGGGGACATCCAAGATGCATCACCGGCATTAAACAGAGGCATGAACAGAACCAGTTTGAAACCTAGATCTAGGCCAAAAGGAAGTAGTTTTGCTACAACCGTGACTACTGTAGAGAATAATAAAACTGCAACAAAGGGAAGGAGAGCAGACACGATCTCATCAGACAAGAAAGTCTGTCTGTTTTGTGAGGGTGGACACGCCTTGGAGTTTTGCCCTCGATTGGAGAAAAGGGCTCACGCTGAGAAGATCACCTTTTTAAGGGAAAAGGGAGTGTGCTTTGGCTGTTTGTGTATAGGACACGTCAGCAAGGATTGTCGAAAGCGTCTCTCATGCAAAGTGTGCAGTTTGAAACACCCCACAATGCTTCACATCCACTCAAAGGAAAAGGATCCAGTGACAGAGGGAGAACCAGGCACTGCAGTGGGCTGTGCTCTGGTATCCAGTGGGCTTACTGGGGCTGGTGATCATAACTGCAAGCTTCCCATAGTTCCGATTAAATCAAAAAAAAATTAACCACACAGTGGTTACCTATGCCTTCTTAGATCAGGGTAGCACGGCTGTTTTCTGCACAGTTAACCTCATGAACAAGCTCAACCTCTCAGGGAAAAGGATACAAATTCTTTTACGGACAATGGGTCAAGAGAAGGTTGTTAATAGCAATGTGATTGCAGGACTGGAGGTGGCTGGCGTAGACGGGGAGACATACTGTGATTTGCCCAATATCTATACCCAGGAGTGTATGCCAGTGCATAGGGGAAATATTCCATGTCAAAGAGATCTTCGGAGGTGGCCTCACTTGGGAGATGTTCACTTATCTGAGATTGACTCCGTGGTTGAGCTGTTGATTGGAACAAATGTACAAAAGGCACTGGAACCACTACAAGTCATCAGTAGTGTGGACGATGGACCTTACGCCATTAAGACTATTCTGGGTTGGATTGTTAATGGACCACTGGGAGGAGACAACAGTGAAGGAATGGATGTTGCAACCGTTAACAGAATCTCAGTCCTGAACTTGGAGGAGCTCTGGCAGCAGCAGTTCAGAACAGATTTCCCAGAGTGCGGTTATGATGAACAACCTGGTCAGTCGAGGGAAGATCAAAGGTTCATGAAGCTGGTCCAGGATTCAGCCAGATTTGTAAATGGCCATTACCAGGTTGCATTGCCTCTGAGGAAAAGTTGTGTGAACATGCTGAATAACAGGAAGGTTGCAGAGCAGCGTGCCCTAAACCTAAAGAGGAGGTTCAAAAGAGACTCATCATTTCAACAACAGTACACAGATTTTGTGAATGATATGGTCGCCAAGGGCTACGCAGAGCAAGTACCTTCAGGTGAGCTGGCACGTAATGATGGGAGACACCATGGTGTTTACCACCCTCAGAAAGGAAAAATCTGTGTGGCAGACATAGTCTGTGTTTCACCAGGTAACGGTACCAAGGGAAGATGCCGATCTGCTGAGGTTTCTCTGGTGGCCTGACGGTGATTTCACCCAAGACTTGGTGGACTTCAGAATGCTGGTACATCTTTTTGGTTCGACTTCCTCACCAAGTTGTGCTAACTTTGCATTGAGGAAATGTGCTGAGGACAATGAAGATCAGTTCTGTCGGGAGACCATTGAGAAGCTTTTGCACTGCTTCTATGTGGACGACTGTCTGGTATCGACAGCCAGTGAGGAAGAAGCGGTGGCGCTTTACCATGACCTGGTCTGCATACGTGGCAAAGGAGGCATTAAGCTGACAAATTGGATGAGCAACAGGCGAGCAGTGATGGCAGCAATTCCAGAAGGCCAAAGAGCAAAGGGCATAAAGGATTTGGATCTGGACCATGACCCATTACCTGTGGAGAAAGTTCTTGTAGTGCAATGGTGCATTCAGTCCGATGCCTTCAAGTTTAAGATTGTGGTGCAGGACAGGCCTTTGACGAGAAGGGGGATCCTCTCTGTTATCAGTTCAATATACGATCCCCTAGGAATCTTGAGTCCCATTGTTCTCTCTGCTAAGATCATCTTGCAGGAGCTGTGCAGGCAGCAACTCGGGTGGGATGACCTTATACCACCATCAGCTGCACAGGAATGGACAAACTGGTTAAAGGAGCTCCATCAGCTAGAGCACTTCCAGGTTGCTCGGTGCCCCCTAAGCCCCCAGATTTTGGAGAAGTCACTGCAGCACAACTGCACCACTTTACAGACGCAGGCGAAAATGGTTATGGTGCAGTGACCTACCTGCTTCTGCAGAATGCACATTCACAGGTGCACAGCAGCTTTATCATGGGAAAATCCAGGGTGTCTCCTTTGAAATCGGTATCAATACCTCGCATGGAGCTTACAGCTGCTACCATGGCAAGTCGCCTGGACACATTCTGGAAAAGGGAGTTGCACATGTCATTAAAAGAGTCAATGTTTTGGACAGACAGCACTTCTGTACTAAAGTACATTAAGAACGAGACTTCAAGGTTCCGTACCTTTGTTGCCAACAGGATCTCAGAAATACTCAAAGTATCGCAGCCATCTCAGTGGAGGTATGTAAACACCCTAAGCAATCCTGCAGATGTGGCCTCCAGAGGGCTGAAGGTGGACGTGTTTCTGAGGAGTGAGACCTGGTTGTTAGGACCTGCGTATCTTCTGCATCCTGAACAGGACTGGCCCGTGAGTCCAGATTGTTTGGGCGAACTTCTGCCAAACGATCCAGAAGTCAAGGTCAGTGTTGCAGTGGATGCGGTGCAGACCTCAGAGGATGTGGACCCAACCACTCGGCTGATCCATCATTTTTCCTCTTGGACCCGTTTGAGAAGGGCTGTGGCTTGGGTCATCAGGCTGAAGAACTTGCTGCGGTGTCTCAGCCAGAAGAGGAAATGGTCTGACACAGCCTCCACCCAGTCTGACTCACGGGAACAACAAAGATCTTCATTGAGAGGTTTGCTCACAGTTGATGAATTGCTGGATGCTGAAAGGGAAATCACATCTCAGACATTCTCCTGAGGCACATACATCAACAAGTTGGTCATGGAGGACGCAACTACATGTTGTCCAAATTGCGTCAAAGGTACTTGATTCTAGGGGTTGGCACAGCCATAAGAAGGATTTTGTCGAAGTGTGTTGTCTGCCGCAGGCTGCAAGCTACTCCAGGGTGCCAGCTGATGGCAGATCTCCCAGTTGACAGGGTCTGTCCAGACGAAGCTCCATTCACCAGAGTTGGTGTGGACTACTTTGGACCGTTTGAGGTCAAGAGCCGGAG
Organism: Pagrus pagrus; assembly: GCF_965226575.1. NCBI lineage: Eukaryota > Metazoa > Chordata > Actinopteri > Spariformes > Sparidae > Pagrus > Pagrus pagrus. The sequence goes on from NC_140207.1 coordinate 1,229,646, forward strand.
GAGCGTGGTAAGAAGATATGGAGTTATATTCACCTGCTTGGTAATACGAGCTATCCATATCGAAGTGGCTCCTTCTCTGGATACAGATTCCTTTATCAATGCACTATGACGATTCATGGCAAGGTGTGGCCAAGTCCGGGAAATACGGTCTGACAATGGCACAAACTTTATTGGAGGAGAATGTGAGCTGAGAGAGGCCATCATAGGTTGGAATCAAGCTCAGATAAACAGTGTTCTTCTTCAGAAGGAAATAAAGTGGGTTGTCAACCCTCCAGTTGGATCGCACCATGGTGGCGCCTGGGAAAGGTTGATCAGATCTGTACGGAAGGTCTTGAATGCCATCCTTAAAGTGCAAAATCTGGATGAGGAGGGACTGCACACTGTCCTTTGTGAGGTAGAAGCCATCATTAATAGTCGTCCAATCACCAAAGCCTCGACCGACCCTAATGATCTGGAAGCTTTAACGCCCAATCATCTCTTGCTGTTGAAAACCTCCCCTTCCCTACAACCAGGGGAATTTCAAAGAAATGACATCTACGCTCAGCGACGCTGGAAGCAAGTCCAGTATATGTCCAATTTGTTCTGGAAGCGATGGACCAAGGAATATTTACCACAATTGCAGGAACGTTTGAAGTGGACTGGTATCAAGCGCAACCTTGTGCTTTTTGTGGATGAGACAGCACCGCGGAACTCATGGGTCATGGGTAGAGTCAGCCAAACCTTTCCAGAAAGAAGAGGATTCGTGCGACGGTTGCTGATCAAGACCAAGACCAGCTCCTTGGAAAGGCCCATAACCAAAGTCTGTCTTCTGCAGGAAGCGGAAGCCTGATCCCTCAGTTCTGAGAGGATGATTTTGCTGGGACAATTAGACTGGCTTTACTGACTGACAGTGTGACATGGTCAAGATTACTCCATGAAGCTGTGAACTTTTGGACTTGACTAGACTTGACTTGCATTCCAGGTAGAAGAGCGCATTGATGAACTATACTGATGGACTATAAAAAGGGACAATTGTGGATTTTCGTGATTTCATGTTTCTTGTTTATTTGTTATGTTTTATAATTATTACAGTGATAATAATTAGGGGCTGGGTTGTAGGTGCTATATGGTGAGATGTTGATGTTTATGTTTGTGTTGGTTTCAGCTGTCAGTTTGACACCTTTCACGCATGTCACGGGGGTGTGGTTAAGGAGCAGTGATTGAGTGATTGAATGAATGGGCATGTATTCACCTGTTCACTGCAGCGGCTGCATGGAGAGGGGGTGAGTAGGGAGAGCGTATTTTTTGTTGACCGCTTAATCTAACTGCAGATTGAGTTTCAAACATCTTGCCTTGCCTTGCCTTGCCTTACCTTGCCTTGCTTTGTCTGTTTTGTTCAGTACTGGAAATAAATACGGACACAGTATTGTATGTCAGCAGTGCAAAGCTCCCTCACTTAGCCTCTCAGTGACTTCGCTTTTCGTTTGGAGTCACTACATTGAGTGATGGACCTGTTCAGTTAACAGACAGTGAACACCATCAGATTGACACACCCTTGCTCCGCGCCGCAGGCTTATCCGTACACACTGGTTCGGTTCGCCAATACTGCGCGTCAGACATCGATCTCAGACACACTGTATAATGCGACTCCTTATCCGTCAAATTCGGACAGGCACAAGAAAATAACCCTGCCATTGGATACTTTTTAGCTAAAGATATGCACCCTATCGTTTGTCTTACTTGATTTTCTAAGTATATTTATTTTATTCATTAAATGTTTTGGAAATTGCAGAACAGCTGGATACATATTTGTACATTACTTTCGATTTGAACATTTTGTATTTTTCGATTTGAACATTTCATGTATTTTTTTTGAGAGAAATGTTGAATAAATTCATCCTGTTTCCAAACTCAAAAAAAAAAAAATCGTTTAAATAATCGCGATTATGATTTTTTCCATAATTGAGCAGCCCTACAAAGGCAAACTGATTTTCCTTTCTGGGATTAATAAATTGAACTGAATTTCCCTTTTGGGGTTAAAATGCAACCAAACACAAGCCCCGAAATATGCTTGTAAACAAAATGGCAGGCCCTGCCATTGTAAACAACACTGACAATGTAACTTTTCAGCTGGCTTTCTACTAGCTTCAAAGAATCTCCCAACTTACAAGGACCAAACTTTTGCTTCTCTGAAAGTTATTTCCTATATATTTAGTTTCTTATGTAAATATACCTTAGACAATGTTCACTTCTCTGACAGTCACACAGTGCACTTTCAAACACACTTCAAAAAATTAATAAAACTGCCTCCGCTTGAAAAAACTATGTGTCCCTTTTTGATAAAACACTTTTATAAACATAAATATAACATGTCAGATTGCATGCTATTACAAACACATTTCAATTTTCCCATTGGGATTGATATAGTGCAACCATAACTTTCATTAAACTTCACATTTTTTGCAGATAAATAAAAGGTGCCTCTTGTACTGTGTACAAAAAGTATTTTGTACCCCTGATATGTAAACAAAATCAAACATCTGCATATATTGCATTGCATTGTAGGGGTGGGGGAAAAAAATCGATTCACATAAGAATCGCAATTCTAATCATCCACAATTCTGAAACGATTCATAAACTTCAAAAATCGATTTAAAAAAAAAATGTATTTTTTTTCTATTTGGAAAAATCACACAAAACACCAATTTGTGTTATTTGTGTACAGTTTATTTTTGTAAATTCTGGGAGAAAAAAGCAGCTAGCCTAAGCTTTTATTCAGGCAATTGTATGTATGCAAGTTATTTCTTGTACGGTAAGTAAGTTTTTATTTGTTTAGCATGAATAAATGTTACCTTTTGTCTTAAGTTTGCCTTTGTGTGATTACATCATTGGAATCAGTTTATATAAAAATCACATTATCTTATACAAGCTGTATTGTTTTGATGCCATGATTTGCCTTAACACACTAAGCACTGTATCAATTTCTGAATCGAGAATTGTTTGAATCGTGAATCGGTTGAACTGAGAATTGGTTGAATCGAGAATCGATTTTGAATCGAATCGTGACCCTAAGAATCGGAATCGAATCGTGAGACACCCAAAGATTCACACCCCTATTGCATTATAGACATCACATGTTGGTGGATGTACAGGACATCAGGTGCATGCTTTTTCGGCCTGTTGCATGTAACAATGCCGGCAGCGATTGCATCCTTAATAGCTTTCCAGCGGGCCACTTTCTCGTCATAGGGAATACAATGGCAAAATGATTCAGCTAATGTTGGCTGCTTCTTAGCGGGTGTTTGTCGGCTGTCAAGGTCTTGTGCATCTCATAGTGAACAACATTTCTCCCACTCGGCTGCATGACTCTGTTTGAGATGCTCAAATAAATTGGTCGTGCTGCTGCCTTTAGTTGCAACAGCCTTTAAACAAACTTTGCAGCCGTGGTTTGTTCGAGGTCTGACGCCACAAAACCAAATCAGTTCCAAAATACTGAGGAAACTGTGCCTTCTTTGGGAACAAACATTCCTCTGCTTGCCACAAAAAACACACATTTTAATTAACTGATCAAATCGATTTCCCAGACTTTTCTTGTTATATGAAGGTTTTAAATGGACAGCTCAACATTGTTCTGCCACAGACAAGAGGGCTGAGGCCGGAGAAGCACAGCTGATCTCTGACAAACTGCAGCTCCTCAATCTGAATAAAGAATAAATGATGGAGATAAAAGTCAATTTTATAAGTCAATCAGCTGTGTTCAGGTTTTAAATGTGTAGCTCAACATTACTGTGTCCTCATCAATGAGCTTTCCCTAAAAATGAGTCAAGTGACTTTGTCATTGTGTTATTGTGGATCATCATCAGCCTTCTACAGACATCATCCACATGTCAGCACAACATTCACACAGCTGTTCATATCAACCCAGATTAATCTGGGTCAGGACATAGATCGGTGACATCAGTCCAATATCCAATGAGTCAGTTACATCTGTATCTGAACCCTGTACCGATACTGGATCGGACCCATCTCTAATTATAATTGGATCAAATGTGCACTAAGCAAAGTGACTTGTATGTTCTCTTAAGCTTACATGTAACCTAGTACCTTCCTGAAATATAGTGAATATAAATTAAGTGTATTTTTAGTTATGCTCCTGTTCACTGGTTGAGTCACACAAAGTAGCATAATCTTCTGAATAAAAGCATCAATACATGTTGAGATGTCATCAGTCAGTGGTGACAGATCAGACCCAATAATTCAAACATCTGTATTTGGAAATATGCTTCACACTCTGTGTCTGTGCTCATGTTTCTAATGAGAGAGAGAGAGATGCTGCAGTATGAATGTACAAGTTCCTAGAAAATACTGTGTTCAAAAGGTTTTGAATAAAAAGACATTATTCGTGATAATCTGTTGAACTTCTTCCAATTTTTTGTGCATAGATTTGTCTCAAAAATTCTAAATATTGGTGAATTTTGCAGCAGCGTAAATCCTACATTTCCCATACTAAGAGCAACACAGTTTGCAAAGATATATGAACTGACCTTAGTGTCTCCAGTTTACAGTTTGGACTCTTCAGTCCAGAACACAGCAGCTTCACTCCTGAATCTTTCAGGGTGTTCTTGTTCAGGTCCAGCTCTCTCAGAAGGGAGGGGTTGGACTTCAGAGCTGAGGCCACGACTTCACAGTGAGTCTCTGAGAGTCCACAGCCAGAAAGTCTGTGATGAAAGAGAAAATAAAACTTAAACTATAATACAGTTTGACACTTAAACAGACACAGATTGAACAGATAATGTAAATGTGTCATATTTTAATTAACAGGGTACTGTCATTTGTGTTTGTTAAAGTTAATTTTGACATGTTGTTCAATGACCTGAATGTAAATGTATTTACTTCAGTCGTGTGTTAATTTTGTGCATCTTTGATTATCTCATTATGTCACTCTGTCTGATTTTCATCAACTATTAAATTACTTTAATGACTCCTATTGCACTCACAGTATAATTAGTACTGAAGATTATATTATTATAATTGTATTAGTAAGTTCTTCCTCAAGTGGCGTTTAACAAGATCATTTCTTCTCTGAGCTTGGTGATGATATCATTTTGTGGACGTGTGTTAAGTGTTTATCTTCACTCTAAAGTTGATGTCTTCAGCTTTATGATGGTTTATGATGTTCATAATCACATCTGGACTCACAGAGCCTTTCTGCAGTTCCTCACAGCTGGAATCAGTCTCTGTCGTCCCTCATCTGATGTTTTGTACTTCTTCAGGTCCAACTCATCCAGAACCTCCTCTGACATCTGCAGCATGTAGGCCAGAGCTGAGCAGTGGATCACAGAGAGTTCCTTCTCTGATCTGTTCTCTGACTTCAGGAACTCTTGGATCTCCTGATGGACTGAGTGGTCGTTCATCTCCATCAGACAGTGGAAGATGTTGATGCTTCTGTCAGGAGACATTTCATCAGTGTTCATTTCTTTTAGGTTGTTGATGACTCTCCAAATGATTTCTGGACTGTCATCTGTCTGACCCAGCAGACCTCCTAAGAGTCTCTGGTTAGACGTGAGAGAGAGGCCATGAAGGAAGCGAACAAACAGGTCCAGGTGGCCATTTTTACTTTCAAGGGATTTCTCCATGGCTTTTTTCAGAAGGACATCCAAAGAAGTCTTCCCCAAGAAAGCCTCCAGTACCTCTCTGTTCCTGTTGGTGTAACAGTGGAACATGTAGACTGCAGCCACAAACTCCTGAACGCTCAGATGAACAAAGCAGTAGACTGTTTTCTGGAAGATCACACTCTCTCTTCTGAAGATCTCTGTACAAACTCCTGAGTACACCGAGGCCTCTGTGACATTAAGACCACACCGCTCCAGGTCTTCTTGGTAGAACATGATGTTTCCTGTCTCCAGATGTTCAAACGCCAGCCTACCCAGCTTCAGAAGAACTTCCCTGTCAGCCTCCATCAGCTTCTGTGGACTCGTCTCACGTCCCTCATCGTACTTCTGCTTCTTCCTCTTTGTCTGAACCAGCAGGAAGTGTGAGTACATGTCAGTCAGGGTCTTGGGCAGCTCTCCTCTCTGGTCTGTAGTCAACATGTGGTCCAGAACTGTAGCAGTGATCCAGCAGAAGACTGGGATCAGACACATGATGTGGAGGCTCCTGGAGGTCTTGATGTGTGAGATGATTCTGCTGGACAGATCTTCATCACTGAACCTTCTCCTGAAGTACTCCTCCTTCTGGACGTCAGTGAAGCCTTGTACTTCTGTCACCCTGTCAAAACGTGAAGGAGGGATCTGATTGGCTGCTGCAGGTCGGGAAGTTATCCAGACAAGAGCCGAGGGAAGCAGCTTCCCCTCGATGAGGTTTGTCAGCAGCACGCTGACTGATGACTCTTGTGTGACATCAGACACGACCTCATGGTTCTTGAAATCCAGTGAAAGTCTGCTTTCATCCAGGCCGTCAAAGATGAACAGAAGTTTACAGACAGCGAGCTTCTCTGCTGTCACCTTCTGTAATGTTGGATGGAAAACATGGAGCAGCCTGAGAAGACTGTACTGCTCATCTCTGATCAGGTTCAGCTCCCTGAACGAGAGCAGAACCAGCAGACTGACATCTTGGTTTTCGGAGCCCTCTGCCCAGTCCAGAGTGAACTTCTGCACTGAGAAGGTTTTTCCAACTCCAGCGACGCCGTTGGTCAGAACCACTCTGATGCGTCTCTGTTGGTCAGGTGAGGCTTTAAAGATGCCGCTGCACTTGATTGGAGTGTCATGGAGGGTCTCCATCTTGGAAGCTGTCTCTAGCTGGCTCACCTCATGTTGGGTATTAACCTCTTCACTCTGTCCCTCTGTGATGTAGAGCTCAGTGTAGATCCTGTTGAGGAGGATTCCACTTCCTGTTCCATCACTTCCTTCAGTCACAGATTCACATCTCCTCCTCAGACTGATCTTATGTTCATCTAAAACCTCCTGCAGAACACTATCTGCTGAAAGAGAAGGAAAAATATGAGTCTAAAGAAAGAGTTTAAGAATCTGGTGATCGTTTTCAGGACGAAGACCAAAACTAAAGAATGATTCTATCAAAATCTTTAATGTCTTTGCTGAACAAGACAACAAATGAATGAAGAAGAATCCAGTTTTCAGACATGATGACATCAGCAGACAGATGTTCAGTCTTACCTTGTACAGTGCTGCTCTGACTGACTGATCTTTCTCCACACTGGGGACAGGAGGAGTGTCCTGATGAAGCAGACTGGCCCCAGTATGAGGTGATGCACTGTTTACAGAACCAGTGTCCACAGCTGGTAGAGACTGGATCCTTCAGGACGTCCTGACACAAAGAACAGCTGGACATCTGCTCCTCCACAGAAACATGACTCTTCTTCTTTTCTCTGTGGAGATGAACAGATGCTTTACAACACATTACATTACTGGTGACCAACCGACACCTCACATGTCGAATGCAGCTCTTACTCTACATATGGAGTTTGATATTCACATGCTGATATTTTTTTAATTCACTTTATAATCAAATATCATCAACACCATAAATGTGAATCATTGTCTGGATATGAAGGAGTTATTTGGTGTAGGCTATTACTCTCTTGCAATTTAACACAAATAAAGTTTCCACATCTTAACATGATATGTAGTCATAGCGACACGAGGCCACAGCTACAAATACCATACGCTCTAACTAGCGATGGTAGGCTACGTTAAATTAGCTAACATCAATGTTTACGTTAGCTTGTGTCAACGACGCTTGGTGAGCTGGTGTTAACAACTGGATGCTTTCGGTTCAGATGTTGAATCGTTGTTGACGTGCTGTTGCGGTACGCCAGTTCTGCATTGCAGTAGACACATTGCACTTTGTTATCTTCTTCTTCAAGTGTGAAATGATCCCAAACTTTGGACCTTCTCTGTCTTTTACGGACGGTTTCTTGGCTCAACGCCATCGCGCCCACTCAATTCTGAACGTAGAGGTGTGTGTCCGCAATAACAGTCTGTGTGGAAAAATTATCCCTGAGCTAAGCAGGCTACATAACGCGGGTGACAGGAATTAAACGAAGCCTCGAGGCAGATTTTGCTTCGATCATTTTTTTGTAATCGAATTATTCAAGTTACTCGAGTAATCATTTCAGCTCTACATTCAAGTTTCATCCTTTCTTTCCATATTTTGAGTCTTTGAACAGGAAAACATGAAACTATATTGAATTCAAACAATAAACACTGAATCTTCATCAGGTTAGCTTAAAGTGGAAACCATCTCTGATGACTGTTTTTGTCTGAGGGTCCAGGTTCATCACTGAATTACTTCATGAATTCTACTGAGGTCCTGTACTGATCTCTGCTAGTGTTGCAGCCCTTCTCTCCTATGACTCATGTACTGTAACTGTAAATCGTCCTTGCAAACATAATTAAGTTTTCCCTCTCAGTTATTTTCTTTAGTTATATTTGAATGCAGTCTTTTTTTCTTCCATTATTTAATTCCATTCTAACTTACATGTTTTAAACTCTATTTATACATTTTCTGTGTGTGTAACATGGTGGAGGCCAAAATTGCATTTCATTGTGCAATTGTGTATTTATGATGATAATAAAGCTGAACCTTGAACCTCCATTTGGATCAAGTTGCATGAAAAAAATAAGGTGTGCCAAACGAACTAGCTACTGCTGTTATTTCAGTTGTCAGATATATATTTAATATAACATTTAACATTGAAGCAAATATAAGGAGTCGGGATCGGATCAGGTTTGAAAAAGTTTTATCAGGACATAATAAACACCTAATGACTGATCAAAAAACACTCAATTATATAAGAACAGCGTTGTGAAGTAGATTATCAGATAACATTAAAAATGTCTCTTACTTTATATCAAAGGGTTCATTACTGAAGAGTGGATTGTTCATTTTGGACCGGTCACTCTTCAGAGACAGACAGCTGGACACTGGAGACTCTGATCTGTCCTCTTTTACCCCCAAGTCACTCATCTTCTCAAGTCTGAGAGGTCAACCAGCAACACTAGAGGCAGAAAACACAGTATAATACATTCGGGAATCTTTATAGTTGGTAAAAGTTATTTTTATGTATGTATTAAAACTAGTGTTGAGGTTGACGCATTACAAAAGTAAAATATTACAGTAGTATATTACTTTAAGCAGTAACAGAGTAATGTAACACATTTCTAATATGATTTGCTTTAATATTATTACAGATATTCTGTCTGGTAACATGTTGCCTCGTGAAATTAAGAGCAGGCAACTTGTTTAATCTGGTTCAAAGCAGCTCATAACAATAAAACATTTTTTAAACTTTTATCAGTACCAACATGCTATACATGGTTAGATTCTCCAAAATCCAGTCGTTCAGTTCATTCAACGGGCTAGCAAGCAGCTAACATTAACTGACAGCCTTTACTTTTGAGTCACAGGTAACATCAGAGCCTCTCTTTAAGGGACCCTAGAAGAAATGCAGTGGAAGGAAAGATCGACTTGATGAAGCACATGTTCAACACTGAAATGTGTTTTTACAGTCTGAGCTGTGACCACCAACAGCTAGCTTCACTTAACGGACTCCACTTCTTCCAGCAGTTTTTTCTAACGTTTGCTAACAAACATCCAAATAAAACCCACCAACTGGTTTATGTGGAGTGAGTGTGTTCATCCAAACCTGTAACTCAGTTAGTTTCTCACATGTTCCTCCTCTCCTTTATGTTCTCCTCCTGTCGCTGTCGTTTGGCTTCCTTCTACTGTGTCAGCCGTCGACAGTGTGCACAGCAGTGTCAACAATTCATGCCTAACCCACTCAGCATAAAATCTACCTAGCAACAGTCAGCCGCTCCAGATACTACAAACAGACAAGAAATAGTTTTGATAATCAACATTTCAACTTTCTAGTATCACTTACAGCTTCAATATGCGAGTGGGAATTTAATTTAAGAGCTTTCTCGTCTGAAGTCTTCTGACTGCCAACGCCCTGATAGATCAGATAACAACCAGGATACCTGCACGTCTACAGTCCATAAGGAGACTGAAAATATAATAACAATAATGTAAAACTTACGCTGTGTCCTGATGTCCCTCAGCCTGAAACTTCACAGTCCAAGTTCAACAAAGCACTTGTCAAAAATCCCATATTGTCTCATGTTTGTGGACAGAACCGAGGACTCAGAAGTCTTTTCTACAAAATGGTGTCAGTCCGACCAGGTGATCCAAGTAAATGTTTGACAGGGAAAAAGTTCAAAGTTCATTTTATAAGGACGTATCATTTTATATGACATTAGTTTATGACTTAATCTGTTACTTACGTCTTTAAGTTTGTTTCTGTCCCTTACAACAGAACTGGGAACTATAAAAGAAAATTAACCTGCTGACCTCAGACCTGCCAAAACTAAACTTGTTAGACTTAAGTGATAGTGCTCCTTCAATCAGCTCCAAGTCAGACTTTATAAAGCCTTTAAAATAACTGCTTCAAGAGACTTGATACAGCTCACATGTCGACCTCGACACTGGGCAGCTTTTCTGTGAGTTCCAGGGAGGAAACACTGGTGAGCTGTGTTTTCCTGTTGACAGCCTCACTCATCAGTCCTGACATGTACAACTGTGTAACTACAACAGAAGCCTGAAACTAAATTAATCTACACAACAATACACACACTTAACATTAAAACGTACTTAGTGTGTTTCTGTCTCTGTCGAAATGAACACAGACCCACAAACAGAGACAGACACACACTGTACAAGTTGATTTTTAAAATGCATTTTGTTCTTCCTCATGAACGATGAGAGATGTAAAGTCGAAGTAGTATTATTTAGGGGAGGATCAGAAGATTATATACAAAGATAATTATTACCAGACTTTCTGATTCTTTTGTTCAGTTTTGCAACAACACAACCTGTTGAGATAGAACAGCAAAATTAACTCATTTAAAATGTGACGACAATTAAATACAAAATGTGGCAGAGCTGCAACATTGGTCTGTTGTTTTGTTATAGATGAGGTTTTAAACAATGAAAGGCAGAAAGTTTGATTGTGAATATAATCATCTTAAATAACTAATACATTTTATGGATACTAAGGAACATAACTGTAGAGTCATGGTTTGTATATTCCAGCTGTGTTTCATTTCTTTTGTATAGATGCTGAAAGGCTTCCACAAATGACACACCTGTTCATGCTCGCTCGTAGCTCCCTCGACATGCCTCCTGATGTATTTTAAGGATTGAGACATCTGTGAAGGTGAAACGCTGAGACAGATTCCCAAGTTGCAAACAGGAGGACGTCTGAGGAAGAAGAGGAGGAACACAACTGAGAAATGAGAAAAACCCAGTGAAATAATAATGATAATGTCAAATTTATGCTGTCACCGAAGTTCCTTCTCCAGCAGCTACAATCACACTTCCTGCCAACCTCACAGTCTTAGCTTTGAGTCAGTATCATTATAAAAACCATATACTGGTAATTCTCTGTAGTTTCTAGATGCAGGGCTTTAGCCAAGATTATAGAAATACTGAGGAGCTCATAATTCACCCAAATTATCCACAAGTTTTGATCAGTCACCAAAAAGATATCCCCCCAATATTTGATATTTTAAAAAATGCCTTTAAATTCTACACCAATTGTTCAACATTAAATATTAAAATTCAGACTGCTCTTCATACAGACCTATTAGTCTTATGGGAGTAGACACAAAAATATTGAGTAAAATTCTTGCTAAAAGGCTAGATCCACATATCCCTTTTTTGGTACATAGTGATCAGAATGGGTTTGTACAGACTCGTCAGGGATTTCATAACATAAGAACGGTCCTCAACATAATCCACTCTAAAAATAATACCAGGGATACAGCGCTGTTATCTCTAGATGCTAGACAAGCGTTTGATAGAATTGAGTGGCATTATTTGTTCAATTTGCTACCAAGATATGGACTTGGGGGAAAATTTATGAAATGGATAGAATTATTATATACTAACCCTACAGCACGCGTAATGACGAATAATAATTTATCAAGCCCGTTAACGCTAGAGAGGTCAACTCGTCAGGGCTGTCCTCTCTCCCCACTATTGTTCATTTTAGCCATTGAGCCTTTAGCCATGTCCATTAGAGCCGAAGCTAATTTATCAGGAATAACAATTGGAGATCATGAACATAGGATATCGTTATATGCAGACGATGTGATTCTTTTTTTGTCAAAGTTATCAAACAGTGTCCAGACATTATTACATTTAATTAATAGGTTTGGTCAGTTTTCTGGATACAGTATTAATAATACAAAATCTTCTATACTTTTCCTGAACAAAGATGAAAGAAGTAATCCAGTCATAACAACACCCTTTTTTAATGCGAGGGAAGGCTTCACCTATCTTGGAATTAAGATTACCCCCCAAATTAATACAGTCGTTCAAGCAAACTATGACCCGTTGATGAGAGAGGTACAAGAATTACTTGAAAAATGGACAACAATGCCAATATCAATGATTGGCCGGATCAATATAATCAAGATGACTATCTTGCCGAAATTCTTATATCTATTTCAATCACTTCCAATGCCACTACCAAAATCTTTTTTTAAAGAAATTAATAACGCATTCTGTAGGTTTATCTGGAACAATCGAAAACCTAGATTAAGACTCAGATTATTGTACTTGCCATATGATAGGGGAGGATTACAGATGCCCAGTTTACAGTGGTATTACTGGGCCGCTCAGCTGCGTAGTGCTATGTTTTATTTTGTCACACATTCTCCTCCAGCATGGGTTCATATTGAACAAGCATCAATATCTAAGCTGCCACTAAGCCTATATTTATATTCAGCAGATCTTAAAACTTTGAAGAAAAAAACAACAAATCCTTTCCTTAAGAACTCTATTGATATATGGTTTAAAGCTCATAGACATATTGGTAATACACCTCCCATCTCTCAATTTTCACCTATTTGGAATAATGCATGGTTCACTCCTGGCCGGGCAGATGGTGGTTTTCAAATTTGGGCCGACAGGGGGGTGCAAAAAATTGGAGACTTATATGCTCAGGGCACCTTACTTACATTTAATGATCTTTGTTTGAAATATTTAATTCCAAAAAAACACTTTTTTAAATACTTGCAATTGAAGCATTTCATTTCATCAAAGTGTCATCAGGATACACAAGAACCGCCGCTGTCCTGCCTTGAGGACATTGTGTTAAAACACATGAATGGGAAACGCCAAATCTCTATACTATATACAGTACTTGTCTCACATGATGAGGAATCTAGTCATGACAGAAGGAGGGCATGGAGTTCAGTAGCTTGTATAAAAGCTCAAACACAAACCATTAATACTCGCATGAAACTGCTACAACACAAATGGTTAATGAGAACATACATAACCCCTGAGAAACTCAATAAATGGTCCCCTGACACTCCAGATACTTGCGTGAAATGTTTGACTGAGAAAGGTACTTTGATTCATTGTGTATGGGAATGTCCTAAACTGGTAACTTTTTGGAAAATGGTTGTTCACACAAAATTACAGGTATTCAGGTACTCTGTGTAGCAAAACTTTGTATTTTAGGGATATACCCAGATTGTTTTTCTGTTAACTCCAAGTGTAAGACTCTGATCAACTTTGGCCTCCTGCAGGCCAGGAGGAGGGTTGCTTTGTCTTGGAGAGACACTGAAATATCATCTACACAATCTTGGATTAGAGAGATGGCAATGTATGTTACATTAGAAAAGCTAACCTATGTAATCAGGGGTAAAGTACAAGAATTTGAAGAAGTGTGGGCACCCTTAATGGACTTCCTCAAGCAACAATAGATTATATTTATCTGTAGAGCTATTCTGTGTGTGACTATTTTTTATTTTTATTTTTTTTTATTTATTTATTTATTTTATTTATTTATTTATTTTTTATTTATTTTAATTTATCTCATTCTATTTTATTTATTATTGTAATTATTTTATGTGGATATGTATGTTTGTGCGCGTGTTTATCTTTTCTGTATGTATGTGTATGCAGCGAGGTTCACCTGCATCTCATTGCGTAACTTGTGTGGCATATGTCAATGTGCTTTGTATGTTCTTATTGGAAATTAATAAAAACATTGTTCAAAAAAAAAAAAAAAAAAATTAAAATTCACCAAAGTGACAGTTTCATATAAAGGTTATTAAAGATAAAGATATTAATGGCTCATCTATCAGTCATCTTACAACACCAGGGTTGTTAAACACAACTGATATGTAGCTGTTCTTATTCACCAGCTGTGTGAAGACTGAGTGGAGGCTGTTATCTGTTCATTTAGTGTTTAATTAGCTTTTTTAAAAATGTATCTGCATTCATATAAATATATTTGAATAGAATTGAAGCAGGAAAGAGAAATCTCGGCCCAGATATTCATTATTCATATAACCAGCAGCTAAACCAGAAGCCCAGAAGAAATGTCTGTTGTCTCCAGAGGTGAAACCACCATCCAACAACAGCTGATGGGTTCCAGGTCCGGTTCTGATGTTGGATCTTGGACCTGGCGGCAGGCTAGTTCAACTCTGGCAAATGTTAGCATTGTGGTTTGGCGCGCAAACATGAGTGACGATTACCAACAGCGACACTGAATGAATAAATGGCGGCTGTGCTGCTGAACTCAGATCAGTGAGACGTGTGAAGGTGTGAGCATCACTGAACTGCATCGTGCTGTTAGGATGTAGAGACGATGTTACACCAGGTCAACATTTAGACACACTTAAAGACAAATCTCATGTTCTTATCTAATCTAAAGTTAGCTGTTACTGGAGTCTCACGCACAAAAGTAAGCTAACCTAGCGAGCTAACGGTTACTGCAGGACCGTTAGCGAGCTAGCTCATCATAAAGCGTCCCGAGTCAGACTTTACTAAACTTTACTGTAATAAAACTCCACCTTCATCTCCTCTCCTCCTCTCCTCTCATCTTCTCCTCTTCTTCCTCTCTCCATCTTCTTGAGGACGTTTCTTTGTTGTTTATTGTTTGGCGCCATTGTCTTCCATGAACCTTCTACAAGCTTCCTCGCGAACAGAGGGTGGAGCCGTTAGCTGCGTCCAACAAACTGCTCCTCACCTGCTCTCAGACCAGGTGTCACACAGGCTCCATGGTCTCTGCTGTGTTGGGTTGTTGCTGCTGTTTGACAGTCTGACAGCAGACAAACACTCATTTTCCTTCATCTGCAGCTCACTGAAGGACACAAACATACACCTCAGTAGGAAACTCAAACTGAACCTTCCTCCAATAAACGCACAACTTTGGAAATCCATAGAAAAAAATCAACAAGTAGATGTTTTATGACATCATGTGTGAAATACATCAGTCTGTGTACAAGTTGGACTCTTTAGTTGGAGTTTACATGACGAGACAAGTGATGAGTTGTTAATATCAGGATGTGAGTTTTCTGAAACATCATTTCACACTAAAAATAATATAATTCAGATAAAACCTCAGGGAGGAAATGAAACCAGTCACCCAGCATTTATACATAAAAACACAGGATTAGTACTAATAATGAAGGAAGATTCAGACGCTGCAGTTTAAATGTCATTTTTTTGGCAAAAGAAAATAAAGTAACACCTTATTTTGTTAACTTATTGTGGAGCCACTTTTCTCTCATCAGTTTTTCCTGTTTTTAGCCTTGTTGACTCACCCAGTGGTTGAAGTACTGCTTGGATCTTTTACTTACATGTACTGTAGTAACGTTGTAGTGTAAATACACTAAAGTACAAGTTCTGCATATAAAATGTCATTGAAGTAACAGTTCAGAAGTATTATACCTAAAGTACTGAAACTTTACTGATGATTATTGATCAAAAATCTCACTGTCTTCGTAAAAAAAAAAGTTTCATTCAAAAATTACAACAAGGTCTTTACACTCGGAGCAACACATGTTGCACTCGGAGTTGCATGTGTCAGTGACTCGGCAACTAAACACACAACAAAGAATAACAACAACAAAGAAAGCAGTACATTCATGTAGCAACAGGGAGAGGAGACCACAATAGTTTTTTGTCCTTTTATTTTGATAGGAGACAAATTACAGTGACTAATGCTTTGTTGTCGTGCTTACGATGTCTACTGCAATCATTTACTTCTTGTTTCTTAATTTTCAATTTCTGAAAGTCTGATTTCCTCAGTGTCATTCTGCTTCTCTTTGTTTTTAAGTGTGTGTCCTACAGACATCTGACAGTCAAACACACAAAGCACAGAATGGATTGTGAGTGTTGTAATAGAAAAGACATCATAACACATGAAACACATTTCAAAACTTACAGAAGAAAAACAGAACAAATACATTTAAACTTTCATCGAGCACGAAGCAAGAATTAAGAACTAAGAATGATACACAATCTTACTTTCATGACTCTGCACCTGCAGTCTGGCTGCTGCATACTGATATCAATCTGCAAGAAGTTTAGAAACACAATGTGGACATTAGCTGCAGTTCTTCATCAGACCACAAGGTGGAGCTACAACACAAAGTAATAAACAGTTTTTACAGTTAAGTTCAAAACAGTTTAACAGGCCTGTGTGAGACTTAAAAAGCTTTAACAATAATGATTACAAACAGTAATAATCTGTTTTGTTACTTTGGGTTCAGAGTATCTGAAGGAATGATACAAAAAGAACAAGACAAGATAAAGATCCTGGTCCAGGTCCATATCGAGGTTCCAGGTGGAGGAGATTCAAAGATTGAAAGATTTATTCATCACATGCAATTGTACAAGTACAGCAGCAGTGAAATGCAATTGCAACGACTCCGTTTACTGTGCAAAATAAAGTGCAACCAGAAAATAAAATTTAAATAAGAAAATAAAACTGAAAAGAGAATAAAATAAAAGACCTAAATTTAAATAGAAAAAAATTAAATATTATATATATTATTATTATATTAACCGTGTGCAAAGTAGCAGGGTGCGTATGTGTGTGATATATGGTGTGTGCTGAGTGTGTGTTATGTTGGTTTATGAGAGTTTATTGTCCGAATGGCCTGTGGGAAGAAGCTCCTCCTCAGATGCTCAGTCCTGGCCATGACACTGCATAGGCGCTTGCCAGAAGGCAGCTTCACAAACAGTTCATGGTTTGGGTGGTGAATGTCCGTCATGATCCTGGTTGCTCTGGACCTGCACCGCCTGGTGTAAATGTCCTGAAGGCAGGGCAATGCAGTTCTAGCGATGTGCTCAGCACATCGGATCACTCTATGGAGAGATTTCCGGTCCTGGGCGCAGCAGTTGCCATGCCAGGCGGTGATGTTTCCAGAGATGACAGACTGGATGACGGCAGAGAAGAAGGTTTTCTGCAGCCCTGTGGAGATCTTAAATTTCCTCAGCTGTCTGAGGTGATACAGGCGCTGCCTAGCCTTCTTCACCAGTGAGATGATGTGGGTTGTCCATGTTAGGTCCTCAGAGATATGAGCTCCGAGGTACCTGTAGCTGGACACCTTCTCCAACGGGGTCCCGTAGATCTGTAGTGGTGCGTAATGGGACCTCTGCTTCTCCCTCATGTAATCTACCACCATCTCCTTGGTCTTGGTGACGTACAGGTCCAGGTTGTTGGTCTTGCACCATGATGTCAGCAACTCCACCTCTTCCAAGTAAGCCGTCTCCATGTTGTTGGAGATCAGGCCAATCACCACTGTGTCATCTGCGAATTTCATGATGGTGTTGGTGCTGTGTGTGGCTGTACAATCATGGGTGTACAGGGAGTAGAGCAGAGGGCTCAGGACGCAGCCTTGGGGGGCGCCGGTGTTGAGGGTGTGGATGCTGGAGGTGCATTTCCTGATCTTCAACACCTGTGGTCTGCCGTCAGAAAGTTCAAGGACCGGGAGCAGAGTGAAGAGCTCGGCCCCAAGGTGTCTGAGTGTGGAACAGAAGGAGTGGAGGAGTGTCAGTGTGTCTGCAGAGACTGTGTAGAAGGACAGAGCAGCAGAAGCTCTCCTCTCCACTCCACCTCCCAGTAACACGGCCCAGTCACAGCCTCGCCACCCACCAGCTGATGGTGCTGCTTCAACCTCTCTAGATCATCAGGACACAGCTGATCCTCTCAACACCTCCAGCTATCATCACTCTGACAGAGATCACCAGCTGATGAGAGAAGCAGAAAGACAGTAGAAGTGATAAATCTCATCTCTCTCTCTCTCTCTGGAAATACTGGTTCTTTACTTTGGTACTGTGTTTACTACAATAGTACTGAAACAGGCATGAACTGACTTCAAATCTCTACTGACCCCAGAGTCTCCAGTCGACAGTCTGGACTCTTCTTCAGATCAAACAGCAGCTTCACTCCTGAATCCTGCAGGTTGTTGTTACTCAGCTCCAGTCCTCTCAGATGGGAGGAGTTGGACTTCAGAGCTGAGGCCAGAGAAGCACAGCTGATCTCTGACAAACTGCAGCGACTCAATCTGAATAAAGAATAAATGATGTAAGTTTAGAAGACAATGTTCCTGCTTGAAATCATTCAGTGTTTAATAATCTGTCCAGAGCTGAAGAAGGTTCAGAATGAAGTTTAGTTGAAATACAGACTTTTTTTTTTATGTATTATAATTCTTTTAGATTTAAGGAAACATTTAAGATAAAGGTTCAGAGTGAATTATCCAGGAGAGACTTTTCTTGTTATATGAAGGTTATAAATGTGCAGCTCAACATTGTTCTGCCACAGACAATAGACTAAACCACAGAAGAAGAAGTGGACTTTAGCATTAAGATACTCAGTGTGGATCAGTATAATATCAGCCTTATGTCTGTAATTTAGTGTAATCACAACTTTCACATCATAGTAATCTGAGCACAGAAATAAAAAATGGTTTCTGACCTCAGAGTCTCCAGTCTACAGTGTGGACTCCACAGAAAATTGCACATCAGCTTCACTCCTAAATCCTTCAGCTTGTTGTCACTCAGCTGCAGTAGTCTCAGATGGGAGGGGTTGGACTTCAGAGCTGAGGCCAGAGAAGCACAGCTGATCTCTGACAAATTGCAGTCCATCAATCTGAATTAAGAATAAATGATGTAAGTTTAGAAGACAATGTTCCTTCTTGAAATCATTCAGTGTTTAATAATCTGTTCAGAGCTGAAAAAGTTTAGAAAATGTAAACTTTAAACACCTGAACCCAACAGGATGCAGGTTCAACACTGTCAAACACACAAAGTGAAACAGAGCTCTCATTAATATTAATGACAACGTGCTGCTGCTTCAATAAAGACATAGTGACTCCACCTCTTAAACTCTGCAGCTCCACCAGAGGCTCCATCTATACAAACTCATGTTGTGCAGCCAAACACAAAGAAAAACCCTCAGAAACTGATTGAAGATTCAACTCAAGATCACAAAGTTTATAAAGATGACAAACATGTCAGGATGAATTTAGGACAATCTGAATAAAAGACATCTACAATATTTATTTTAGGAACAGTGGAGTCATCAGATCAAAGCATCTTCATTTTAAAGGATTCAGTCAGTATCAGCATCATGTAGCTTCATAAACATGTTGGAAAAGAAAAAAAATGAATATATTTGTTATTGTCTGATAGTTGAAATGCAGATTATTTATTGTTTGTATTTATTATACTTCATTTAGATTTAAGGAAACATTTAAGATAAAATCCAGAGTTTCAGAGGTTCACAGTGAATTATCCAGGAGAGACTTTTCTTGTTATATGAAGGTTTTAAATGTGCAGCTCAACATTGTTCTGCCACAGACAACAGACTAAACCACAGAAGAAGAAGTGGACTTTAGCATTAAGATACTCAGTGTGGATCAGTATAATATCAGCCTTATGTCTTTAGCTTAGTGCAATCACAACTTTCACATCATAGTAATTTGAGCAGAGAAGTAAAAAATGGTGTCTGACCTCAGAGTCTTCAGTCTACAGTGTGGATTCTGAAGAAAATCACACAGCAGCTTCACTCCTGAATCCTGCAGCTTGTTGTAACTGAGGTTCAGCTCTCTCAGATGGGAGGGGTTGGACTTCAGAGCTGAGGCCAGAGAAGCACAGCTGATCTCTGACAAACTGCAGTCTACCAATCTGAATAAAGAATAAATGATGTAAGTTTAGAAGACAATGTTCCTGCTTGAAATCATTCAGTGTTTAATAATCTGTTCAGAGCTGAAGAAGGTTTAGAATGAAGAAGTTTAGAAAATGTAAACTTTAAACACCTGAACCCAACAGGATGCAGGTTCAACACTGTCAAACACACAAAGTGAAACAGAGCTCTCATTAATATTAATGACAACGTGCTGCTGCTTCAATAAAGACGTAGTGACTCCACCTCTTAAACTCTGCAGCTCCACCAGAGGCTCCATCTATACAAACTCATGTTGTGCAGCCAGACACAAAGAAAAACCCTCAGAAACTGATTTAAGGAAACATTTAAGATAAAATCCAGAGTTTCAGAGGTTCATGGTGAATTATCCAGGATAGACTTTTCTTGTTATATGAAGGTTTTAAATGTGCAGCTCAACATTGTTCTGCCACAGACAATAGACTAAACCACAGAAGAAGAAGTGGACTTTAGCATTAAGATACTCAGTGTTGATCAGTATAATATCAGCCTTATGTCTGTAGTTTAGTGTAATCACAACTTTCACATCATAGTAATCTGAGCAGAGAAGTAAAAAATGGTGACTGACCCCAGAGTCTCCAGTCTACAGTGTGGACTCTGTAGAAAATCACACAGCAGCGTCACTCCTGAATCCTGCAGCTTGTTGTAACTCAGCCACAGCAGTCTGAGATGGGAGGGATTGGACTCCAGAGCTGAGACCAGAGAAGCACAGCTGATCTCTGACAATCTGCAGGTACTCAATCTGAATAAAGAATAAATGATGTAAGTTTAGAAGACAATGTTCCTGCTTGAAATCATTCAGTGTTTAATAATCTGTTCAGAGCTGAAGAAGGTTTAGAATGAAGAAGTTTAGAAAATGTAAACTTTAAACACCTGAACCCAACAGGATGCAGGTTCAACACTGTCAAACACACAAAGTGAAACAGAGCTCTCATTAATATTAATGACAACGTGCTGCTGCTTCAATAAAGACGTAGTGACTCCACCTCTTAAACTCTGCAGCTCCACCAGAGGCTCCATCTATACAAAAACTTAAAGGATTCAGTCAGTATCAGCATCATGTAGCTTCATAAACATGTTGGAAAATAAAGTACTGAATATATTTGTTATTGTCTGATAGTTGAAATACAGATTATTTATTGTTTGTATTAATTACACTTCATTTAGATTTAAGGAAACATTTAAGATGAAATCCAGAGTTTCAGAGGTTCACAGTAGAGTTTGAGTTTGAATACACCTTCTGGTGCTACTTGGATACGTCATCAGTGAAGGACCCGGGGTCATAGGGTGTTTCGGGTCTTTAATCTTCATACGCCCTCGCCCGGGTGACCCAGCCGGGGGTGATCAGTCCCCGGCTTGTGTCCAAGTGCCGTGTTGCTCCACGGATCCCCCTACGGATCCACAGCCACCTCGAGGCCCTCTCTGCGGCCTCAAGGATGTTCCTGATGGCTCTCTTCGATTGCAGTCCTTTCGCTCCCAGGAGTTTGAGGGTTTACGGAAGTGAGTAGCCAGCGAAGCCTCGGCCCCCGACCTCGACTGGCTGGCAGTGGGTTTTCCAACCGTCGTACCGGCACTCTGCGCTGAGCTCTGCGTACTTGGCCCTCTTCCGCTTGTTGGCCTCTTCAATCCGGTCTTCCCAGGAGACAGTCAGTTCCAGGATGACCACTTGCTTGGTGGACTCTGATGTTAGTACCATGTCTGGGCGGAGAGCAGTGGTTGTGATGTTCTCTGGGAACTTGAGCTGTCTTCCGAGGTCGACTTGAAGCTGCCAGTCACGAGCGGTAGAGAGGAGCCCTCCTGTAGAGCTAGGCTGGTGATGTTGTGCCTTTTGCCCCGCTCTAATGAAGGTGATTGACTGTTTGGGGGCTGCCTGGGTCCTGCTGTGCTGGATCGCTGTGCAGATGGAGTCCGCCAAAGCTCTTAGCACTTGGTCGTGGCGCTAGCGGTACCGCCCCTCCCCTAGTGCTTTCGAGCAACTGCTTAGAATGTGCTCCAGGGTGCCCCTCTTGTGACACAGCTTGCACTCGGGAGTGTCTACTGGGCCCCAGGTGTGCAGGTTGGCCGGGCTTGGGAGGACATCATAAACTGATTGGACGAGAAACTTGATACGAGATGGTTCTGCTTTCCAGAGCTCTGCCCAGGTGATCTTGCAGGGATCTGCATGCTCCCACCTGGTCTATGCTCCTTGTTTGGACATGCTGACCATCTTGCTGTAGCGTTCTTCCTCCACCTCTGCTCGTATCTCGTCCTGGATCAGTTGGCGCTTCTCCTTTCCACAGGCTAGATCGTAACGTGGCTTGGGGAAGCAACCGAGACCTGCTCGTCCCATTGCCACGGAGCCCACCAGCGTTTTATGCCTCAGTCGCGCTTCGGCTTTAGTGACGGCCTCTTGCGCCTGCCACTTCCTCCGAGTCTTCACAAGGATTCCTGCTGACGTGACTTTGGCGTCTGTGGAGTCCCTGTACATCAACACCTCTCTGGAGCGGGTGACTTTAAACTCCTCTGTTAGGCCACTGAAAGGGAGGTGCAGCTTGGTGGAATGGCCGTACAGGGCGATGCTGCTTAAAGACCGAAGGAGCCCCAGCCATCTCCTGAGAAATTGGCTGATGGACTTCTCCAGAGCCTCTACCGTTGTTACTGGTACTTCGTAGACTAACAGGGGCCAGAGTATTCTTGGCAGGTCTCCTTGTTGGTAGATCCAGGCTTTGAATTTTCCTGGGAGGCCAGATTTGTCGATTGCTGTGAGCCAGGTGGTCAGGTCGCTCTTAGTTTGTTGTATTGCGGCTGAGTCCTTCAGGGAGCTGTCAAAGATCTTGCCCAGGCTCTTGATTGGTTTTTCGGTCATTGATGGGATTCTGGTCTCTCCAAGCGCAAAGTGGAACTGGTCACACACTTTACCGTTTTTCAGGACCAGAGACCTGGACTTGGCGGGTTTGAAGCTCATCCTTGGCCAGGAGATGAGCTGTTCAAGCCCCTGAAGGAGCCACCTGCACCCTGGAACGGATGTTGACATAATTGTTAAGTCGTCCATAAAGGCTCTTATGGGGGGCTGCCGGGTTCCAGATCTTGACTTGGGTCCTCTGCATTCCACTTCGGCAGACTTAACAATCATGTTCATGGCCAGTGAGAAGAGGGGTACAGAGATCATGCAGCCGGTAATTATCCCCTTCTCAAGACGATGCCAGGCAGATGTTGCTTGGCCTGAGGAGACTCACGCGCTGAAGTTGTTGTAGTAGTCTATGATGAGGTTGCTGATCTTGTCAGGAACATGGTGTCTTGCCAGTGCGGTTTCAACAAGCTTGTGTGGAATAGATCCATAGGCGTTGGCTAAGTCGAGCCAGAGAGCTGCCAGGTCTCCTTTGCTCTCTCTTGCCTCCCGGATCAGCTGCGTCACCACGCCCGTGTGCTCTAGACATCCAGGTACTCCTGGGACTCCTCCCTTTTGGACTGAGATATCAATGTATGTGTTCTTCAAGAGGAAGTCTGTCAGACGTTGGGACACGATCTTGAAGAAGATCTTGCTCTCGAGTCTCGACACTAAGCAGCGAGATGATGCGAAACTGCTCAATGTTGCAAGAGCCCTCCTCTTTCGAGATCCAGACTCCCTCAGCATACCTCCATTGCGCAGTGACTTTCCCTCTCCGCCAGCTCACCTTCAGGATCTTCGAGTGACGTTTGAGGAGCTGTGGGCACTGCTTGTAGGGCACACCGCTGGGGCCGGGTGCCGAGCTACATCTTGCAGCTCTGACAGCGTCTTTCACCTCCTTCAGGGTGGGTTCAGTGCTGTTGAATTGGGTCCCTGGTTCTGGTGGTTCCACCAGTTCCCTCCAGGGTCCAAGCTCATGTTCTCTCAGGGTGTCGCTGAAGGTGGTGTGGAGATGATGGTTGATCTCCTCTACAGGGCAAGTGAGGTGGCCGCTTCGCTTCTGGCCCAGTAGCTTTTGGTAAAGCCAAAGGGGTTGCCAATAAAAGCACTGCATTTCCGAGCCCTCTCCTTACCCTTCCTTCGGTGCCATTCCGCCCTCCTCAGTGAAATAAGCCTCTTCCTTATGATGTTTGTGAGATCTGACAGGGCAGGCCTTTCGTCTTCCTTGGCCGTCTTGAACTGACGTCTCAGGGACTGTAGCTCTGTAGTCTCAGCTGACTGATCTTGGCTTCTCGCTGGTTGAGCTTCGCCGGATTGCTTGCTCCTCGTCTTTCTTCAACCCCAAACCGCTCTGCTCCCATGTTCATTATGACGGTGCACATGGTGTGGAGTTTCTGGTCAACACTGCCCTTTGAGATGGAGTCCAGGCACTTGTCAACATCCTCATCCAGCTTTAGCCACTCCTTGTTGTTAGCGGCAGGCCACTTCACCCTACGTCATTCCGATTTCCTGCTCGGTGGGGGTACTTGCATTGCTTGGAGGTTCCGGGTGCTGTGGGAAGATTCCAGACCTGGCTCCTCCTCCGTCTCACCAGGTTCTGCGGCCGGCGCAACGGTTCATGTTACGTCGGTTACCCTTCCTGAGCGTTGCGTTGCTTGTTCCCTCCTTAGGCAGGCCATCCTTGCCTTGTGGATCTTCAGGCCCTTCAGGTTTTTGCAGACCTTGCCGCAGATACAGACTGCACTTGTATTCCGTTGTCCGTTTGCTTGGGTCTTTGCCGGTAATTCCGTCCGATTGGGATGCTCATCCTCCCCCCCACTCGGGCATCCCTGGGGGTATATTTCTGTGGGGTTTATCGTAGCTTGATTGGGTGCTCAACATAGTTCTGCCACAGACAATAAACTAAACCACAGAAGAATAAGTGGGCTTTAGCATTAAGATACTCAGTGTTGATCAATATAATATCAGCCTTATGTCTGTAGCTTAGTGCAATCACAACTTTCACATCATAGTAATCTGAGCAGAGAAGTAAAAAATGGTGTCTGACCCCAGAGTCTCCAGTCTACAGTGTGGACTCTGAAGAAAATCACACAGCAGCGTCACTCCTGAATCCTGCAGCTTGTTGTAACTCAGCCACAGCACTCTCAGATGGGAGGGGTTGGACTTCAGAGCTGAGGCCAGAGAAGCACAGCTGATCTCTGACAAACTGCAGTCCCTCAATCTGAATAAAGAATAAATGATGTAAGTTTAGAAGACAATGTTCCTGCTTGAAATCATTCAGTGTTTAATAATCTGTTCAGAGCTGAAGAAGTTTAGAAAATGTAAACTTTAAACACCTGAACCCAACAGGATGCAGGTTCAACACTGTCAAACACACAAAGTGAAACAGAGCTCTCATTAATATTAATGACAACGTGCTGCTGCTTCAATAAAGACGTAGTGACTCCACCTCTTAAACTCTGCAGCTCCACCAGAGGCTCCATCTATACAAACTCATGTTGTGCAGCCAAACACAAAGAAAAACCCTCAGAAACTGATTTAAGATTCAACTCAAGATCACAAAGTTTATAAAGATGACAAACACGTCAGGATAAATTTAGGACTGTGAATAAAAGACATCTCCATTATTTATTTTAGGAACAGTGGAGTCATCAGATCAAAGCATCTTCATTTTAAAGCATTCAGTCAGTTTCAGCATCATGTATCTTCATAAACATGTTGGAAAAGAGAAGACTGAATATATTTGTTATTGTTTTGTATTGTTTTTGTATTTATTAAACTTCATTTAGATTTAAGGAAACATTTAAGATAAAATCCAGAGTTTCAGAGGTTCACAGTGAATTATCCAGGATAGACTTTTCTTCTTGTATGAAGGTTTTAAATGTGCAGCTCAACATTGTTCTGCCACAGACAATAGACTAAACCACAGAAGAAGAAAACAGACTTAAGCATTAACATACTCAGTGTGGATCAGTATAATATCAGCCTTATGTCTGCAGTTTAGTGTAATCACAACTTTCACATCATATTAATCTGAGCAGAGAAGTAAAAAATGGTGTCTGACCTCAGAGTCTCGAGTCTACAGTGTGAACTCTGCAGAAAATCACACAGCAGCTTCACTCCTGAATCCTGCAGCTTGTTGTTATTCAGCCACAGCACTCTCAGATGGGAGGGGTTGGACTTCAGAGCTGAGGCCAGAGAAGCACAGCTGATCTCTGACAAACTGCAGTCCTCCAATCTGAATAAAGAATAAATGATGCAAGTTTAGAAGACAATGTTCCTGCTTGAAATTATTCAGTGTTTAATAATCTGTTCAGAGCTGAAGAAACATGTTGAAGAAACATTCAAACATGTTGGTAGATGTACAGGACATCAGGTACATGCTTTTCGTATTTAGTTTCAACTTTCTTCTTTTTTAAACACATTTTTGGCAAAGAAGACAAGCCTGTCTACTACCTCTGGCTTGAGGCATGCCCTGTTGCATGTAACAATCCCAGCAGCGATATGCAACTCAATTGCATCCTTAATAGCTTTCCACCGGGCCCCTTTCTTGTCAAAGGGAATACGATGGGAAAATGATTCAGCTAATGTTGGCTACTTCTTAGAGGGTGTTTGTCGGCTGCCGCTGTCTTGTGCATGACATAGTGAACAACATTTCTCCCACTCTGCTGCATGACTCTGTTTGAGATGCTCAAATAAATTGGTCGTGCTGCTGCCTTTAGTTGCAACAGCATTTAAACAAACTTTGCAGTGAGCCGTGGTTTGTTTGAGGTCTGACACCACAAAACCAAATCACTTCCAAAGTACTGATGAGACTGTGCCTTCTTTGGGAACAAACTATTCTCTGCTTGCCATAAAAACACAGATTTGAATTAACTGATCAAATGGATTTATCACCCAGACTTTTCTTGTTAAATGAAGGTTTTAAATGTGCAGCTCAACATTGTTCTGTCACAGACAATAGACTAAACCACAGAAGAAAAAATGGACTTTAGCATTAAGATACTCAGTGGGGATCAGTATAATATCAAACGTATGTCTGCAGTTCAGTGTCAACTCAACTTTCACATCATATTAATCTGAGCACAGAAGTAAAGAATGGTGTCTGACCTCAGAGTCTTTAGTCTACAGTTTGGACTCTGCAGAAAATCACACAGCAGCTTCACTCCTGAATCCTGCAGCTTGTTGTTGTCCAGGTCCAGCTCTCTCAGATGGGAGGGGTTGGACTTCAGAGCTGCGGCCAGAGAAGCACAGCTGATCTCTGACAAACTGCAGTCCTCCAATCTGAATAAAAAATAAATTATGAAGATAAAAGTCAATTTTATAAGTCATCAGATGTGTTCCGGTTTTAAATGTGTACCTCAACATTACTGTGTCCTCATCAATGAGCTTTTCTCTAAAATGAGTCGAGTGACTTTGTCATTGTGTTATTGTGGATCATCATCAGCCTTCTACAGACATCATCCACATGTCAGCACAACATTCATACAGCTGTTCATGTCAACACAGATTAATCTGGATCGGGAAATAGATCGATGACATCTGTCCAATATCCAATGAGTCAATTACATCTGCACCTGAACCCTGTACCGATACTGGATTGGATCGGTCCCATCCCTAATCATAATTGGATCAAATGTGCACTAAGCAAAGTGACTTGTATGTTCTCTTAACCTCACATGTAACCTAGTACCTTCCTGAAATATAGTGAATACAAATTAAGTGTATCTTCAGTTATGCTCCTGTTCACTGGTTGAGTCAGAACACAAAGTAGCATAATCTTCTGAATAAAAGCATCAATACATGTTGAGATGTCATCAGTCAGTGGTGACAGATCAGACCCAATAATTCAAACATCTGCATTTGGAAATATGCTTCACACTCTGTGTCTGTGCTCATGTTTCTAATGAGAGAGACAGAGAGAGATGCTGCAGTATGAATGTACAAGTTCCTGGAAAATACTGTGTTCAAAAGGTTTTGAATAAAAAGACATCGTTCATGATAATCTGCTGAATTTCTTCCAATTTGTTGTGCATAGATGTGTCTCAAAAATTCTAAATGTTAATTTTGCAGCAGGGTAAATCCGACATTTCTCATACTAAAAGCAACACAGTTTGCAAAAATATATGAACTGACCTCAGTGTCTCCAGTTTACAGTTTGGACTCTTCAGTCCAGAACACAGCAGCTTCACTCCTGAATCTTTCAGGCTGTTCTTGTTCAGCTCCAGCTCTCTCAGATGGGAGGGGTTGGACTTCAGAGCTGAGGCCACGACTTCACAGTGAGTCTCTGAGAGTCCACAGCCAGAAAGTCTGTGATGACAGAAGTATAAAACTTAACTATAACACAGTTTGACACTTAAACAGACTGACTATAATGTAATTGTGTCATATTTTAATTAACGGGGTGCTGTGATTTGTGTTTGTTAAAGTTTATTTTGACATGTTGTTCAATGACCTGGATGTAAATGTATTTACTTCAGTCATGTGTTAATTTTGTGCATCTTTGATTGTCTTATTATGTCACTTGTGTCACTAAATTAATTTAATGACTCCTATTGCACTGATAACATAATTAGTACTTAAGATTATATTATAATAATTGTATTAGTAAGTTTTTCCTCAAGTGGAGTTTAACAAGATAATTTCTTCTGAGCTTGGTGACGATATCATTTTGTGGACTTGTGTTAAGTGTTTATCTTTATTATAAAGTTTATGTCTTCAGCTTATGATGGTTTATGATGTTGATAATCACATCTGGACTCACTCAGCCTTCCTGCAGTTCCTCACAGCTGGAATCAGTCTCTGTCGTCCCTCATCTGATGTTTTGTACTTCTTCAGGTTCAACTCATCCAGAACCTCCTCTGACATCTGCAGCATGTAGGCCAGAGCTGAGCAGTGGATCACAGAGAGTTTATTTTCTGATCTGTTCTCTGACTTCAGGAACTCTTGGATCTCCTGATGAACTGAGTGGTCGTTCATCTCCATCAGACAGTGGAAGATGTTGATGCTCCTGTCAGGAGACATTTCATCAGTGTTCATTTCTTTTAGGTTGTTGATGACTCTCCGAATGATTTCTGGACTGTCTTCTGTCTGATCCAGCAGACCTCCTAAGAGTCTCTGGTTAGACAGGAGAGAGAGGCCATGAAGGAAGCGAACAAACAGGTCCAGGTGGCCATTTTTACTTTCAAGGGATTTCTCCATGGCTTTTTTCAGAAGGACGTCCAAAGAAGTCTTCCCCAAGAAAATCTCAAGGACCTCTGTGTTCCTGTTGGTGTAACAGTGGAACATGTAGACTGCAGCCAGAAACTCCTGAACGCTCAGATGAACAAAGCAGTAGACTGTTTTCTGGCAGATCACACTCTCTCTTCTGAAGATCTCTGTACAAACTCCTGAGTACACCGAGGCCTCTGTGACATTAAGACCACACCGCTCCAGGTCTTCTTGGTAGAACATGATGTTTCCTGTCTCCAGATGTTCAAACGCCAGCCCCCCCAGCTTCAGAAGAACTTCCCTGTCAGCCTCCGTCAGCTCCTGTGGACTCGTCTCACGTCCCTCATCGTACTTCTGCTTCTTCCTCTTTGTCTGAACCAGCAGGAAGTGTGAGTACATGTCAGTCAGGGTCTTGGGCAGCTCTCCTCTCTGGTCTGTAGTCAACATGTGCTCCAGAACTGTAGCAGTGATCCAGCAGAAGACTGGGATCAGACACATGATGTAGAGGCTCCTGGAGGTGTTGATGTGTGAGATGACTCTGCTGGACAGATCTTCATCACTGAACCTCCTCCTGAAGTACTCCTCCTTCTGGGCGTCAGTGAAGCCTCGTACTTCTGTTACCCTGTCGACACATGAAGGAGGGATCTGATTGGCTGCTGCAGGTCGGGAAGTTATCCAGACGAGAGCCGAGGGAAGCAGCTTCCCCTCGATGAGGTTTGTCAGCAGCACGCTGACTGATGACTCCTGTGTGACATCAGACACGACCTCATGGTTCTTGAAATCCAGTGAAAGTCTGCTTTCATCCAGGCCGTCAAAGATGAACAGAAGTTTACAGACAGCGAGCTTCTCTGCAGTCACCTTCTGTAATGTTGGATGGAAAACATGGAGCAGCCTGAGAAGACTGTACTGCTCATCTCTGACCAGGTTCAGCTCCCTGAACGAGAGCAGAACCAGCAGACTGACATCTTGGTTTTCGGAGCCCTCTGCCCAGTCTAGAGTGAACTTCTGCACTGAGAAGGTTTTTCCAACTCCAGCGACGCCGTTGGTCAGAACCACTCTGATGCGTCTCTGTTGGTCAGGTGAGGCTTTAAAGATGTCGCTGCACCTGATTGTAGTATCACTTGAGGTCTTCTTCTTGGAAGCTGTCTCAAGCTGTCTCACCTCATGTTGGGTATTAACCTCTTCACTCTGTCCCTCTGTGATGTAGAGCTCAGTGTAGATCCTGTTGAGGAGGGTTCCACTTCCTGTTTCATCACTTCCTTCAGTCACAGATTCACATCTCCTCCTCAGACTGATCTTATGTTCATCTAAAACCTCCTGCAGAACACTATCTGCTGAAAGAGAAGGAAAAATATGAGTCTAAAGAAAGAGTTTGAGAATCTGGTGATTATTTTCAGGACAAAGACCAAAACTAAAGAATGATTCTATCAAAATCTTTAATGTCTTTGCTGAACAAGACAACAAATTCATGAAGAAGAATCCTGTTTTCAGACATGATGACATCACCAGACAGATGTTCAGTCTTACCTCGTACAGTGCTGCTCTGACTGACTGATCTTTCTCCACACTGGGGACAGGAGGAGTGTCCTGATGAAGCAGACTGGCCCCAGTATGAGGTGATGCACTGTCTGCAGAACCAGTGTCCACAGCTGGTAGAGACTGGATCCTTCAGGACGTCCTGACACAAAGAACAGCTGGACATCTGCTCCTCCACAGAAACATGACTCTTCTTCTTCTTCTTCTTCTTCTTTTTCTTCTTCTTCCTGTGGAGATGAATAGATTCTTTACAACACATTACATTACTGGTGACCAACCGACACCTCGCATGTCGAATGCAGCTCTTACTCTACATATGGAGTTTGATATTCACATGCTGATATTTTTTTAATTCACTTTATAATCAAATATCATCAACATCATAAATGTGAATCATTGTCTGGATATGAAGGAGTTATTTGGTGTAGGCTATTACTCTCTTGCAATTTAACACAAATTAAGTTTCCACATCTTAACATGATATTTAGTCATAGCGACATGAGGCCACAGCTACATATACCATACGCTCTAACTAGCGATGGTAGGCTACGTTAAATTAGCTAACATCAATGTTTACGTTAGCTTTTGTCGGCGACGCTTGGTGAGCTGGTGTTAACAACTGGATGCTTTCGGTTCAGATGTTGAATCTTTGTTGACGTGCTGTTGCGGTACGCCAGTTCTGCATTGCAGTAGACACATTGCACTTTGTTATCTTCTTCTTTAAGTGTGAAATGATCCCAAACTTTGGACCTTCGCTGTCTTTTACGGACGGTTTCTTGGCTCAACGCCATCGCGCCCACTCAATTCTGAACGTCGAGGTGTGTGTCCGCCATAACAGTCTGTGTGGAAAAATTATCCCTGAGCTAAGCAGGCTACATAACGCGGGTGACAGGAATTAAACGAAGCCTCGAGGCAGATTTTGCTTCGATCATTTTTTTGTAATCGAATTATTTGAGTTACTCGAGTAATCATTTCAGCTCTACTTTCAAGTTTCATCCTTTCTTTCCTTATTTTGAGCCTTTGAACAGGAAAACATGAAACTATATTGAATTTGAACAATAAACACTGAATCTTCATCAGGTTAGCTTAAAGTGGAAACCATCTCTGATGACTGTTTTTGTCTGAGGGTCCAGGTTCATCACTGAATTACTTCATGAACTCTACTGAGGTCCTGTACTGATCTCTGCTAGTGCTGCAGCCCTTCTCTCCTATGACTCCTGTACTGTAACTGTAAATTGTCCTTGCAAACATAATTAAGTTTTCCCTCTCAGTTATTTTCTTTAGTTATATTTGAATGCAGTCTTTTTTATTCCATTATTTAATTCCATTCTAACTTACATGTTTTAAACTCTCTTTATACATTTTCTCTGTGTGTAACATGGTGGAGTCCAAAATTGCATTTCATTGTGCAATTGTGTATTTTATAATGATAATAAAGCTGAACCTTGAACCTCCATTTGGATCAAGTTGCATGAAAAAAATAAGGTGTGCCAAACAAACTAGCTACTGCTGTTATTTCAGTGTGTCAGAAATATATTTTATCAACATTTATCAAATATAAGGAGTTGGGATCGGATCAGGTTTGAAGAGTAAAAAGTTTTATCAGGACATGATAAACACCTAGTGACTGATCAAAAAACACTGAATTATAAAAAAAAACTTGTGAAGTAGATTATCAGATAACATTAAAAATGTCTCTTACTTTATATCAAAGGGTTCATTACTGAAGACTGGAGGGTTCCCTTTGGACCGGTCACTCTTCAGAGACAGACAGCTGGACACTGGAGACTCTGATCTCTGTCTGTGGAAACAACAGGAGATATTTTACATGGAGCACTTTCAGATGTACAGAGGTAACATTAACATTAACATGACACATGATTGTGTTTGTTTCTCCATCAGCATGTTCTGAACATACATTCTACATACATACATACATTTATCTGCAGCTGGAAACATTTTTAAGAGTCAAGAGTTTCTACATCTAGACTACATGACTGAGGTCGATTTAATGCTCCACCAACAAAAAGAAGGGGAACAGGGCCGATCCATATTTTAATGGATCATATCATGTAAAAGAAAGCTGATCAGAATCTGACACTTTCTTCACTCGGCTGTGTTTTGTCCTCCTCACCCTGCTAGTATTAAAGTTCTTCTTGAATATTGAGAAGCATATATACAGTATATACTGCAACTGTTTATCTTCCTTGTAAACATAATTTAGTTTTCCTTATTTTTCTTTAGCTCTATTTGTAAGTACTGTTCCATTTCAGTGTCTAATTATATTCTAATTCTAATATTTGATTATCTCTTCATACATCTTGTGTGTGTAACACGGAGGAGGCAACAGCTGACGAATGGTGACAATAGAGCTGAACCTTGAAGCTGCACTTGGATGATGTAGAAAGTAAAAAAAAGGGTTTGCCAAATTTAGTAGTTATAAATATCAAGCTAGAAGCTATTAGTAATAAGTAGCTACTACTGTTATTTCAGTGTGTCCGATACATATTCATATATTTAATCAATATTAAGGACGTCTAAGTGTTGAAGAGTACATGACTAGATAGTTTAATAGTTTTCAGGTCAACTAACAGTAATAAACATTCTCTTACTTTGTGTCTGAGGGTCCAGGTTCATTACTGAAGACTGGAGGGTTCCCTTTGGACCAGTCACTCTTCAGAGACAGACAGCTCGATCCTGGAGACCCTGATCTGTCCTTTTCTTCCCCCAAGTCACTCATCTTCTCAAGTCTGAGAGGTCAACCAGCAACACTAGAGACACAAAACACAGTATAATACATCTGGGAATCTTTATAGTTGATAAAAGTTATTTTTAGGTATATGTTAAAACCAGTGTTGAAGTTGACGCACTACAAAAGTCAAATGTTACAGTAATATATTACTTTAAGCAGTAACAGAGTAATTTAACACATTTCTAAAAGGATTTGCTGTAATAATATTACAGATATTCTGTCTGGTAACATGTTGCCTCATGAAATTAAGAGCAGGCAACTTGTTTAATCTGGTTCAA
The DNA here is from genome assembly GCF_965226575.1 of Pagrus pagrus. Lineage (NCBI taxonomy): Eukaryota > Metazoa > Chordata > Actinopteri > Spariformes > Sparidae > Pagrus > Pagrus pagrus. The sequence goes on from NC_140207.1 coordinate 1,263,317, forward strand.
AGCAGCTCATAACAAAACAAGCAGCTAACATTAACTGACAGTCTTTACTTTTGAGTCACAGGTAACATCAGAGCCTCTCTTTATGGGAATCTACAGGAAATGCAGTGGAAGGAAAGATCGACTTCAAAAATCATCCAAACCTGTAACTCAGTTAGTTTCTCACATGTTCCTCCTCTCCTTTATGTTCTCCTCCTGTTGCTGTTGCTTGGCTTCCTTCTACTGTGTCAGCCATCGACAGTGTGCACAGCAGTGTCAACAATTGATGCCTAACCCACTCAGCATAAAATCTACCTAGCAACAGTCAGCCGCTCCAGATACTACAAACAGACAAGAAATAGTTTTGATAATCAACATTTCAACTTTCTAGCATCACTTACAGCTTCAATACGCAAGTGGGAATTTAATTTAAGAGCTTTCTGGTCTGAAGTCTTCTGACTGCCAACGCCCTGATAGATCAGATAACAACCAGGATGCCTGCACGTTTACAGTCCACAAGGAGACTGAAAATATAATGACAATAATGTAAAACTTACGCTGTGTCCTGATGTCCCTCAGCTCAACAAAGCACTCGTCAAGAATCCCATACTGTCTCATGTTTGAGGACAGAACCGAGGGCTCAGAAATCTTTTCTACAAAATGGTGTCAGTCCGACCAGGTGATCCAAGTAAATGTTTGACAAGGAAAAAGTTCAAAGTCCATTTTATAAGGACGTATCATTTTATATGACATTAGTTTATGACTTAATCTGTTACTTATGTCTTTAAGTTTGTTTCTGTCCCTTACAACAGAACTGGGAACTATAAAAGAAAATTAACCTGCTGACCTCAGACCTGCCAAAACTAAACTTGTTAAACTTAAGTGATAGTGCTCCTTCAATCAGCTCCAAGTCAGACTTTATAAAGCCTTTAAAATAACTGCTTCAAGAGACTCGATACAGCTCACATGTTGACCTCGACACTGGGCAGCATTTCTGTGAGTTCCAGGGAGGAAACACTGGTGAGCTGCGTTTTCCTGTTGACAGCCTCACTCATTAGTCCTGACATGTACAACTGTGTAACTACAACAGAAGCTTGAAACTAAATTAATCTACACAACAATACAAACGCTAAACATTAAAACGTACTTAGTGTGTTTCTGTCTCTGTCCAAATGAACACAGAGACCCACAAAGAGAGACAGACACACACTGTACAAGTTGGTTTTTAAAATGCATTTTGTTCTTCCTCATGAACGATGAGATGTAAAGTGGAAGTAGTATTCTTTAGGGGAGGATCAGAAGATTAAGTACAAACAATGTTCAAGCTGCTTCGCAGAGACAGAAGGAAAGATAACAAGACAACTGCCTCAACACGTCGAAGCCCGAGATGATAAAGTCTTGTGACTACTGCTGGGTCATTGGATGCAGTGAATCCCGATAATATACACTCACATTACACACAAAAGCCTGATGTTGGCAAGTGTAAGTGGGTTTTTGTTGCCAGTGTTAAAGGGGTAGAAGAGACCAGGAAGTAACACAGAACAAGAAGTAACACAAACATCAAGCACACACACAAAAACACACACAGACACACATAAAGACAGTATAATAAAACCAGTGAAAACTCCAGCTGGTCAGTTTTCTTTAAATCTGTGCTCGTTTCCTTTAGTTACAGTGGGTTTAATACGTATATGTGTATTATTCAGTCAATCACAACTTTGTTTCCACAGATGAATCAAACTGTTGAGTTCATTCTAACTTTACTTTACTTTACAGTCCACAGGGAAAAAACTGACTCAGAGGATTTAGCCGTATAATAATAAACACAATAATATTAACACTCACTGCCTGAGTTCAGTTTTCCTCCATCTGCTGTGTCGACTCAAATCTGATAATCTGAACTGACAGAACAGCTTCAGGTCACCTTCCTGTTCTCATACCTGGATCATCTGGTTTGTGTTGCTCCTCCCCTCAACATGTACACTCACACTGTGTCTGTGAGTAGGTGGTGCTCACTCAGAAAAGACTGATTTAAAGAGCCCGGAGTCAGAAAGTTGATATTCCGACCAAACGCGGGCGTGCCTCAGTGAAATGTCGCGAGACAGCTGCGAGATTTCCCACTTTGCAACTCGGGCAAGTGGTGTCCCGTGTATCTGGAATGCAGCATAAGCCACACCTGAATCACCTCCACCTGATTGGTCCACCTGGTAAGAGGGCTGGATAACTCCTTATTTCTGTCTCCGATGCTCCCAGCCCGCAGGCTTTTAGTTTCCTGTAGTTTGCATTAGTTTAGAATTGGTCTCATTTAATTCAATTTGATTGAAGAAAATATTGTTTAACAATTTTTGCCATTGTGTGGTCTGCCTTCGCGTTCCCCTGAGCTGGGTTGTAAAAAAACAAAAAAAAAGGAGACTTGTCAGGGATCCATCTTTGAAAAACCTAAAAGGTAATTTCATGAAACTTGCTGCTGTAATTAAAGTGCTTCCAGAATCCAGCTTGAGATGGCAAGTTATTTTAGAGGCATTTTTTGTTTTACATGTAGAACAGAAAGCTGTCGGCGACAGCAAGATCAGAGGTAAAACCTTGCAGTGTGAACTTGCCATAACTAATTCTAGTTATCTTTGGTTTGCTCACAGCTAACATTTAACTCATTTGAAGATACTAAAAGATATTTATGTACTTCATGCCAAACTGCAATGCTAACCCTAACCCCAAACCTATTGGGCTACTTTTTAAAAAACTTACTGCTGATGAAAAAGGCAGATCATGTTGCTGGTAGAGAGAAAACGAAAAGAAAACAAAAGAGGCAAGCCAATGTGCCTGCACTAAGGTAAACGTTAAAGCAGCACAATGTGATGTAGGCAAACTCTCAAATCAAAACAAGTGATTGACTGTCTTCGAACCATTTACATATATATACAGTGTACAGAATGGCTCATCTATCAGTCATCTTACAACACCAGGGTTGTTACACACAACTGAAATGTAGCTGTTCTTATTCACCAGCTGTGTGAAGACTGAGTGGAGGCTGTTATCTGTTCATTTAAATGTATCTGCATTCATATGAAGACATTTGAATAGAATTGAAGCAGGAAAGAGAAATCTTGGCCCAGATATCCATTATTCATATAACCAGCAGCTAAACCAGAAGCCCAGAAGAAATGTCTGTTGTCCCCAGAGGTGAAACCACCATCCAACAACAGCTGATGGGTTCCAGGTCCGGTTCTGATGTTGGATCTTGGACCCGGCGGCAGGCTAGTTCAACTCTGGCAAATGTTAGCATTGTGGTTTGGCGCGCAAACATGAGTGACGATTACCAACAGCGACACTGAATGAATAAATGGCGGCTGTGCTGCTGAACTCAGATCAGTGAGACGTGTGAAGGTGTGAGCATCACTGAACTGCATCGTGCTGTTAGGATGTAGAGACGATGTTACACCAGGTCAACATTTAGACACACTTAAAGACAAATCTCATCTTCTTATCTCATCTAAAGTTAGCTGTTACTGGAGTCTCACTCAAAACAGTAAGCTAACCTAGCGAGCTAACGGTTACTTCAAGACCGTTAGCGAGCTAGCTCATCATAAAGCGTCCTGAGTCAGACTTTACTAAACTTTACTGTAATAAAACTCCACCTTCATCTCCTCTCCTCTCCTCTTCCTCTCCTCCTCCTCTCTTCCTCTCCTCTTCCTCCTCTCTTCATCTCCTCTCCTCCTCCTCTCTTCCTCTCCTCGCCTCCTCTCCTCCTCTTCCTCTCTTCATCTTCTTGAGGACGTTTCTTTGTCGTTTATTGTTTGGCGCCATTTTCCTCCATGAACCTTCTACAAGCTTCCTCGCGAACAGAGGGTGGAGCCGTTAGCTGCGTCCAGTGCGCCTGCGCAGACAGCTGAGTGGGCGGAGCCTCTGAGGAAGCCCTGATGAAGGCGGAGTTATAAAACGGAGCTGAAGCTTCACGAACACATCAGGAGACATTAATAACACGAGGACATCAGCTTCTGATCTGTTTTCTGACTCATCATGAGAAAAGGGTTTAAACAAACAGAAGCAGACTACTTTTATCTCACTTTTAACTCAAACTGAACCTTCCTCCAATAAACGCACAACTTTGGAAATCCATAGAAAAAAATCAACAAGTAGATTTATTATGACATCATGTGTGAAATACATCAGTCTGTGTACAAGTTGGACTCTTTAGTTGGAGTTTACATGACGAGACAAGTGATGAGTTGTTAATATCAGGATGTGAGTTTTCTGAAACATCATTTCACACTCAAAATAATATAATTCAGATAAAACCTCAGGGAGGAAATGAAACCAGTCACAGCAGCATTAATACATAAAAACACAGCATTAGTACTAATAGTGAAAAGAAAACAAAGTCACACATTATTTTGTTAACTTATTGTGGAGCCACTCGTCAGTTTTTTCTGTGTTTTTAACCTTGTTGACTCGAGTGGTTGAAGTACTGCTTGGATCTTTTACTTACATGTACTGTAGTAATGTTGTAGAGTAAATACACCAAAGTACAAGTAAAAGTTCTGCATATAAAATCTTATTGGAGTAACAGCTCAGAAGTATTATACCTAAAGTACTGAAACATTACTGATGATGATTATTAATCAAAAATCTCACTGTCTCACAAAAAAAGTTTCATTCAAAAAATTTCAACAAGGTCCTTACACTTGGAGCAACACATGTTGCACTCGGAGTTGCATGTTTCGGTGACTTGGCAACTAAACACACAACAAAGACACCACGAGTGACGGTGTGTTGACCGCTGCCACCAGCTGAGAAGGTTTTAAAGGAGTTTTACACATCAAACTGTCCGAAGCTCAGCGAAGATACTCGATAGTTGTCTGAGCACAAACCACCAACAGAAAGCTTCTGTTCATTCAGACTGTGTTCATGTTGTTGGTAGAGGTTTGTGTTATTGCTCATTAAGATGATTAGAAACAGCTGATCAAATGAAAACAGTGTTTTTGATTCAGTCAGTAATGAAGGTAACATAAAGTCTTGTATGTGTCTCTACTTTACGATGCTGTGCCCTTTATACGCTGATGACATCATAGACGATGAAGCACTCAGTGTATTTAAATTTCATTTGTAGCACACAATTTGTGATTATTAGGTTTCATGACTGTATCATTAAAGTTCACTGGTCCAATAACTATATAGTGGATATAAACTGTACAGTACATTCATGTACAACACAACAGGGAGAGGAGACCACAATAGTTTTTTGTCCTTTTATTTTGATATGAAACAAATTACAGTGACTAATGCTTTGTTGTCATGCTTACGATGTCTACTGGAATCATTTACTTCTTGTTTCTTTATTTTCATTTTCTGAAAGTCGGATTTCCTCAGTGTCATTCTGCTTCTCTTTGTTTTTTAAGTGTGTGTCCTACAGACATCTGACAGTCAAACACACAAAGCACAGAATGGATTGTGAGTGTTGTAATAGAAAAGACATCATAAACACATGAAACACATTTCAAAACGTAGAGAAGAAAAACGGAACAAATACATTTAAACTTTCATCGAGCACGAAGCGAGAATTAAGAACTAAGAATGATACACAATCTTACTTTCATGACTCTGCACCTGCAGTCTGGCTGCTGCAGACTGATATCAACCTGCAAGAAGTTTAGAAACACAATGTGGACATTAGCTGCAGTTCTTCATCAGACCACAAGGTGGAGCTACAACACAAAGTAATAAACTAATAATCAGAGAGTTTAACAGGCCTGTGTGAGACTTAAAAAGCTTCAACAATAATGATTACAAATAGTAATAATCTGTTTTGTTGCTTTGGGTTCAGAGTTTCTGAAGGAATGATAAAAAACGGTCCAGGTCCAGGTCCAGGTCCAGGTGGAGGAGGTGTCTGAGTGTGGAGCAGAAGGAGTGGAGGAGTGTCAGTGTGTCTGCAGAGACTGTGTAGAAGGACAGAGCAGCAGCAGAGCAGTCCAGATACACTGATGATACTCTGTCACATCCAGAGGAACACAGGGATGATGCTGGACTGGACATTGTGTGTGACAGTGGAGCTGATCTCAGAGCAGTTCACACTGCAGCACTGACAGTCGTCTCCACTTGTTGCGATTGGTCCGTCAGTCACTGCTGGATGAAGCTCTCCTCTCCACTCCACCTCCCAGTAACACGGCCCAGTCAGAGCCTCTCCACCCACCAGCTGATGGTGCTGCTTCAACCTCTCTGGATCATCAGGACACAGCTGATCCTCTCAACACCTCCACCTTTCTCATCACTCTGACAGAGATCACCATCTGATGAGAGAAGCAGAGGGACAGTAGAAGTGATAAATCTCATGTCCCTCTCTCTCTCTCTCTCTCTCTCTCTCTCTCAGGAAATACTGGATCTTTACTTTGATACTGTGTTTAGTACAATCATGCTGAAACCAACATGAACTGACTCCAACCCTCTACTGACCTCAGAGTCTCCAGTGGACAGTCTGGACTCTTCTTCAGATCAGACAGCAGCTTCATGTCTGAATCTTGCAGCTTGTTTTCACTCAGGTTCAGCTCTCTCAGGTGGGAGGGGTTGGACTTCAGAGCTGAGGCCAGAGGAGCACAGCTGATCTCTGACAAACTGCAGCTACTCAATCTGAATAAAGAATTAATGATGACACCTCTTAAACTCTGCAGCTCCACCAGAGGCTCCATCTATACAAACTCATGTTGTGCAGCCAAACACAAAGAAAAACCTTCAGAAACTGATTTAAGATTCAACTCAAGATCACAAAGTTTATAAAGAAGACAAACATGTCAGGATGAATTTAGGACAATGTGAATAAAAGACATCTACAATATTTATTTTAGGAACAGTGGAGTCATCAAATCAAAGCATCTTCATTTTAAAGTATTCAGTCAGTATCAGCATCATGTAGCTTCATAAACATGTTGGAAAAGAAAACACTGAATATATTTGTTATTGTCTGATAGTTGAAATACAGACATTTTATTTCTTGTATTTATTAAACTTCATTTAGATTTAAGGAAACATTTAAAGCTCTGGTCTACGATCTGAGAAAGGTTTGAAAAAAGCATCCCCCCCACACACACATCCCTCCCCTCCGAGCTCGTATCGCTCTCCCCTCGGAGCCCCGCGACACACCCCCTCCCGCAACAAGCAAGAAGAGCAACAAGCCGGCCATCAGAAACCAAATACAGCCCAGCTTTGAATGCGGACTAACGATGTCGGATTCACAGGTAAAGTTATTACAATGTACGTTGAAACTCACATAAATCTTGTAAGTCATTACAATGTCCACAGCCAAGCTAGCATAACGTCATTAGCATGTTACAGCTACTACGTTACAGCTAGGTAATAAGTTACTATTTATCAACAGCTAAGTTAGCCACTTCTAAAAGTTTTTGAGGGCCAAGAGACTAACAGATGCTGCCGTCAGCTTTCATCACAAAGGTCGCTTCCACATTGTGGCTGAAAAACAAAACTTCATGAGCCTCGGACCAGTTGTGTCCCAGCTGTTGTCTGAGTAGCACCAAACCGCGACACAAACGTGCCCGTAAACCGTAATCTCTTGTTTATGACAGATAAGACACACAAATACACACATCGTAACGTGTTTATGATAATCCATCATGTTGATTTAGCAAAGGCTTCATTGAAAACAAACGGACAAGACCGGGAGGAGGGTTAGCAAAACAGCTGAGTAGTGACCGGGCGAGAGGTTGTTATGGAGAAATAAATCCGGACAAATAAGATAAAAATCCGGAAATAAATCCGAAACCCCAACGCGAAGCGAAGGGGTTTCATTCATCCATTCATTCATCTTACTTGCTGCTTCATTTAGCTGCCATGAGCAAATAAATAGGCTGATTTGGTGTAAACATAATAGCAATGTTAGCTTGTTGTTAGCTAACAATGCTAGCATAGAGGCTAACGTCAAGACAAGTAAGCAAGTGCTGACGACACTGCAGAGACAGACACCGTCTAATAACACAGAAACAAACTAAGGGCAGCTTTCACAGTCATCAGCAGCATCGGCATGAAACTTATCTGTGTCACAACATCCACAATAGAGACGAAGGTTACCTGCTCAACAGAAACGCCGCTGTATCAGCATCGGGTCAATATCTTCACGGACCTTTTGCCACCGTTCAAATGATGACCCGATGTTTACTTGGGTTTGAGCCCTCTTTGTTTCACATCTCGCTTTGTGTCTTTTCAGTGACAGACTTTCTTTCTTTGACTCTTTGTCGGTGGGGCGAGCAGAGGCACCTGAACTGCTCAGGGCAAAACAAACCTCTTGTCCGCTTGTAGTTGCAAACGCAGAAGTGGGTCGGGATGAGGCGTGAGCAGGAGCAGGAGAGTGAGCGAGGGGATTGGATCAGAAAATTGACCCAATACGAGCACTCGGACCGGATGCTCCTATTGGTCAACTTCTTTATAGTTTTACAGGCGCTAGAGAGAATGGATTTATTTGGTTCCTTTTACTCTTCACATTGTGTAGGTCGTATTATTGGGCCATAACCACCATCTAAATAATGTTATTACACGGCTCTATTGAATGCTGCTCTCTGATTGGTCCATCACTGCGTTGTACGGTCTGTTATTTCTGTATAATGACCATCGTCAAGTATAACAGACCGTTGCTAGGGACGGCGCTCTGATCCGCCCTGGCAATAGCAACATAAGCAAGACAGCACTGCTGTCCCTTCAGGTTACAACCTGTCGGGGTTTATTTCTCCATAACAACCTCCGAACTATACATTATCCCTTACTTAATAATAACGACAAATCTTTCAAATCGTAGGTCATAGCTTTAAGATAAAATCCAGAGCTTCAGAGTGAATTATCCAGAATTGACTTTTCTTGGTATATGAAGGTTTTAAATGTGCAGCTCATCATTGTTCTGCCACAGACAACAGACTAAACCACAGAAGAAGAAGTGGACTTTAGCATTAAGATACTCAGTGTGGATCAGTATAATATCAGCCTTATGTCTGCAGTTTAGTATAATCACAACTTTCACATCATATTAATCTGAGCACAGAAGTAAAAATGGTGTCTGACCTCAGAGTCTCCAGTCTACAGTCTGAACTCTGAAGAAAATCACACAGCAGCTTCACTCCTGAATCCTGCAGCTTGTTGTAACTCAGGTTCAGCTCTCTCAGATGGGAGGGGTTGGACTTCAGAGCTGAGGCCAGAGAAGCACAGCTGATCTCTGACAAACTGCAGGTCCACAATCTGAATAAAGAGTAAATGATGTAAGTTCAGAAGACAATGTTCCTGCTTGAAATCATTTAGTGTTTAATAATCTGTTCAGAGCTGAAGAAGGTTTAGAATGAAGAAGGTTTAGAAAATGTAAACTTTAAACACCTGAACCCAACAGGATGCAGGTTCAACACTGTCAAACACACAAAGTGAAACAGAGCTCTCATTAATATTAATGACAACGTGCTGCTGCTTCAATAAAGACGTAGTGACTCCACCTCTTAAACTCTGCAGCTCCACCAGAGGCTCCATCTATACAAACTCATGTTGTGCAGCCAGACAAAGAAAAACCCTCAGAAACTGATTTAAGATTCAACTCAAGATCACAAAGTTTATAAAGATGACAAACATGTCAGGATGAATTTAGGACAATGTGAATAAAAGACATCTACAACATTTATTTTAGGAACAGTGGAGTCATCAGATCAAAGCATCTTCATTTTAAAGGATTCAGTCAGTATCAGCATCATGTAGCTTCATAAACATGTTGGAAAAGCAAAAACTGAATATATTTGTTATTGTCTGATAGTTGAAATACAGATTATTTATTCATTGTATTTATTAAACTTCATTTAGATTTAAGGAAACATTTAAGATAAAATCCAGAGTTTCAAAGGTTCACATTGAATTATCCAGGATAGACTTTTCTTGTTGTATGAAGGTTTTAAATGTGCAGCTCAACATTGTTCTGCCACAGACAACAGACTAAACCACAGAAGAAGAAGTGGACTTTAGCATTAAGATACTCAGTGTTGATCAGTATAATATCAGCCTTATGTCTGTAGTTTAGTGTAATCACAACTTTCACATCATATTAATCTGAACACAGAAGTAAAAGATGGTGTCTGACCTCAGAGTCTCTAGTCTACAGTGTGGACTCTGAAGAAAATCACACAGCAGCTTCACTCCTGAATCCTGCAGCTCGTTGTCATTCAGGTCCAGCAGTCTCAGATGGGAGGGGTTGGACTTCAGAGCTGAGGCCAGAGAAGCACAGCTGATCTCTGACAAGCTGCAGCCATTCAATCTGAATAAAGAATAAATGATGTAAGTTTAGAAGACAATGTTCCTGCTTGAAATCATTCAGCGTTTAATAATCTGTTCAGAGCTGAAGAAAGTTCAGAATGAAGAAGTTTAGAAAATGTAAACTTTAAACACCTGAACCCAACAGGATGCAGGTTCAACACTGTCAAACACACAAAGTGAAACAGAGCTCTTGTAACCCAGTGAAAAGAAAACAGGTTAAAAAGTAATGATATGCTGATCTAGATGTACTATTTCTATGCTGAGAAAGTGAGAGATGACAGGCCAGTCCGAACACAGAGTTCATCAAGTCCCACCTCTGTCTGGGCGTGATTGACAGATCATGACGCACCTGTATGATTGGATGTGTGTGGAAGAAAGGAGATGTACTCATAGCGAACTGAGCATTATAAAGAGAAGTGAATTATCAAGTTCATAGTTGCTAAAACTTATAGTTTATGCACGCCAGTGAATCAATAAAGAAGATAAGTGAACTATCCGGGGATGGTCTGGAGTGAAAAAGTCCACGTTTTTCCTTGGTCGATCTCGGTCAGGTCTTATGGATGGAGTGAGAGCTTCTTCAGGAGATCCATTCCAATTGATGGCGAGCTTCCCAGCGTGATTGTGCTTGAAATCCAGAACCAATTCACCGAATACTCCACCTGGTGGTAGGGTGGTGCCAGCCGCCAGGACTGTCACACATGTACACACGTTCACATACATTCACTCATAAACCAGGAACATTCATAAGAACACTTGAATATTAAGGTATCTTCAGATGGTGGATTTGAAAGACGTTTTACTGTGACAGTGATCACAGGACACACAGACATTATTGACTTTTTGACAGACCAGATTTATTATTTTAAAGGGCCCATTTTATTTCATTGTCATTAATCTGTTATGTGTGAATTGTCACCTGCAAGTTCGTTTTACTAAACATTCTGTTGCAACCTACCTTGTCGTCTGTACTTTCCTGTATGGTTATTGCAGTTCTTTCTCTAAGCTCCTTTCGAACCTAGATTATCAGTGTGTTAACCAGGAGTGGGTTACACTCTCCTTAATATTAATGACAACGTGCTGCTGCTTCAATAAAGACGTTGTGACTCCACCTCTTAAACTCTGCAGCTCCACCAGAGGCTCCATCTATACAAACTCATGTTGTGCAGCCAAACACAAAGAAAAACCCTCAGAAACTGATTTAAGATTCAACTCAAGATCACAAAGTTTATAAAGATGACAAACATGTCAGGATGAATTTAGGACAATGTGAATAAAAGACATCTACATTATTTATTTTAGGAACAGCGGAGTCATCAGATCAAAGCATCTTCATTTTAAAGTATTCAGTCAGTATCAGCATCATGCAGCTTCATAAACATGTTGGAAAAGAAAAAACTGAATATATTTGTTATTGTCCGATAGCTGAAATATGGATTATTATTTTTTTGTATTTATTAAACTTCATTTAGATACCATATAAGTAAAGCTGGACGATATGGCTTCAAAACCAAATCTTCACACCAAACTTGATTTACGATTTTAATCGATTTTTTATTCTTTCTTTAAAAAATATGTATATTTTTTGAACTACAAAGGACAAAGAGATTATTAAAAACAAGTACTGCTTTTATTTAAAAAATAAAATTAACAAAGGCAAACTGATTTTCCCTTCTGTGATTAATAAATTGAACTGAATTTCCCTTTTGGAGTTAAAATGCAACCAAACACAAGCCCAGAAATATGCTTGTAAACAAAATGGCAGGCACTGCCACTGTTAACAACAGTGACAATGTAGCTATTCAGCTGGCTTTCTACTAACTTCAAACAAATTACTAATTTTTGCTTCTAGGAAAATGATTTCCAATATATTTAGTTTCTTATGTAAATATACCTTAGACAATGTTCACTTCTCTGACAGTGACACAGTGCACCTTCAAACACACTTAAAAAAATTAGTAAAAGTGCCTCCGCTTGAAAAAAACTATGTGTCCCCTTTTGATAAAACACTGTAATAAACATAAATTTAACATGTCTGATTGCATGCTATTACAAAAAAAGATCAATTTCCCCATTGGGATTGATATAGTGCAACCATAACTTTCATTAAACTTCACATTGTTTGCAGATAAATAAAAGGTGCCTCTTGTATACAAAAAGTATTTTATCCCTGAAGATATGTAAACAAAATCAAACATCTGCGTATATTGCATAGTAAACATCACATGTTGGTAGATGTACAGGACATCAGGTGCATGCTTTTCATCTTTAGTTTCAACTTTCTTTTTTTTTTTTTTTTAAAACACATTTTTGGCAAAGAAGACAACAATCCCGGCAGCGATATGCAACGCAGCTGCATCCTTAATAGCTTTCCACCGGGCCCCTTTCTTGTCATAGGGAATACAATGGCAAAATGATTCACCTAATGTTGGCTGCTTCTTAGCGGGTGTTTTTCCCTGTCAAGGTCTTGTGCATCTCATATTGAACAACATTTCTCCCACTCGGCTGCATGACTCTGAGATGCTCAAATAAATTGGTCATGCTGCTGCTTTCAGTTGCAACAGCCGTTAAACAAACTTTGCAGCGAGCTGTGGTTTGTTCAAGTCTGACGCTGCCAAAAAAAAAAAAATCAGTTCCAAAATACTGACGAGACTGTGCCTTCTTTGGGAACAAACTTCTCTGCTTGCCACAAAAAACACAAATTTGAATTAATTGATCAAATCGATTTATCACCCAGACTTTTTTTTGTTATATGAAGGTTTTAAATGTGCAGCTCAACATTTTTCTGTCACAGACAATAGACTAAGCCACAGAAGAAAAAAATGACTTTAGCATTAAGATACTCAGTGTGGATCAGTATAATATCAGACGTATGTCTGCAGTTTAGTGTAATCACAACTTTCACATCATATTAATCTGAGCACAGAAGTAAAAAATGGTGTCTGACCTCAGAGTCTCCAGTCGACAGTTTGGACTCTGAAGAAAATCACACAGCAGCTTCACTCCTGAATCCTGCAGTTCGTTGTAACTCAGGTCCAGCTCTCTCAGATGGGAGGGGTTGGACTTCAGAGCTGAGACCAGAGAAGCACAGCTGATCTCTGACAAACTGCAGTTCCACAATCTGAATAAAGAATAAATGATGTAGATGAAAGTCAATTTTGTAAGTCTGTCAGATGTGTTCAGGTTTTAAATGTGTAGCTCAACATTACTGTGTCCTCATCAATGAGCTTTCCCTTAAAATGAGTCAAGTAACTTTGTCATTGTGTTATTGTGGATCATCATCAGCCTTCTACAGACATCATCCACATGTCAGCACAACATTCATACAGCTGTTCATGTCAACACAGATTAATCTGGATCAGGACATAGATCGGTGACATCAGTCCAATATCCAGTGAGTCAATTACATCTGCATTTGGTTTGAATAAAAAGACATTATTCATGATAATCTGTTGAACTTCTAATTTTTTGTGCATAGATGTGTCTCTAAAATTCTAAATATTGGTTAATTTTGCAGCAGGGTAAATCCTACATTTCCCATACTAAGAGCACCACAGTTTGCAGAAATATATGAACTGACCTCAGTGTCTGCAGTTCACAGTTTGGACTCTTCAGTCCAGAACACAGCAGCTTCACTCCTGAATCTTTCAGACTGTTGTTGTTCAGGTCCAGCTTTCTCAGATGGGAGGGGTTGGACTTCAGAGCTGAGGCCACGACTTCACAGTGAGTCTCTGAGAGTCCACAGCCAGAAAGTCTGTGATGACAGAGAAAATAAAACTTAACTATAATACAGTTTGACACTTAAGCAGACTGGCTATAATGTAAATGTGTCATATTTTAATTAACGGGGTGCTGTGATTTGTGTTTGTTAAAGTTTATTTTCACATGTTGTTCAATGACCTGGATGTAAATGTATTTACTTCAGTCGTGTGTTAATTTTGTGCATCTTTGATTGTCTTATGTCACTCTGTGTGATTGTCATCAACCATTAAATTAATTTAATGACTCCTATTGCACTGATATCATAATTAGTACTGAAGATTATATTATTATACTTGTATTAGTTTTTCCTCAAGTGGAGTTTAACAAGATCATTTCTTCTCTGAGCTTGGTGATGATATCATTTTGTGGACGTGTGTTAAGTGTTTATCTTCACTCTGAAGTTGATGTCTTCAGCTTATGATGGTTTATGATGATGTGTTGATGAACACATCTGGACTCACAGAGCCTTCCTGCAGTTCCTCACAGCTGGAATCAGTCTCTGTCGTCCCTCCTTTGATGTGTTGTACTTCTTCAGGTACAACTCATCCAGAACCTCCTCTGACATCTGCAGCATGTAGGCCAGAGCTGAGCAGTGGATCACAGAGAGTTCTTTCTCTGATCTGTTCTCTGACTTCAGGAACTCTTGGATCTCCTGATGAACTGAGTGGCCGTTCATCTCCATCAGACAGTGGAAGATGTTGATGCTTCTGTCAGGAGAGACATCATCTCTGTTCATCTTCTTCAGGTTGTTGATGGCTCTCTGGATGATTTCTGGACTGTTGTCTGTCTGACCCAGCAAACCTCCTAAGAGTCTCTGGTTGGACTTGAGTAAGAGGCCATGAAGGAAGCGAACAAACAGGTCCAGGTGACCATTTTTACTTTGAAGGGATTTCTCCATCGCTCTGCTGTGGAAGTCTTCCCACAGAAAAGTCTCCAGTCCCTCTTTGTTCCTGTTGGTGTAAGAGTGGAACATGTAGACTGCAGCCAGAAACTCCTGAACGCTCAGATGAACAAAGCAGTAGACTGTTTTCTGGAAGATCACACTCTCTCTTCTGAAGATCTCTGTACAAACTCCTGAGTACACCGAGGCATCTGTGACATCAAGACCACACCGCTCCAGGTCTTCTTGGTAGAACATGATGTTTCCTGTCTCCAGATGTTCAAATGCCAGCCTCCCCAGCTTCAGAAGAACTTCCCTGTCAGCCTCCGTCAGCTCCTGTGGACTCGTCGCATGTCCCTCATCGTACTTCTGCTTCTTCCTCTTTGTCTGAACCAGCAGGAAGTGTGAGTACATGTCAGTCAGGGTCTTGGGCAGCTCTCCTCTCTGGTCTGTAGTCAACATGTGGTCCAGAACTGTAGCAGTGATCCAGCAGAAGACTGGGATCAGACACATGATGTGGAGGCTCCTGGAGGTCTTGATGTGTGAGATGATTCTGCTGGACAGATCTTCATCACTGAACCTCCTCCTGAAGTACTCCTCCTTCTGGCCGTCAGTGAAGCCTGGTACTTCTGTTACCCTGTCAACACATGAAGGAGGGATCTGATTGGCTGCTGCAGGTCGGGAAGTTATCCAGATGAGAGCTGAGGGAAGCAGCTTCCCCTCGATGAGGTTTGTCAGCAGCACGCTGACTGATGACTTCTGTGTGACATCAGACACGACCTCATGGTTCTTGAAATCCAGTGAAAGTCTGCTTTCATCCAGGCCGTCAAAGATGAACAGAAGTTTACAGACAGCGAGCTTCTCTGCTGTCACCTTCTGTAATGTTGGATGGAAAACATGGAGCAGCCTGAGAAGACTGTACTGCTCATCTCTGATCAGGTTCAGCTCCCTGAACGAGAGCAGAACCAGCAGACTGACATCTTGGTTTTCGGAGCCCTCGGCCCAGTCCAGAGTGAACTTCTGCACCGAGAAGGTTTTTCCAACTCCAGCGACGCCGTTGGTCAGAACCACTCTGATGTGTCTCTGTTGGTCAGGTGAGGCTTTAAAGATGTCGCTGCACCTGATTGGATCGTCATGGAGGGCCTCCATCTTGGAAGCTGTCTCTAGCTGTCTCACCTCATGTTGGGTATTAACCTCTTCACTCTGTCCCTCTGTGATGTAGAGCTCAGTGTAGATCCTGTTGAGGAGGGTTCCACTTCCTGTTTCATCACTTCCTGTTTCATCACTTCCTCCAGTCACATGTTCACATCTCCTCCTCAGACTGATCTTATGTTCATCTAAAGCCTCCTGCAGAACACTATCTGCTGGAAAAGAAGGAAAAATATGAGTCTAAAGAAAGAGTTTGAGAATCTGGTGATTATTTTCAGGACAAAGACCAAAACTAAAGAATGATTCTATCAAAATCTTTAATGTCTTTGCTGAACAAGACGACAAATTCATGAAGAAGAATCCAGTTTTCAGACATGATGACACAGACAGATGTTCAGTCTTACCTCGTACAGTGCTGCTCTGACTGGCTGATCTTTCTCCACACTGGGGACAGGAGGAGTCTTCTGGTGAAGCAGACTGGTCCCAGTATGAGGTGATGCACTGTTTACAGAACCAGTGTCCACAGCTGGTAGAGTCTGGATCCTTCAGGACGTCCTGACACAAAGAACAGCAGGACAGCTGCTCCTCCACAGAAACATGACTCTTCCTCTCTCTGTGGAGATGAACAGATTCTTTACAACACATTACATTACTGGTGACCAACCAACACCTCACATGTTGAATGCAGCTCTTACTCTACATATGGAGTTTTATATTCACATCCTGATATTTTTTAAATTCACTTTCTATCAAATATCATCAACATCATATATGTCAATCATTGTCTGGATATGAGAGATAATCTCTTAATTTAAAGGAGCAGACCACACACCTCATAGAGGTCAGGTCACAAACCTCTCCTTTGTAACTAAAGGTTTTTACCACAATGTTTGCACTGTCTATGTCCGCTTTAGTGAGCAGTCTCTTATTTATTTATTTATTTATTTATTTATTTAATTTATTTATTTTATTTAGACGGGACAATGCATATTAATGAACATTACATGTGAAATGCAACGTAAATATACCGGATTTAGCAAAGATGCTAATTTCCATCCGTAGTCCCCAGACATTAAACAGCACTGGCATAATAAACACAGGAGAACATCATACATTACATTACATTACATTACATTATTACAACTTGCGCATAAAGTGCAATGTTGCTTTCAAGTATATGCAGGGTTAAAGTACTATAAGTTTTTAAAGTGCAATATGTCTTTCAAGTGTTACAGGGTTCAAGTAATACAGGACTCACTTTGACGGAAAAACAAATGTATGCATGGTCGCAGGTTTGGTTGTCGAGTAACCATTTCTTTTGAGTGTGCTTAAAGGAAGAAAATGACAGACAATCTCTTATTGTCAGAGGTAGGTTATTCCAGATAGAACAGCTTTGGACTGAAAGGATGTTTTTACTAAAGGTGGTTTTTCGGAATGGCACTTCGCAGTCTCCTCTAGCAGTTGACCTAGTGCTGATTCCTCTATCAGACTTCCTTTGTACGAATTCCGCTAATGGAGGTGGGCACAGACCGTGTAAGGTCATGTATATAAAACTAACCTGTTTAAAAACCTTAAAATTAGCAAAACTCAGAAAGCTGTATCTCCTGAGGATGTTACAGTGGTGATAAGAGCGAGGTTTCCTATCGAACACCTTGAGCGCACTCTTATATAGCTGTTCTACGGGTTTGAGAGTTGTTGTACCTGTCCAAGACCAGTTTGTGAAGCAGTACTCCACATGTGACAGAATTATACATTGAAGATATGATTTAGCAACACTAATTGTCAGGAAGGGTCGGATTTGTTTAAAATTTTGAAGGTTGAATTTTATTGTGTTTGAGACCCTGTTTATATGTTTTTTAAAGGTTAGGGTTGGGTCTAATATGACCCTGAGGTACTTGAACTCTGACACAAGTTCAAGTTCTTCCTCACCCAGAAACACATTTGAGGACTCCAACACAACTGCGTCAATCTCTTACGCCGATACTGATCCCACTACGAGTGTTTTTGAAAAAAAAAAAATTCAAGTGACATGAGGCTGTCACAAACCCCACAGCACTTCTTACTGAGCAAAAAATATGCAAAATATCATTCAAATTAAATGTATCATCAATGTTTATCAATGAATGTATTTAAATGTACGTTATGTAGGCTTCGTGTACAAACAGATAAAAGCAAGCAAATTGCTAAAGCAGCTCCTTTAATGTTGTAAAAACTCAAGTGCACAACAATGCATTAATAACAAGTTCAAAAGTAATGACAGAATTTCAAAGAGTGCAAAAGGAAATTGGCAATCAAACAATCAATCAGACTCTGGAATCTGGATCAGTACGAGGATCAAGTTGAATGGAAAAACATAAGGTGTGCCTAATGAAGTAGCTACTACTGTTATTTAAGTGTGTCAGATACATATGTAATCAACATTTGGGTAATGGGTCAGAACTGGATTAGGGTTGAAAAAGTTTTATCAGGACATCCCTAGTGACTGAGTAAAAAACATCCCGGTAATTATAAAAGAACAGCGTTGCAAAGTAGATTATCAGATAACATTAAAAAAACTGAATCATTTACAGGTCACTTCAGAGTAAAAACTGTCCCTTACTTCATGTCTGAGGGTTCAGGTTCATTACTGAAGAGTGGAGGCTCCATTTTGGAGTGGTCACTCTTCAGAGACGGACAGCTCGATCCTGGAGACTCTGATCTGTCCTCTTTTTCCCCCAAGTCACTCATCTTCTCAAGTCTGAGAGGTCAGCCAGCAACACTAGAGACAGAAAACACAGTATAAATGTATACTGTATATGTATACTGTATATTAAAACCAGTGTTGAGGGTGACAAAAATAAAATGTTACAGTAATATATTACTTTAAGCAGTAACAGAGTAATTTAACACATTTCTAAAATGATTTGCTGTAATAATATTACAGATATTCTGTCTGGTAACATGTTGCCTCGTGAAATTAAGAGCAGGCAACTTGTTTAATCTGGTTCAAAGCAGCTCATAACAATAAAACAGTTTTTAAACTTTTGTCAGTACCAACATGCTATACATGGTTAGATTCTCCAAAATCCAGTGGTTCCGTTCATTTAAAGGGCTAGCAAGCAGCTAACATTAACTGACAGTCTTTACTTTTGAGTCACAGGTAACATCAGAGCCTCTCTTTAAGTGAATCTAGAGGAAATGCAGTGGAAGGAAAGATCGACTTGATGAAGCACATGTTCAACACTAAGATGTGTTTTTACAGTCTGAGCTGTGACCACCAACAGCTAGCTTCACTTAACGGACTCCACTTCTTCCAGCAGTTTTTTCTAACGTTTGCTAACAAACATCCAAATAAAACACACCAACTGGTTTATGTGGAGTGAGTGTGTTCATCCAAACCTGTAACTCAGTTAGTTTCTCACATGTTCTCCTCCTGTCGCTGTCGTTTGGCTTCCTTCTACTGTGTCAGCCGTCGACAGTGTGCACAGCAGTGTCAACAATTCATGCCTAACCCAATCAGCATAAAATCTACCTAGCAACAGTCAGCCGCTCCAGATACTACAAACAGACAGAAATAGTTTTGATAATCAACATTTAAACTTTCTAGCATCACTTACAGCTTCAATACGCGAGTGGGAATTTCATTTAAGAGCTTTCTCGTCTGAAGTCTTCTGACTGCCAACGCCCTGATAGATCAGATAACAATCAGGATACCTGCACGTCTACAGTCCACAAGGAGACTGAAAATATAATGACAATAATGTAAAACTTACGCTGTGTCCTGATGTCCCTCAGCCTGAAACTTCACAGTCCAAGTTCAACAAAGCACTTGTCAAAAATCCCATATTGTCTCATGTTTGAGGACAGAACCGAGGACTCAGAAGTCTTTTCTACAAAATGGAGAGTCAGTCCGACCAGGTGATCCAAGTAAATGTTTGACAGGGAAAAAGTTCAAAGTCCATTCTATAAGGACGTATCATTTTATATGACATTAGTTTATGACTTAATCTGTTACTTATGTCTTCAAGTTTGTTTCTGTCCCTTACAACAGAACTGGGAACTATAAAAGAAAATTTACCTGCTGACCCCAGACCTGCCAAAACTGAACTTGTTAGACTTAAGTGATAGTGCTCCTTCAATCAGCTCCAAGTCGGACTTTATAAACCCTTTAAAATAACTGCTTCAAGAGACTCGATACAGCTCACATGTCGACCTCGACACTGGGCAGCATTTCTGTGAGCTCCAGGAGGAAACACTGGTGAGCTGCATTTTCCTATTGACAGCCTCACTCATCAGTCCTGACATGTACAACTGTGTAACTGCAACAGAAGCCTGAAACTAAATTAATCTACACAACAATACAAACACTTAACATTAAAACGTACTAAGTGTGTTTCTGTCTCTGTCCAAATGAACACAGAGACCCACAAAGAGAGACAGACACACACTGTACAAGTTGGTTTTTAAAATGCATTTGTTCCTCCTCATGAACGATGAGATGTAAAGTGGAAGTAGTATTCTTTAGAGGTGGATCAGATGATTAAGTACAAAGATAATTATTACCAGACTTTCTGATTCTTTTGTTCAGTTTACAATGAAGTCGAACAATGAAAGGCAGAAAGTTTGATTGTGAAAATAATCATCTTAAAAAACTTAAACAACTTATGGATATGTATATTCCAGCTGTTTAATTTCTTGTATATGTCATAGGTGCTGAAAGGCTTCTACACCTTCCACAATACACCAAACTGACAGTTTCATATAAAGGTTAAAGATATTAATGGCTCATCTATCAGTCATCTTACAACACCAGGGTTGTTAAACACAATTGATATGTAGCTGACTGTTCTTATTCACCAGCTGTGTGAAGACTGAGTGGAGGCTGTTATCTGTTAATTTAAATGTATCTGCATTCATATGAAGATATCTGAATAGAATTGACAGCAGGAAAGAGAAATCTTGGCCCAGATATCCATTATTCATATAACCAGCAGCTAAACCAGAAGCCCAGAAGAAATGTCTGTTGTCCCCAGAGGTGAAACCACCATCCAACAACAGCTGATGGGTTCCAGGTCCGGTTCTGATGTTGGATCTTAGACCTGGCAGCAGGCTAGTTCAACTCTGGCAAATGCTAGCATTGTGGTTCCACCGCAAACATGAGTGACGATTACCAACAGCGACACTGAATGAATAAATGGCGGCTGTGCTGCTGAGCTCAGATCAGTGAGACGTGTGAAGGTGTGAGCATCGGTGAACTGCGTTAGGATGTAGAGACGATGTTACACCAGGTCAACATTTAGACACACTTAAAGACAAATCTCATCTTCTTATCTCATCTAAAGTTAGCTGTTACTGGAGTCTCACGCACAAAAGTAAGCTAACCTAGCGAGCTAACTGTTACTTCAAGACCGTTAGCGAGCTAGCTCATCATAAAGCGTCCTGAGTCAGACTTTACTAAACTTTACTGTAATAAAACTCCACCTTCATCTCCTCTCCTCTCCTCTCCTCCTCTCTGCTCCTCTCCTCCTCTTCCTCTCTTCATCTTCTTGAGGACGTTTCTTTGTCGTTTATTGTTTGGCGCCATTTTCCTCCATGAACCTTCTACAAGCGTCTTCGCGAACAGAGGGTGGAGCCGTTGGCTGCGTCCAGTGCGCCTGCGCAGACAGCTGAGTGGGCGGAGCCTCTGAGGAAGCCCTGATGAAGGCTGAGTTATAAAACGGAGCTGAAGCTTCACCAACACATCAGGAGACATTAATAACACGGAGGACATCAGCTTCTGATCTGTTTTCTGACTCATCATGAGAAAAGGGTTTAAACAAACAGAAGCAGACACCTTTTATCTCTGTTAAGCATCATATTTTATAAAGAGATGAGACTCAGCAGCTCACTGTCGATGCAGCAGCACCACCTGCTGTCCAAACCAACAAACTGCTCCTCACCTGCTGTCAGACCAGGTGTCACACAGGCTCCATGGTCTCTGCTGTGTTGGGTTGTTGCTGCTGTTTGACAGTCTGACAGCAGACTAACACTCATTTTCCTTCATCTGCAGCTCACTGAAGGACACAAACACACACCTCGGTAGGAAACTCAAACTGAACCTTCCTCCAATAAACGGACAACTTTGGAAATCCATAGAAAAAAATCAACAAGTAGATTTATTATGACATCATGTGTGAAATATATCGGTCTGTGTACAAGTTGGACTCTTTAGTTGGAGTTTACATGACGAGACAAGTGATGAGTTGTTAATATCAGGATGTGAGTTTTCTGAAACATCATTTCACACTAAAAATAATATAATTCAGATAAAACCTCAGGGAGGAAATGAAACCAGTCACCCAGCATTAATACATAAAAACACAGGATTAGTACTAATAATGAAGGAAGATTCAGAAGCTGCAGTTTAAATGTCATTTTTTTGACAAAAGAAAAGAAAGTCACATTATTTTGTTAACTTATTGTGGAGCCACTTTTCTGTCGTCAGTTTTTCCTGTTTTTAGCCTTGTTGACTCACCCAGTGGTTGAAGTACTGCTTGGATCTTTTACTTACATGTACTGTAGTGACGTTGTAGTGTAAATACACTAAAGTACAAGTACAAGTTCTGCATTTAAAATCTTATTGGAGTAACAGTTCAGAAGTATTATACCTAAAGTACTGAAACATTACTGATGATTACTGATCAAAAATCTCAGTCTTCGTATTATGAGGACCAATAGTGATCCCTACAACATCGTCACAGTGATGATATCGAGGTGTTTGGTCAAAAATATTGTGATATTTGATCTTGATTTTGTCAGCCAGAGATGGAAGCCAAGCTGTTAATATAGGCATGTTATAGCAGCATGTTAATATATATATATGTCACTGTCACATATTTGGAGCGGACGTTCAGCTGTCTAACTTCTCTGAAGGGAATAAGAAAACAATTCAGACCAAAACAGGTTTGAATCCAGTCGAAAATTGACTGAAACATTGTTGGAGCAGTTTTATTACATTAAAAAACAGGAGGTTAAAATACAAAAACTGGTCTGACTGCTGTCTTTGAGAGACTGAACCTGTCTGATGAACTTTCACTGTGTTCAGACAGAACACACTGAATTTTAGAGGCAGCACAGTAGAAAGAAGTGGATAGAAAACCACTGGAACGATGTGATAAGACAAGAATGCACCTGAGGTGATGCAGACTGACATGAAGACCTGTCCATCTGAGTTGACAAGGTTTCAGTTTCTTCTGACCTTGTTTGTCAAAGACACTACGTGTAACCATCATACATTCAGACAGCAAAATGTACAAAAGAACAAATGTTTTCCCTGAGAAAAAATAGTGGTTTGTTTGGTCACAGTGAAAGGGCCTTTTTTCCCCCCCAACTACAGTCAAACACTGTCAGAGTCAAAGAAAGCTCATCAGAACCACAGGCATTAACAGCAACACGTCTCATTTAAAGGCAAGGCAAGGCAAGGCAAGTTTATTTATATAGCACAATTCAGACACAAGGCAACTCAAAGTGCTTTACAGGCGCATAAAAATTACATTAAAAACATTTTAAAACAGGTAAAGAAATAGGAAAGCAGGCTAAAATGGAAAAATTACATTAAAAGCATTTAAAATACATTGAATCAAACATTAAGAAAATAAAAGTCAGAGAGAATAAAAGTCACGGTGTAATTCAAAGCCTTAAAATTGCTTCAGTGAATTTAAAATAATTAAAACTGTAAAAATTGACACAACCGCAGATATCAAAGTAGAAGTTGACACTATAGGAAAGCTGCAGTGAACAGTAATGTTTTCAGCCCTGATTTAAATGAGCTGACAGTTTGTGCACATCTCAGGTGTTCAGGGAGTTTATTCCACAGATGGACCATGGAAGCTAAATGCAGCTTCACCCTGCTTGGTTCTGACCCTGGGGACACTGAGTAGACCTGCCCCTGATGACCTGAGGGCTCTGGGTGCTTCATACCCAACCAGCAACTCTGACATGTATTTAGGCCCAAGACCATTTAGTGATTTGTAGACCAGTAACAGGATTTTAAACTCTATCCTTTGGCTCACAGGGAGCCAGTGCAGGGATTTGAGGACAGGTGTGATATGGTCCATTTTCCTGCTGTTGGTCAGGACTCTGGCAGCAGCATTCTGGATGAGCTGCAGCTGCTTGATTGATTTTTTACTGAGACCTGTAAAGACACCATTACAATAATCTAACCTACTAAGAATAAATGCATGAACTAGTTTTTCCATGTCTTGTTTAGACAGAAGTCCTTTAATTCGTGCAATGTTTTTGAGATGATAATAAGCTGATTTAGTGATAGTCTTTATGTGGCTGTTAAAATTCAGGTCCGAGTCCATAACTACACCCAGATTTCTGGCTTGGTCAGTGGTTTTTAGTGTAATTGAGTGAAGTTGGCCACTGACCTCAAGCCTTGCGTTTTTGGGACCAAAAACAATTATTTCTGTCTTTTCAGCATTGAGCTGGAGAAAGTTCTGGCCCATCCACTGAGTGACTTGTTTGATAAACATTGAACTACGTCATGTGAAGCTGTACAACAGTCAGCTGTTATACAGAATCATCATCACACTTTCTTGATTTAGCTTCAGCTTAAGTTGAACTCTCTGGAGAGGAGATGATCCACCTGACAGAGAGCAGCGATCAGGACTGAGCTGGCTTCACTTCCCTTTGGGGATAAATAAAGTATTCTTCTTCTTCTTCTTCTTCTTCTTCTTCTTCTTCCCTTTCTTTGTACCGTGTCGATCACACCTCGAGCTTTCTCTGCTCTGTCTCTGTTACTTCTGATTGACTGCAGTTCATTAGATGTTATAACACTACGCTCATAAAGTTTATCCAGGAGCTGGTCCAGGACAGGTTCAGACACTCGGTTTACAAACTCTGTCCTAATGAAGCGCAGCCTGTCCTCTGCTGGGACTCTGTCCTCTGCTGGGACCCTGTCCACTGTTGGGACCCTGTCCACTGTTGGGACCCTGTCCTCTGCTGGAACCCTGTCCTCTGCTGGGACCCTGTACTCTGCTGGGACCCTGTCCACTGTTGGGACCCTGTCCTCTGTTGGAACCCTGTCCTCTGCTGGGACCCTGTCCTCTGCTGGAACCCTGTCCTCTGCTGCGACCCCGTCCTCTGCTGGGACCCCGTCCACTGCTGGGACCCCGTCCTCTGCTCGGACCCCGTCCTCTGCTCGGACCCTGTCCTCTGCTGGGACCCTGTCCTCTGCTCGGACTCTGTCCACTGCTGGGACCCCGTCCTCTGCTGGGACCCCGTCCACTGCTGGGACCCCGTCCTCTGCTTGGACCCCGTCCTCTGCTCGGACCCTGTCCTCTGCTCGGACTCTGTCCACTGCTGGGACCCCGTCCTCTGCTGGGACTCTGTCCTCTGCTCGGACTCTGTCCACTGCTGGGACCCTGTCCTCTGCTGGGACCCTGTCCTCTGCTCGGACTCTGTCCACTGCTGGGACCCTGTCCTCTGCTGGGACGTTTCTCTGTAGAATTTCCCTTCTTGCCCTTCTCAGACACTCGGTTTACAAACTCTGTCCTAATGGAGCGCAGCCTGTCCTCTGCTGGGACCCTGTCCTCTGCTGGGACCCTGTCCACTGCTGGGAACCTGTCCACTGCTGGGACCCTGTCCTCTGCTGGGACCCTGTCCTCTGCTTGGACCCTGTCATCTGCTGGGACCCTGTCCACTGCTGGGACCCTGTCCTCTGCTGGGACCCTGTCCACTGCTGGGACTCTGTCCTCTGCTGGGACCCTGTCCACTGCTGGGATGTTTCTCTGTAGAATTTCCCTTCTTGACCTTCTTGGACCTGGAAGACACAAAACAGGCTATAAAAACACAAATAGTGTATCATAAATTCATGAAGATCTAGGTTAGCAACTTAATCGAATGAAAACTACTAACACTATTATTATTGATTAGCCCAGTTAGCTAACGCTTATACAGACTCGAAAGCGCAGCTGGTGCCTCAGTTATTATGACATTTGATTCCCTGATAATAATCGCTAACTTGTGAATACACGTGCACGTTCTATTGTAGTCTATTCTAGTCTGTCGCTGGGATCTAAACTCTGACAGGTGGAGTGCTGCTGCAGGTTGGTGAAGCCTTCACCTTTCAGATACACATTACGTTTCCAGACGTCTTTCCTCTCTTGGTCCTGGACCATCAAAGTCACTTTCTCTGGGTTTGTCGTCAGGAAAACTTCAAATGTTGGATGGAAATTTGGTCCATGCTTTGGACCAAATGGTGCATGCTGAAAACCAGAAGCAATGTGTCATTTTCAGGTCTGTTGCAAAAATGTTTACTTTCCTTATTGTAACCTATTTTCAACATGAAGCCAACATTGTATCATTGATAATTCTATTTATAACCATTAGAAGAGTCGACTCACCTCAGGCTGTATTGTAAAGCCCTCATGTTCACAGCGAGCAAAGTAACTTTGACCGATGCTGAGATGACAGTCGGAGGAGATCCTGATGTACTCAGCACCTCCTTGTTGAGCAGCAACCTTCAGTCACAGGACATTTTATTTTGGCATTTATGCTCAGATAGTCAAGTCCACGTTATTTATAGAGCACAATTCAGACAGATGACAGATGAGAACTATACTCAAATAAAATGACAGAGACGGACATAATCAAGAGGATACAAGTAAATTAGTGCTAGCAAAGAATACACAGAAAACAATAAAATAATCTCAAACAATTACAAACAACAGTGTGTCATCAGTCATGTCAGAGAAAACAGATGGTTCTTAAAATGGGTTTTAAAGAGGGAAGATCTAAAATGTTCCACTGTTAAGGAGCAAACAATGGAAAATATTCAATCTAACTAGTAGATTGTGTTTTGGTTGGGTTAGGGTTACATGCGCTTCTCTCGCAGCTAGTGGTACATGGTACAGCAGACGACCTACTGTATGTACTGAGTCCAGCCTGCGGCCCTTTGCTGCATGTCTCTGTACTGTCGGATCAAATAAAGGCTTAAAAGCCCAACAAATAATCCTAAAATGATTATATATACATAGTGCTGACTTGAAACAATTGCGAGGCGGTAAATCTAGTTTATTTTTTAATCATCCATATGATTTTGTTTTTATATGTAGTAGGGATGCTCCGATCAGCATTTTTGGGGGCCGATCCGATCACCGATCACAGGAATCATAAATCTGCTGATACCGATCCCGATCATCGATCACAGAATGGATGGGAGAATAATAATAATAATCCTCAATGTCCTGTATTTACAATCTAGCCTCGTGCAAGAATCTTTAAGGCTTTGTTCTATATGTTATAATACAAGATTTAAGCATTGAGCTACAATCAGGCAGCATTCATGACTCTGTACAGTCAAACTAACCAAAAACTTCTTATTGATCATCATTATAAAGTTTCAGGGCGGTCCTGTAACCATGGTAACTCACGGTGCCATAGGGGAGGGACAGACGCTGAATGAAGCCGTTTACACAGATACACTGCAGACAAAGTCCAGACTATAGTTGTTGTTTCACACATGTAGCACACAACAGGAGACTCTCCGTGTCAGACGAGTTCTCACGTGCTGACTAAACTCAGTTGATAACATAGCAGCGCGACGAGTCCCTGCTAGCTAAGCAGCTAAACTTAAGCGCCGCTCCGTGTTGAGATCCCGCCCTGTGTGGGTCACTGCACTGTCATTGGTCAGGCGCACACGCTGTTAACGATACCATTGGCTGTAGAGTGTGACAATCTGTCAATAAACATCAGCCAACAGTTCTCCTCCGATCTACATTGATCTCACAAGTCGCCTCTGTTAAGTTTGAATGGCAGAAATCCGTCGTAGCGACAGAGAACTTTAATCCATGGATTTATATGCGATCGGCTTTTCTGATCTGCACTTTGAGAGCCCACCGATCAACCTGTTTAGGGTCCATATCGGCCGATGACGATCGGCGGCCGATCGATCGGAGCATCCCTAATATGTAGCATGAAGGGACTACAACCATCAATGTACAATCCTGGCTGTATAATGTCAATTCAATAGTAAAAATAAATAAATACATCTGAAGATTTACAAATTGATATTGATTCTTAGCGCAGCATGAGAAGGTTTTACACTCGGAGCAAAGTGTGCCTGACCTGAATCATCTTTGTGGAATGAGCTGTGTCTTAAAACATGAGTTTAGGCTGATGGTAAACACATATGACACATGGCTTTACCTCATGCACAGGGATGTTGTCCTGCAGCAGAAATACATCAAGAACTCGATGTCTTCTGTCTGGAGGTCGGAGGAACAGCAGAACTTGGCCGTTTAATGGCAGTGAGACGTTGAGCACTCTTTTCACAATATCCCAGACCAGACCAAAGGCAGAGAGGTGAGGGACCTTCACAGCCACATGAGTGTCTGTGATCTCCAGCGGCTCTAAGATGCTCATCCCATCGTCAGTGATGTGGATGACAGACAACAGGCCATCAACAAGCAACGCTGTTAAAGGAAACAGCTGTTAAACTTTTGTTTTGCTGCAGGTTCATCTTTGGCAATTTTATGTCTGAGCACTTCAGTTCATAGAGTTCAAATGAATCTGTTGTCATCAATTCTGCAGTACTGGGGCCAGTTACCCTCTATCCTGCATCTGTTACTTTTGAATTCATTATCATTTTTCATGACCCACATGTGATCTGCTTGGATTGCTGTACTTTAAACTCCAACACAGTTTGTTGTTGCATGTCACTGAATGCTGCAAAGTACTGCACAAAAATCTTTAAATTTTACTGATTCATTATCTAACACTGAAGACAACCATGTCTTTACCATCCTTAGTTTCACAGTGTGGCAGGTGGAGCTGACAGACAGCAGCATCCTCTGAACACTTGATATCAAACAGCAGCCCTGCAGGTCTCTTGCCAGCTGACTGGAGGAGGCTCTCATCCCATTGGACAGTCTTGTACAGCAGCTCCGCCTCCTGAGCCACAACAAACACCAGTCCAGTAAAAGAACACTGGAACACACCTGGACCAGGACACCTGAACCTGCAGGACACAGAAATGCCGAAATATACAACAAGCATTAACTGACCATTTAGTCACATGATCTGTTAAGACAGGTGTTCATGTGCAGCAGGTGAAAGGCGAGGACAGCACCCCGGAGACCAAGCCACTCTCCTTCAGTGAAGGCTCAGCCAGGCAATAACTTTGGTTGAAGTGTTTTGTCATTTTATATGATTACCTGTATGAAGAGTCAGTTGTCTGCTCAGGTGAGAAGGACAGTGGAGCCTGCGATTAAAGAGGGCAAAAGTTGTTGTCAGAGAAGTGCAAACTTGTGTGGTCTAAAGTAATAAAAAAGTAAACCCCGATGTCAATATTCAACTCAAGCACACTGTTTGGATCGGAGAGGAAATAGTATCAATGAAGTAACTGTTAAAATCTTTAAGGCTAGCCTTGTTATTAATGCAGGAAAACAAAAAATCTGGAATAATAATGTAATAATGTACCAAATACAGGCTACAGTACATAACCACCACAGAAAAAAGGGAGAGAGATGAAGAGAGGGAGAGAAAGAGACAGGTCCAGCATGTCAGAGTGCAGCAGGTGGATATGTTATAGATACAGCTCATGTATCACTACAGCACTGAGGGAAATAAATGGCTTTTGTTTAAGGTAAAATAAGCACATTGTACAGTAAAAGCTTGTAGTGACTTTGAAAACGGAAAACTGTTCATGGAAACACTGTAAACATCTTAAAATGTCTGTTTTTTAGCATGTGAATTATAAAGCAGTTGCAGTTTAAAGTCGGGCTCAGAAGTTGTAAAGATTCTATCTGATTCTGAAACTTGACAGATGTTTTTTTTCTAATATTAAACATGCACACACTAGACCTGAAAATAATGGCGCACACACGCCAGGATATTATTAAGATTACTGTGCCAGAGGGAGCGTAAAGCACATGTGAACAGAACAAACCCAATCACTGTGACGTCATGCTAACAACAACAGCCACGCCTGGGGAGACAGCTGGTGGTTGATTTGCATTGCAGAGATATGCAAAGTCTACAAATTTGTATATTTCTGTAGTCAACATTATCCTCTAGGGCCAGCATCTGTACAATGTTTCGCCTCGTAGCCGCTGCGGAGCTGCTCGCGCCCGACAAAGTGAAATTATTTCAAAACGTCAGTTTGTCTCGGAGGACCGTTTCAGACAGGATTACTGATATGGTGCAAGATATTGAAAAAACACTTAAGAACACTGCAAGAGACTTTGAGTATTTTTCTCTGGCTTGTGATGTGACAACAGACATCACAAACACAGCGCAGCTTGCCATTTTTGTGCGTGGGATTACCGAGTTTGAAACGAAGGAGGAGTTGCTGTCTTTGCAAGCCATGCATGGCACTACTAAAGGTGAGGATTTGTACAGTCAAGTTGTTGTGGCCATGAACAATTTTGAACTGCCATTTGAGAAGTTGAGCGGCATCGCCACTGATGGAGCTCCCGCAATGGTTGGCTGAGTCGTGCAAATATGCTCACACGGTTTTATACACTGCGGGAAGAAGTCAGACGCTTCATGGAGATGAAGGGGAAACCTGTCATGGAGCTCAGTGATGGCAAGTTCCTCCGTGATCTGGCCTTCATGGTGGACATCAGCAAGCACCTGTCAGAGCTAAACATCAAGCTGCAAGGTCCCAACCAGCTCATCAGCTCTCTGCTTTCAAATGTGAAATCATTTGAAGTGAAGTTAAGGCTTTGGCAAGGACAACTGGAAAGGGGAAACACTGTGCACTTTCCCACCCTACAAGAACAAAGGCCTGATGTTACGACTGAATATGCTGGTGAGTGTGCAAAACTCATCCAGGCATTTGATGATAGGTTTCATGATGTGAAAAAAATACAAAAGGAACTTGACATGTTTGCGACGCCATTTAATGTGCAACCATCTGATGTGCCAGACAACTTCCAAATGGAAATAATTGAGCTGCAAAACAACAACGAGCTCAAAGCCAAGTCCAACAACCTCTCTCTGCTGGACAAACTGTATGTTCTTGCTGAGGATTTTCCCATCCTGAGGAGACATGCCCTGAAGTTTGCATCTGTTTGGGACAACGTATCGTTGTGAACAGTCCTTTTCAAAACTGACTCCTGCAAAGACTTGCTTCCGCTCAACACTGACTGACTCAAACTTGGAAAACCAGCTTCGAGTAGCATCATCCTCACTGCCAGCTGACATTAGACGCCTCACTAAAGAAAAACAGTTCCAGCCATCACATTAGGTGAGTCTAGAAATGCAGCAATCATGAGGCTTAGTAACACAGCAGTTATAGACTTTTTTCATCTTTTTTTTCATCCCTAGTTATATGTTCATAATAGTATGGCCCTCGGAGGACTTTAGAAAAATTTAAATGGCCCTTGATATGAAAAAGGTTCCTCGCCCCTGATTTAAACACTGTGGGCAAGTTTTTCCTCACTCGAATCGAGGGTCAAAGGACAGAGGGTGTCGTCTCTGTACAGATTGTAAAGCCCTCTGAGGCAAACTGTGATTTGTGAATTTGGGCTATACAAATAAAATTTGATTTGATTTTGATTTGATTTGATTTGATTTGAAGATTGCCATATCAGAATACATTTACATTGTGTTGGGACTGAGACAGGGATTGTGCCCATCCTCAGTTGAACTATGTCTCTTAGTTATGAAATTGTTTCCATCATTTGTACCATCCAAGGACTTCTTTTTAATCACACATATACCGTATTGATCTGAATATAAGACGATATTTTTTCCCTTGAAAAATGCCTGAAAATTACGCCTCGTCTTATATTAGGGGTCTAAGGAGTAACCCATGTAAAACAATAGGTAGCGCCATATGAGCGCTTTTCTCTCCGTCAGCGTTTAGTGCAGTGTGACCCTAACGTGATCCTGTAAACAAGCATGTAAACAAGTCGGCTGGAGTGGGTGTGTTAGCCTTCATTTGCATAAGCTACTGAATGACAAAAAGATGCAGCCAGGGCACAGAGATCCACTTGAAAAAACTGCTTCCAAAGTCGGTCAGGTGAATAAAAATCAGAGGAGAAGTTATGAGAGTGACGCCGAGATCGAAAAGTGGCCAAAGGTATGTCGATTGCTGCTCAGCGGCTTATACCGATGCCTAGCCTTATGCCGTTCCTCGGAGTGGTGTGCCGCTGTTATGCCGATGATATTCCACCGACACATGACGGTGCGTGTCGCTACAGACCGTTATGTTTCTGAGAGACTGTTGGATGGGTACCGCCCCCTGATGGATATGCAAATAAAGTGCCACTGGGCCACTGGTCCTGCCGTAAATGTATACATTGTTGTAGTCTTTTTTGACAATGCTAACTTAACACATTGCCGCAAATAAAGGAACGTAGGCTATGTGTTTCTTTTGGATATTATGTTGGTGGGATTAGGCATATAGACAGTAATTACACATGGGATTCTTGCGATATGATAGCAAAGTAATATGTCTAAATTTGGGTCTATAAACTACTTAAAGCTAATGAAAGAGATAGCCTTAGCTAACATGGCTACTGTTAGCCCAGCCACTGTAGCCAGTCTGACTAATCGATAGCAGAAACTTTGAGCCAACCAACTATAGTTAAAACATATCTCAATGTACAGTGAACATGATACATAATAAATGTATAGTGAACATGATACATAATATGCCACAATGGTTAATGTTCGACGAAGTAGATTTTATACGAAGTAATGTATTCTTGTGTTCTCCTAGTAAAGGAAACCTGTCAGTAAGTATTGTTTAGCTATGTTGATAACGGACGAGCCCGGACTCAGAGGGGAATGGCACTAGCGTATCATGACAAAATATTTGTGAAATGAACTAGTTTCGTGGCAGATAATGCGTTATATAGAGGCTGTGTGTCGCTGCCCCGTCACTCGCATTATATGGATATATCGGCGCTACGCTGGATCTAATTTCGTCCGAACGACTCCAAATGACACCAAAGTAAATGACCATATAATTTGCTAGAAATAAGGTCCAGGTTGTAAAAAACGGTAGTTATCCTTTAAGGGCATGAACAAGGACACTTATAAACTTTTTTAAACATAAGTTCAAAATATGCACCATTTATATTAAATACAGAAAACAGCCATTCAATTCCATTAATAATAACATAAAATCAGACCAGTATGTTCATAATCCTATCCATACTTTTGTCCGTGGCTTCATCGATGTTGAGTGAAAACATGCCATTTTTTAGCTTCTCGGATAGAGTTTTTTTAAACTCTGACGAGATGCCATGTGTAATAAAATAGCTAGCATGCTGCCTCGAAAGGGACAGGTGTATGAGGGCGACTTTATCCTCCGCTAATTTCTTTGACAAACTGACGAGGGGTCGCGAGATGTTAAATGACAGGTCGTGCTCAGCAATGAAGGAGCAGACGCGAATTTTTAAATCAGCCACACGATCAGTCTTTGAGGGCGGAATGTCGGCCGTGGCTGTTGCCCCCGGCAAATGTGAGGTGTGTTGAATGGCATGGACAGCTGATTTATGCCCTGGGTCTGACTCGTGCCGTGAGAGAACTTTTTTGCCACTGGTTCCATAGATCAGCCGCCTTGCACACAACGTGCAAAAACATGCCCCTGGTTCCCAGAGCTTTTGGCACCAGCTCCCAAAGGGCTTGCCATCACTACCCACCTCCTCTATCCACG
This sequence comes from Pagrus pagrus, assembly GCF_965226575.1. Lineage (NCBI taxonomy): Eukaryota > Metazoa > Chordata > Actinopteri > Spariformes > Sparidae > Pagrus > Pagrus pagrus. The sequence goes on from NC_140207.1 coordinate 1,296,994, forward strand.
CCCAGCGCCATTTATTCTAAATGTCCATGTCCACTTCGTTGGTGTCTTCTCCTGTTTTCATTAACCTGCGGTCCATCCTGTGAGTTGTGGTGCGTCATTAGAACGGGGATCACTTTCGACAGCACGTGAAGCGCCCCAAGTCCCGTCCCCACCCTACTTCTGATTGGCTAGTAGGCCTCTTGTTTGTGTGGTTAAGAATGAAAGCTGCGCTTCTCTTGGATCCAGAGAAATGTGTGTTAGATCTAGGTGAACCCCAATTACATTTTTTTCCCGCAGTCACGCCGGTACGCCGGAGATCCGGCACAGCGCTGGACTACTATCAGCCATGTGTTTGTGGTGTTTTTGGATGTTAATGCTCTTACATTTTGCAGACTGTTCTGACACTGTTTGTCAAGAAAATGTGCGCTGTTTATTGCACAAGTTAGGCCAGTAGGCTTATGCTCGTTTTATTGCACTGTTTTCATGGCATAGAACCGTGAAGTGCGTTCTGCGCTTTGCTTATTTGCGGGGCTATAGAAGATTTTATGATTTTTTTCCCCCGCATGATAAACACCAAAGATGTTGAAATGTACAAGGAAAACAATGAATTTTTTTTTTTTTATGCAAATGAAATTTTGTCCAAATAAAAAGTATTTTTCCAAATATGGGTCTTGAAAAAGAGGGGTCGTCTTATATTCGGGTCAATACGGTACATGTACTTAGTATGCCTAGTTGCAGGCAAGTACAGAGGACGCTATAGTCAGGATGTGTGTTGGATGGCTGAAAGAGGAAGATACCAGCACAGTCTGTCTTTGTCTCCAGTAACAGGAAGTGGCAATCACATCCTGTTAACGGTGAAACTCCATGAAATTCTGACCCAAAGCCAAAAACACATGCATGATGAGTCTATAAAGGATCTAAATACAACCCCTGTACAACTCTGAGCTTATCGTTGATATTTCAGCAGTATTTCTGTTGTTACAATTAAGCTCTTTTTAGATTAATTTATTTGTGTGCTAAGGTGCCACTTACTGGTCATGTTAAAGTAAAATAGTTGGTGCAAAGACTTTTCTTCAGCTGTTATGAGGGACAGTTGAGAGTAAACTTTAACCTCTTTTCTTGCCACATCTTTTTGAGTAATTCCATTGTTGTTTTACTAATTATGCAAATTCATGCCAGAGAGTATTAAGACTGTACATTTTAATTAATTAAAATCTGTAATTTCTGCAGTTTTAGGTCATCATAAATTTTTCATTGGTAAAGGCTCAATATGTATGTCCAAATAAAGTCATATACTAGAGGACTCTGTGCAAATGCTCCATTATTACCTTTTCCTCATCATCGGGCAGTTGGAGCTTTTTTGTCACATCCGGTTCGACATCAGAGTAATCTGATGGAGAGAAGAAGTAAAACAGAACGTACAATAATGAAAAGTTGCACAGTGTGAAAAAAATTAGCAGCACATGCTCATTTTAAAATGAATGTACTTGACCTTGATGAATGGGGGACATTACTCATTACTCACATTTTTTGTGAGCTGTGATCAACTTGCCATCAATCCTGTAGGGATGAACACAATCCCAAAAGTTATGGATCAAGTTTTAATTGATAGCCAGCATTGTTAGCCAGCTTCAAAGTCCTGACACAAGCCAACTGATCGAACACTTTGCATCGTGTTATATTGTCACCGCAAGACTAAAACTGATTAACACCAGGGTAACTATCCTAAACTAACAACTGGAACTAAAATAAGCAGTGAAAAAAACTGTCACCAACTCAAATGTTATAGAAATGGTACTTTTTAAAGAAAAAAAACTGAAATTGCCTGGTTACAAACTAAATTAAAAACAAAATCAAAATTACAAACAACTACATAAATTTTATTTTTTTTTGTTTTTTGTTGGCAATAAGGTTATTGACATTTTGCAACACACAGTGGAACAAAAAAATTAAAGTTGTAGCTTCTTCATGCAACACAAACATAGAACATAAATATTTGAATTTGTAGCACATTTGTTTCATGTATTTTAGATGCATATGTAGCTACATACTTCTGCCACATCATACCTAGTCCAAACAAGAACAAACTAAAAGTACTGTAAAACTAAAACTAAATATATAAAAAACTGAAACTTTGAAAAACTGAAGGTCAACTACATCTGGCAAACGCACTCTAAAAACTCAAACTAAACTAAATTGAAATCTAAAAGTTAAAACTAAAAAATGTTTTCTGCCTCCGTTCAAGGAAATAATTAGTCATCTGTCGAAATCCAATAAACATCACAAAAAAATAAAAACAAACTACGTTTTTCACTCTACTGTAAATTCTCATTTGTCTAATAACATTGCAACTACTGCAACTACCTGTGGGAAGTAGTACTGTTCTCGCCCACCATAGCAGAAAACCAAGGCTCAATTCATTGTAGAGGTACCTCTGTAGACTTGGCTGTGAGGGTTCTTATCCTTGTTATTGAATTAGCAACTCCAACGGATTGGTTGGGGTGCTCCCACAGTGGATGGTGGAACTGGAGGTACACTCCATGAGAGTAACACATTAACCTCCCTGTGTTTGGTACAATATTGCCAAAAACTGCATGGCATAACACTAACCCTATACTGACCTCAGAGTCTTCAGTCTACAGTGTGGACTCTCCACAAGATCAGACAGCAGCTTCACTCCTGAATCCTGCAGCTTGTTGTAGTCCAGGTCCAGCTCTCTCAGATGGGAGGGGTTGGACTTCAGAGTTGAGGCCAGAGAAGCACAGCTAAACTCTGATAATCTGCAGTCCCTCAATCTGAATAAAGAATAAGTGATGTAAGTTTAGAAGACAATGTTCCTGCTTGAATCATTCAGTGTTAAATACTCTGTTCAGAGCTGAAGAGGGTTTAGAACGGAGACCTTTAGAAAATTGAAACTTTAAACACCTGAACTCAACAGGATGCAGGTTTAAAACTGTAAAATACAAAAAGTGAAAAGGAGCCGTCATTAGTATGAATAACAATGAGCTGCTACTTTAATACATTCCAGCATAGGTGTAGCTCAACATTGCTCTGCCACAGTCAATGGACTAAACCCCAGAAGTAGAGAACAGACTTTAGCATTAAGATACTCAGCATGGATCAGTGTAATATCAGCTTTGGGTCTGCAGTTTAGTGCAATCACAACTTTCACATCATGGTAATCTGAGCACAGAAGTAAAAAACAGTGTCTGACCTCAGAGTCTTCAGTCTACAGTGTGGACTCTGCAGAAAATCAGACAGCAGCTTCACTCCTGAATCCTGCAGGTTGTTTCCACTCAGGTCGAGCTCGGTCAGATGGGAGGGGTTGGACTTCAGAGCTGAGGCCAGAGAAGCACAGCTGATCTCTGATAAACTGCACCAACTCAAACTGAAACAAGAATAAACAATGTGGATAAAAATCCATTAAGTTTTAAATGTGGAGCCCACCACAAATGCTGAGTGCAACAGCACTGTGGCAAATACAAATCCCAGGTCTGTCACAATTTGTCAGACATAATGTAGGTGCTAACTACAAACAAAACTTATTATGTCATACCAATGTTATGTCTTGAAAACTTGTATCTTGGAGTAAACAAAGTGGATGTAACACTGTGATACGACCCTCTCACTGAAGTTACATAGTGCAGAAACAAGTGACAGAGACACCATTCACCCTGTTACAAGACATTATACCATCAACATGACTCTGAAGCTGATACGTATTTTAAGGTAAAAAAAAAAAAGTGACATGATGTTGGTGCAATATGGCAGAGTTAAAGTCATACTTCAAACAAATACGTTGTACCATATCAACAGAAGTAGCTGCTAACTGATGCTAACTGCACCTGCCATAATATAATTAGCCTGGTGTTTGCACAGGAGCTTTGAGCCACCAGGAAGAGTAGGTTTTCAGACCCGCAACAAGGGCTGAACTTGCAGGAAATGCTTGCAAAGAGTATCACCAGAATGGGAACCAAAACCAAGCAGGGCAAGCGGTCAATGGACACTGGGTGAGAAGCCTCTTAGTGAAAACAACCAAAACACAGCCTCTGAGACCAAAGGAGGCCAGTTGGACAACAGGGAATACAGTATAGAGATGATTTAGAGTGGCTCTGACCAGGTCTATGACTCCAGGGACATTGACGACACAGCAGGTCTGGACAGGAGAGGCATGAAAGCGGCAGAGGAGTGAGTGGGAGGTCAGGCATCAGTCAACGGCTACCTTAGAAGTCTGAGCAGGCGTTACGGAGGAGTCAGGCCTGGGGTGCCAGGAGCCAACACTTTCTAGACAACGACCTTGGTGATGTTGGACTGAGGGAAGACTGGACACTGAACTGACTGACTATCAGCTTTTGAGGTATAAAGAGGTATTAGGAGACAGGACAGGCCAGGACTAGCTGGTTAGCATGCTAACTTCAGTAGACATCTCTGCAACAAAGATGTCTTTGACAGAACATCAACACTGTTGTTTCTTCAAATTCTTTTGATTAATTTCAGATTAAGTTTAGTTGGTTTGTTGGTTGGTTGGTTTGTTAGGATTACACAAAAAATACTGGACCAAATTTGGACTATGGGACTCAGCTCAGATAAGACCCCACTGACTTTTGGTGTGGATCCAGATAAAGGGACGCATCCAGGGGCCTTGGTGGAGGTATGTGTTCTACTGAGTGCCATTCTAGTCGAACTTTAATTCAAGAAACCTGAATAACTGAGCCATTCAAAATAGAAGCCAAAGCCTCCCTCACTGCCTAGACAGAGCATGAGTAGCATCATCAACACACTCTTCCAACCAGACATCAACAATGGCACAGGGAGAAGCATATTCAAGCAGGAGCTTCTTATGAGACAACCAGAAACCCTTTATGCTGATATTTGAGGAATTGGTAATCTCATTTTCAGAACTGGAGAGTAGATTTCAGAATTTGATTTACCAACAGGCTCTGCTAGTAGGGCTCTCCTACTAAGTCAATGAATAAGTGCAATTCATTGACCTGATTGGTTGAAGTTAGCCCTTGATAGACGATGATAGACAGATGGTTCGTCCAATCACCTGCCAAGCATTTTTTGAAAGTTCCGTAGGGTGACTTCTGAGGGTGGTTCTGCGTAACGAACCATCTGGCATGTCAGGTTGATAAAGATGGTCTTCCTGATTGAAATTCAACAGGAGATTAAGTAAATTAGGCACGGAAGGTGCGATGTCCAAGAGTTGGGAGATGAAATAGGGTCCTGAAAAATGCAAGGTTTGATGCCAAGGAGGTAGAGCAACTGTTGCTTTGTTTTCAGCAGAAGAAATAACTTTGTTTTATCAAGGATATGCTGCAATCTTTCGACTAGGAGGGACGGTTTCATTTTGATGGGAGTCAAGTGTGATACCTAGGAACTCCAAGTGTGTATTTGGATCAATCTAAAAGCTTCAGTGCTCCTTGGCATTCATTCTACAAGTCTGAACTCTGGTGATACTGGTGGGTTTGGAACACTTTCTTCTGAATGATATTCCCTCATGTGGTGTTTGGATGATGGTGCAAAGCAATGTCTAAGACAGATCTGTTGACTGCGAAGGCATCCAATTCACATAATTTTAGTACTCATCAATCCATTCGGTGAGCCCTCATGCACTATGGATTGGGGCATTCATCCTGGAAGAGACCACTCCCATCAGGATAGAAATGTTTCATCATAGGATAAAGCTAATCACTCAGAACAATGAACCATCTCTATATGAGGTCAACTGGACCCAAACCAAGCCAGATTGGCCATTTTCACCTCAATTAGGTGCTTTTGATAGCCATCCACAGGCATCTGGTAGTCCTCTGGCTGAATTTTTAACCACTCCTCTTGACATTATCGGTGAAGTTCAACAAATTTATTGGCTTCCTGGCACTGGCATTCCAAAACCTCAATTCTAGCCTGATTTAGCCATTCCTTTACTACATTTGATGCATTTGGGATCACTGTCCCATTGGATCACCCAACTGCACCCAAGAGCCAATCTTCTGCTGCTGATTTTAGGTTTTCCTGAAGAATTTGGAGATAATCCTCCTTAATTTCTCCATTTACTTTCTTTAGATCAGCAGATCCACTGGCAGCAGAACAGCCCCACAACATACTACCAGCACCATGCTCGACAGTAGGTATGGTGTTCTTGGGGTTAAAGGCCTCACCTTCTCTCCTCCAAACATATTGCTGCTCGATGTGGCCAAACAACTCAGTTTTTGTTTCATGCGACCACAGAGTTTTCCTCCAAAAGGTTTTTTCTTTGTCCATGTGATCAGCAGCAAACCCTTGATCCGCTGGATCAAGAGCTTCTTTCTTGCACGGCAGCCTCTCAGCTCATGTTGATGTAAAACACACTTGACTGTGGACACTTACACCTGTCTTCCAGCAGCTTCTAATTCACTGCAGACTTGCTTTTTGGTAGTTTTTGGTTGACTCTTGACCATCCTGACCAGTTTTCTCTCACACAGATGCTGTTTTTTCGGCAGAAATGTGACAAAGAATCGGTAGGACAGACAGGATGAGAGACACTTTTCCACATATAACTGCGGTATTTTTTCCTCATATAAGTTGCCAAAGACACTACCAGTTACCTCAGTGCTATTGTTTCATACTGTAACGTTGATTTGTGGGTTGAAGTGTGGGACATTTCTCTTTTATTTTAAGAGTGAAGGATCTGTTTAGCTGTCACCATCAGACCGACACACCCCTGATCCGCACCTCCGCCACCACCACACAGATGCCGTCTCGCCTCTGAACTGTCTCCCCTCTCCACATCTGTAACTTTGACACAGACGGTGATGCGGAGAATCTGTGCATAATTCCCGCACTGAAAGGGCAGTGTGAATGCAGCTGAAGTAGTATGTGTTCCACTCATTCCATCACAGAAAAATGAGAGCTGTAGAAATCATTGGAACTGAAGACTGCCATGATGCATGTTCTTTATAATTGTATGTAGACTTTTGACCATGACTGTATGTATGCGTGGAGAGCCAGCTAGTTTTTTTGTTTTTGTTTTAGGCCATTGTCAACAGCAGCATAGTGAAGACAAAATGGCAATGGCTTTCAAGCCTTAAGCAGGGGCCGGAGCGGGATGTGGACAGATAGAAGATGAATCTTTTCTTCTCTGAACATTTTCTGGTGGCTATGCCTTGTGGAGTAATAGAGAAAATAGGGAATGGAGAGCACTCCAATGGGCCGATAACATATCCTTTATTCCCCTCTTAGCTCCTCCGGCTATGAGTTGTTGAATGACATGTATGAGTCAGTGAATGAGTTTGTTAGTGCCAGAGAAGATGTACATTTCATAATTGTTGAGGATGATGTGCAGGTAAAGTGGCACCTGATGCAAAGTGGAATATTTTACAATAAAATAAAATAATAATAATAATAATAAAGATATAGACCTAAGAAAAATAAACACTTTATGCATCTATGTATACATACAAGTGCAGTTACACCTTAAAAATGAAAACATTAACAACAGAAATGGAACTGACCTCAGAGTCTCCAGTCTACAGTTTGGACTCTGCAGAAAATCACACAGCAGCTTCACTCCTGAATCCTGCAACTTGTGATTGTAACTCAGCTCCAGCTGTCTCAGATGGGAGGGGTTGGACTTCAGAGCTGAGGCCAGAGAAGCACAGCTGATCTCTGACAACCTACAGTAAATCAGTCTGTAAAAGAAAGGGAAGTTTTATATACAAAAATATATTTAAAATAGGATCAATAGCTGTTTCTCATGTATTGGTAAGTATAATTCTGTTCTGATCAATGAGCTTTTCCCCTTTGTCAATTATGTCATTAATGTCATTATGTTATTGTGGATCATCATAATGTCAGCCTTCTACAGATCATCCAATTGATGAATTGAGCTGCCTACCAACTGTTTTTTTAAATTCATAACATAACCAAAACAGTTATACATGAGCAGAAATACAATGCATTCCACCTGCAGTCTTTAATTTTAGAGGCACTATGCGTAATTTTTTAATATTTAATTTATTTTAATCTTCTAATATGGCATCGGAATAGAGCTACAATACAGCTAAAAACAAAGACAAAGAACAACAACTTTATAACTATGACATAACAAGCATAAACTATTATGTACATACAGTATGTACAGTGTTTATATACAAGTGAAACTGTTACTGTAAACTAATACAAATAGTGCCAAAAGTTCTGGCATAAATTACAAATGGGTATTTAATTAAGTATTAAGTGGGTTGTTATGTTCAGTATACCTGTCGATATAAAGGATATACAGTGTGCTTAGGTTTCTATTTGGCAATGACTGAGATAGGTACATGTAAATACATAATCATTGTATTATAATTTTAGGTAACCGTTTTGCTCTTTGAGGATTATCGACACTGTATGACAGATCTTCCTGTTCATCTTAGTGATGGCCTAGTTGTTTAGGTATACAGTGTTCTCTAGCACCTACTTGTTGACAAGTTGGACAAGGTTGTGATGGATCTGCAGTGATATTTCCTGTCCATTTCCTGACTCTGGACATGTATAGGTCCTGAATAGGACTGGATCAGCAGCTCCTGAGGCTGATTACTGAGCTGAGCTGGTGCAGGAAGTACAACCTCTACTGGGTCTTTTTGATGGTAAATTCGATGTTGGAAAACCACTTTTAAAGTAATGCAATGCAAAGTAATGTAATCCTGCTGAAATGAAAAAAACAAACAAAAACAAAAAACGCCGTCAAGATGGCGCCAGTGTGTGTGGCTGCCCGTTTGCTTGAGCTTAGTGTGTTTTTTGTTGTTAACCATCGGCACTAAACAAATTGAGTCTCTGCTGGTGTATGATCGCCAGTCTATGTTGTCTCTCCGACTGAATGTCAAAGATATTGTCGTGTCTGATCAAGGTGGACAGAATACTACTGCCCCCGCTCTTGGCAGGGATCCCGCCTCATCTGTACTGGGCCTGGGCCCTACCTTCTCGGCGGAAGCGTCCCCGTCGCCGCGGTAGACGCGATGGTCGGCTGGTGAAGTTGAAGCTCTGGCTGACACGCTCTTCGTCCATTTCCCGGACAGTATATGGATTATTCCCTCCTCTCACCTTGCCCCGGCACTTCCTTGACCCCATCGACGCCTGCCTGATGCCTGTCACCGGCTCTTTTGAGGGACTCCAGCCCCGCCGCCTCTGCCCCCTTCGGCTCTCTCAGCGCGGGGTAAACCACAGGCTCCTAAGGATGCTACCCCGGGCTCCCCGATCCACCGGACCACAGGCCCCAGCTCCCACCAGGATTGGCTTGGTGAACGCTAGATCCCTGGCGAACAAAACTTTCATCCTGAGGGATTTCTTCAGCTCCCGTGGCCTGGACTTCCTCTGTGTGACAGAGACTTGGATCGGTGCCGGTGAGTGCAGCGTTCTGGTCGAACTTTTACCCGTTGGTTGTTCTTACTTTAACTCCCCGCGGACGTCGGGTCGTGGTGGAGGAACGGCGACGGTTTACAAAAACGTTTTCAAATGTAAGCAGCACACCATCTCATCCTCATTTTCCAGCTTTGAAGTAACTTTATTTGAGGTGGGTCGTTCCGACCCGGTCATTTACCGACCCCCCAAATACAATAAGGACTTTATAAATGACTTTTCTGGCCTTCTGGCTGAAATCATGCCTAGGTATGACCGTGCCCTTTTTCTCTGGGATTTTAATATTCATGTGTGCTGTCCTGATAAGCCGTTGGTGAAGGACTTCTTAAGCCTTATTGACTCTTTTAATTTGGTGCAATGTATGCCTGGTCACACACATGAACACGGTCACACTTTAGACCTCGTCCTTTCTCATGGCTTATCTGTTTCTAACTTGGAGATCAGTGACGATGTGATTTCTGATCATATGACTGTATTGTTTGAAATTGCTTTGTCATGTGCTCATGTTAAATCTGGTGCCCCTGTACAGAATCGTCAGATTTTTAACTCTTCTACTGCCAGTGAATTCTCTGTGGCGTTTGATCAGCTCTGTGTCCGCCCTGCCTCTGTTAACACAGAGGAGCTCAGCTCTTGGTTTCACTCCTCCTGCTGGACCATACTGGACTCTGTGGCTCCAATAAAAACTGTGCAGCCCAAGGCTAAATCTGAGCCCTGGTTTAAAGGGGAACTCCGGTTATTTGACACCTGGACCTTTTTTTTTATTTTTTACTAAAATCTCCTTTGTCAGAATGTGTCAAGCCTGGTTGTACAGGATTCTGTCCCTACATCTGTCCCCCAAGACCCCTCATCGGTCTGATGAGGCTGCCCAAGTTAAGCTGTTTGTTGTATGTGGAAAAAGTCCTCACATAAACTAATGAATGTAAGATGCCACAGTGCCAGTGAGTTCATCTAGGTCAGGAGCTGCAGCCTAAAAAAACCTGTAATTTAGCAGATTCTGTAATTTAGGCTATGTTCAGACTGCAGGCAATTTTGATGTATTGTCCTGACTTTTTTGTAAGTGATCAGATTAGATTTTTGAATCCCTCACCATCCTATCTGCATGGGTGTGGTAACAATGTAGGTGTCAGTCACTATAAACACTGGTGATGTGGTTTTCCAACATGGAAGAATGAGGAATGGACATCCATCATCTTGCTCTCCCAGCACTGTCAAGTTGCAGAGCAGAGTATTTATTTCAACGTTTCTGTCAACGGTGTTGTCTTCGATACAGATCTTCTCGTAGCAGCCTGGATTCTGCTAAGCAGCTCTGATGTTAACATAGACACTGAAATGACAAGCAAGACATAACGCCATGCAAACTGCTCACGCATTGAGTGTGGCAAGCCTGAAGACCATTTTATCGACCTTTATTCTTGAATTAAATAGAGAGTTAACCTTGTTATTCCCCTTGACAATGGTCCTACCCCTCTGTAGGCCCACAAAATGTCGATAAAGGCAGGCAGAACTTTTTCCAAGGCTCGCCTTGCCAAAATAATGTGCGCAGCGTCAAGAGATCTGCCCCTATCTGTCTGCAGTGGTACATTCACAGAGGAGATAGAGACCAAAGTAATTTCCCAGCAGGGACGGCACCAAGATTTTTTCTCTGCCGGTGCTAAGGGGGGGCTTTGAACAATATGTGGGGTGCTAAGAAAACAGTCGATTTTCATGACTTCAGAGTATTAATTTTCTCAATAAAAGCGGATATTATATGCAGCACATTCCATATAAATGTTGTTTTTAATTAAACTTATCAGAAGAATGTTCAACAGAATATATATAAACCACAGGTCAATTATAAAAATGTTTTTTTACATGCCGAGGTAAAGGACATGGTGAAAAAAACTGTTGTGCTCACCAGATACTTTCTCGTGCTCACCAGATACTTTTCTCGTGCTCATGAGAAACTTTCTCGGGCTCACCAGATACTTTTCTCGTGCTCACAAGAAAGTATCTCGTGCGCACGAGAAACCTTAGGTTGTGCTTCCTGTGTGTAAGCCTCCGGGCAGTTGTGCTGCCTGTGCCTAAGCCTCCAGGCTCATTAAGATCATTAACCTCAAAGAATGGCAGCAGAAGTGGATTTATTCTCTTTCCTGAAAATGCGAAATATACCTGACAGTGTCATCAACCAACTAAAAGATGATAAGTGTAGTCCATTCTCCTTGCATTTTGTGTACATCCACCTATACCCACAGAGTTGGCCAGATGTTTGTAACTTTTCATGAATGAAAATAACTACGCGATCCAAAGCGACATATCCCTTGAGCCGAAACAGACTACAAGACTTCAAAGTTTGTTTTAAATGTCTTTCAGACACAACATAGCAGTGACGACTTGCAAGTAAAGCAGCAATGTCCTTATAATGAAGTCCCAGGTTAAAATATAGCCGAACTAACTCCTGCACTGTCATTTTCACACAGAAACACAAACCAAAATGCAGTGGATGGTCTCCCAGACATCATGCGTGCATGCAATACTTTCTCGTGAGCAGGGCTCGAAATTAACTTTTTTCCTCAGTGTCCCACAACTGTCCCGAATTCTACTTTGTATTGTCCCGGATATAACCAACAGTGTCCCAAATTTAAATTATTGTCGTCGCCCCCCCAATTATGCAGAATACATATAATTTGATCCTTTTTTGTCACTTAACCATCACACTTAACCATCACACCACCATTTATATGGTCCACCATATAAGTTTAAAATACTTATTTTATTAAACATATGAATATCAGTCTGATCTGTTGCCTCTCCTAGACTAGAAGGGAAAGGAGTTGTTTTAAGACATGTTTTCTATTGTTTCTCAATATCCAGACTAATTTATCATTATGTCAACATTAAAGAATTCTGATAGTTTTATTTTTCAATTCAATATGTTATGGCTGTATGGTCTCTGTGTTCCATAATACAATTTAATAAATGTATCTTTTTTCAGTTGTAATTACAAGTTATCATTACAAGTCAGTAGTACTATAGGAATATAATTTTATCTTCTGTTATCATTTATGAATGTCAATCATCTTGGTCTCACTCATTGACCCACCCCACCAGATCTTCCCCTTCACATTTACTGTGCTTACTCCTGCCCTCCTACACAACACTCCTCTCTGTCTTGATGTGTCACTCTCTCACATACACCTCAAGACCCCAAAACACAAAACATTGTTCAGGTGCTCCCTGTAACCTATGAGTTACGAGCCCTTTTCACACAGAGTCGCCGCATTATCGGTTTCTCCGCCGCTGGCTGTTCACACAGAGCCGAGCAGCTCCGGTGCAAAAGACGAACCAGAGTATAATTCACACAGAAAGCCGGCGATGATGACGGTACACGTCATCATCATGATGTGTATGGTGACGTGTGTGTTTTGTTCAAGGTGTTTCTCGGTGTCCTCCTATATCTAAACATGTACCCGCTGACTGTTTATAATGACATGGATGCTGTTGTAATGTGTTGTGATTGAGATCCTAACCCACCAAACGTCCTGGAAAGTGACAAAGTTACGTTTTTCGTACAAAGTTACATAATCGCCATCAGTAAACAGGACGCTGTCTGACTATTTCACTCGCGGGGAGGGATGCTGTTTTCTGGGGGTAAAGTTCACTGAAGTCTCGGTCAGGACGGCTGACCGCCGCAGAGATGTTTTTTCTTGTCTCACAGAGTCGTTGAACATGGGTCGGCATGTTCTCTGACCACTTTGCCACCACTTCTCAACTGCCTGCTCTGCATTATAGTCCTCAACCTCAGGGAAATGCAAAGATATACGGAGGAGGGAATTGAGCATTTTGTTTGAGTGAGTGTTAGCTATCGCTGAGCACTAGCTAACATTGACAGTTAAGACAACTAACTTACCACAGGGGAAGACGATGAATCATGACCAGGACTTGGGATGTCCTTGTTTCGGGAGTCGGCATCAGGGGGATGTTTATTCAACCACCTGTCGTTAATGATGGTCTATCGCTCTGGCTCTATGAATGCTGCATTGGTGCGAGTCAAGCAGCAGCCAGCAGCAGAGTGGATGACGTAAATGCATTTGCACGAACAGGCTAACTGCCTATCGTGAGGTGCCGCGAGAACGTAAGCCTTCTATAGTTTCGCCGCTCACACTTTTTTATTAAATTATTCAAACGACAAAGTAACGTCTAGATACTCATATTTAATGACTTTGCAAACAACACCCATTTCGAAGTTTAGTTGACATTTTTTTTTCACTGTCCCGTCATTGTCCCGGACCAAATATATTTGTGTCCCAGTAGGAATTTTAATGGTCCCCGGGACATCGGGACATCGTTAATTTCGAACCCTGCTCGTGAGCACGAGAAAAATATCTGGTGAGCACGAGAAAGTATCTGGTGAGCATGAGAAAGTATCTGGTGAGCACGAGAAAGTATCTGGTGAGCACGAGAAAGTATCTTGTGCGCTCCCCATGTCCCTTTAGGGGCTCTGTAGACTTCAGCACTCGACAGCAGCCATGATTCCACAATCAATGACAATTAACTCATTTAAAATACAACAATAAAAAATGCATTTGTTCCATATGCATAATCAGACAACTGTGCATTTGTAACAACATTTCAGATGAAATGGCTATCACAGACAGAATTAGTAATACCCAAAGTGCAGCCACAATGAGATATGTGGGCGAGTAATGTCGGCTTGTGAAGGCTGAGTCTCTAAGTCATCAAAGTGATGAGTGGGCCGCAGTTATATCCCCAGGATCATCAGCGGCCTGTCTGGTCAATGAAATGATCATTCTGATTTATAGCGGATGGTATGCGAGTGAAATAGTACCTCTTTAATGAGGAAATTAAAGAAAACATACTGTATGAAATTGCTTAATTTATGCCGGATCCTGCCTTCTTATTGAAGTTGGGCAATTCTTAACTAGTTGTTTGCCTTTGGATGCATTTAAAAAACTGTCTTTAAAAAAAGAGAGAAAAAGAGCAGTCAGGTCACTCGGTTACACCTGAAGTGTGTGAGTTTTGTGCACATCATATAAGCTATGCTGGCATGTGGATTCATACTTTCTGGTGTCTGATGGTAGTTTAGTTATGAACAAATTCACGTTGTCCTCTGTGGTTGTTAAAATAAGTATGATCATTGGTCAAATATTAGCCTTCCCTACCATCAGCCTCATTTTAACCCTATGCCTGTTAACTGGGCATACATGCATGATCATGAAGCCAGGGATTAGATTGGGAACAGAATGAATAGCTGGATATTAACTTTTATATATTTCTTTAGTATAAAAGGAAAAATAGGCTACTAAAATGCTTGAGGGTTCTTAACTGGGGCTATACAGATTTGTGACATGGCTATAGCACCCCATAGCCCCAGTGTAGCACTGTCCCTGTTTCCCAGGGAAGGCAGAATGGGTGGCATTAGATCATCAAATGCTCAATGCAAGGCGCGCACACCAATTTTATTTTGTGAGAATCTCATTTAATATCTTTTGTATGTTAGTGCCCTCCGTTATAGAACATCTACTTCAGTCCCTATAATATAAGTAATCCCTTTTCACTGAAAAATACATTTGGAGTGACGCGTTAAACACCTTTTAAGATACTTGGATTGAACTTTTTATATTTCTTGATGTCTGTGCTCAGCCAAACCCATGAAAAAAATGAAGCAAAGAAAATATCACACGTTATTTAAGGATTTAACAGCACCAGAAAGACAGCAAACTGACCTCAGAGTCTCCAGTCTACAGTTTCGACTCTCCAATCCGGCAGATATCTTATTCACTCCTGAATCCTGCAGACTGTTGTTGCTCAGGTCCAGTTCTTTTAGGTGGGAGGGACTGCACTTCAGAGCTGAAGCCACAACTTCAAAGTGAGCATCTGAAAGTCTGTAGTTATGAAGTCTGTGAATACAGATACATGTAAAATCTGTTATCTTGAAAGTAAACGGCCTAATATTTTCAATATAGAAACAGACAATAGATAGACCTATTACAAATTTACCCTAATATACCCATCATTTGTTTTGCGTTGCCTCATTTGAATAACACTTCTTTTCCCTCTTCTCCCATGTTTGGCACCAAAATGCCAATTTTTGTTCAACAATGATTTAATCACTAATTTCCAACATGCATACACAGTAAAATATTTGACAGCCAATGCATTGACATAAATGGTTGATGATTGATGTAAGAAAATAGAAGAGAGGAAATGAGTAGCTTTGCTTGATTTTTCAGCTGCCTTTGGCATCATTGATCATGAGTAAGTGATGAAAGAAAATAGAATGTTACGGCTTCTCCCAGTCTGTACTACAGCTATTTAATAATAGTTATGGGAGTTAAATAAGGAAAATGGCATATGGTATGGTGAAGTTATTTTGAGGTGAAACATGAGACATGGAGTGCCACAGGGGAGTTGTCCTGGGCCACTGTTGTGAACAATTTTTACGAATGATTCAATCAATGAGTTAGAATCAATGATTAGTGTTTTGAACACAAGTCTAGATTGGGAGTTAAAGTTGGCTGTTGATCAGATCAACAGTAATGAACTTACTTTGAATGTGTCTAAAACAACCAGTTGTAATGGGAACAAAGTACTCTTTATGTTTAAAAGGTTAATCTCAGTATACTGTAAGTACCATTTACTGCAATTCACTCTATTCCCGTCTCACTCAATACGATCTTTCCAAACTTCAACTAGTTCAAAATGCTGCAGCAAGACTACTCACAAAATCCAATAGATGGGTCCCCATTTTGTAGAATCTCTACATTGGCTACCTGTACGTTTTAGAATTGATTATTAATTATTTGTTTATTCTACTTATTTAAAACATATTTGGGTTTAGCCCCTGATACTATCACAAGCTGAATAATCCCCTTATGAGCCTGAATGCAATCAGAGTGAGGAGAGTACACATGTGTCTTGTTCTCCCTTGTTGATCACCACACTGGAGACAAGAGTGATTGAACATATTAAGTCAGCTACTGCAACTTTTACAGGGCAGCTGGTGGTGATGCCACCACTGGCTCTGCCCTTTCCCGACCCACCCCATGGACCAACCTTCCATTAATGGCAGGTTTGGTGGCGGAGGCACGACATCACAGCTTCCTTGCTGCTACTCCACAACTGGCCGCTTGCATCCTAATGCAGTTTTAGGGGGAGTGATTATTTGACTGTACATGGACATAATGGATGGACAGGACACTGAGACAGTTATTATTTCCAGTTCTGCCATTTCCATTTCCGCTTATGGTCGTCAGGGATGTGAATCCATCTGCCCAGAAGGATACAGATTTCTTTCAGCAGAGATCCAGAAACTGTTGCAGAAAAAGGCTGAGTCTGTCATTTCTACTCATGGCAGGCAGAAAGGATTTTACTCTGTACACTTCCTGATCTTGTAGAAGACAGGAGATTTCAGACCCATTTTGGATCTATGCATTTTGCATCCTTAACCAGTGCATCAACCTCAAGACATTTTATATGCTAATTGTTCAGCGATTAATGGAAATGGTTCAACCAGGCGACTGGTTGACCACCATTGACCTGAAGGCTTGCAGGCTCTCATGGCAGCAATCCATCCTCTGGTACCACTGGAACTACTGCATATGCAATGCATGCAGAGGTGGTGGTACTTGGATGCAAAGAAGCACAAGCGTTGCTTGGTAACTACTCCCCCTGTGCAGGGTGGGTAGGGTCCTGGCTAAAAAGAGTGATAGGTGGTGTGTGGCCTCTGACAGAAGACCAACACATCAACCGTCTTGAGCTCCAGGCGGTATTTTCGGTTCTCCAATGCTTCAAGACCCAGATGCAGTGTAAGTGATGGCCGACAAGCGCACTGCAAAGGCCAACATCAACAGGCATGGCAGAGTTCAATCTGCTACCCTGTTGAGGATGGCGGGAACCATGTGGATGTGGGCTAGAGCTGCACGATTCTGGAAAAAATGTGAATCACGATTTTTTTGCTTAGAATTGATATCACGATTCTCTGGCACGAATTTTTTCACAAAATGTTTCTTGCACTGATGAACTTTAACAAAACAAAAAAAACATTGCTTTGGCAGAGGCATAGTAGTAGCCTAGTTCTATCATTGGAAGAGAAATGATTTTTACAAAAGTAAAAAAAAAAATTGAGACATGCGGCTGATAACAACTTCCCCTTATCATCATATGCACATCAAACAGTCTGATTTCCTTAGAACTTAGAGCATATGGCCCTGAACATAGCACTTCAGAATTGAACGCTCAACTCTTGAATCTTTCATTGTATTCTCTACAAGGATTTTTTTTTAAAAATGGACTTAATACCTCATCAACTTATTAGCCTTTTTAAAATTATTATTATTATTACAATAATTTTTGTTGTGGTGATACAAATACAATACAGTTCATTATTGTTTCTCGCTTTCGGGGTTTCGAGGACGAGATGTCCACGTTCCCTTAGGTTTAGGTTTGTCAGATTGCAGTGCTGAGGTCCGACCCAATCCCTGCGGTGCCTGGGGTCGTAATGACGGTCAGGTCTGTGACAAGTGGCACGGGCATGTTCCTACAGGCTGCACTGACTTTCCTTTTGCGCATACTGAGAAGTAGAGATGTCTGTCATGGCGTCACCAGAGGTACCCGTCTCTCCTCGACCTTTCTTGAGCTCTCCCTTGCACCCACCACATTCCCCTCAGGGATTCAGGTTGAAAAGGTGTGCCTGCTGGAGTGTCTCTCGAGAGATTGATGGGGATGCAATGGGATGCTTTCCGGCATTGTTCAGAGTACCCCGCTTAAGCCTATCGAAGATCCTTCCGCTGTAGTGATCGGACTCCACTGGTGCGGACCACATGGAGGGGTTTATTACAGCGGGGGAACACACCCTGCTCTGTACACCTCACTTAGCTTGCCTGCATAAAACACTACAATAAACTTCACCACAATAAAACTTCACCACAATAAATCCAAACAAATCAAATCAAACCAAAAAATCACTCACCTAACAGCTCACGTGTTGTAAAGACGCTTTACCATAGGCTGAGGGAGGAGGCAGCGGCAGTGCTGCGTTTGGGGGCGCTTGAAAAAATCCAGGAGGAAAATGGGAGCATTTGTTTATGATGCAGCTCAACATATAAAATGCTTCAGAATCGCCGCGTGTAGAAATGACATCGTGTGTATGTGTGAATTGAGATCGCGATTTTTTAACGATTAATCATGCAGCCCTAATGTGGGCCTCAAAGCAACTGTTGTCTCTAAAGGCTCTCCTCAATAATGGGGCTGATGAACAGTGATGCCACGTCATGCAGAGGGGCAGGCCCCTCCCAGACGAGGGAAGGCTTCGCCCTGAGGTGGAAAAGCAGATTTGGACCAGGTTCAGGAAGGTGGAAGTGGATCTGTTTGTCAACCGATGGAACACCCACTACCCACAATGGTTTTCCCTGATGCTGCAACACGAACCACCTTTAGGTGTGGATGCATTAGCTCCTTTTGACAAGAAGGAGCAGCACCTCTACTCTGAGCTCCCTCCAGGTGTCTGAATTGCTTACCCTATTTTGAAGGCTGAACCCCAGTGGAGATACTCATTTCAGCACCTTGGACCTGTACCAGTCATACTCCAGAGCAAATCCAACTCTGCTCAACTCCCCACAGTAAAAGTGGTGATGGAAAAGCAAATCAGCGTGGCTCAGTTTGACTCGGCGCGGCCAAGAGTGGTAGAAGACCCCTTGGGGTCAATCAAAGTCCTTCTCCATAGCCTCCCCAAACTTCTCCCGCACACAGGTTTGCGCTTCAGCAGCCGCCAGAAGGGCTGCACAGCTGCAGCCCTTCTGGCGGCTGCTGCTACAGAAGACCCCTGGGCCAACTAAGCCCAAAAGGCTTTCCTCCTGCTTGCATGAACGACTCAGGACTTATGACAGGTGTGTGTCAGTTGTGTTGCACCTGACCCACTCTGGGAATGATACATCTCAATCTGCTGCTTGATGACCCTGGCAATGAGGTGTACAGGGTGTCAGCTGCATGTCTGTGGACCCCTGCAAAGTTAGGCCATGGCTCTACCCAGTTCAGTTTCATCCCTAGATCTATAAGCACAGGTGTAGCCATCTATCTATGGATACCACCACTCCTACACCGATTGCTGGAGAGGTTGTAGTATGGCAGTCAGCTGTCTCGCTGCCCATACCGTGAGCTCCACATGAATTATTGTAAACACGTGCTAATTGGCTGGTAATGTTTACACAAATTTCAGTGGGGAATACATGCATGTGATTGGAGGAGAGTATTCCAAATTGAGCCCAGTAGAGGGTGCTGCCTAATCTAATCAAATCAAATCAATATCGTAACCTTTGTTTTCAGCTCGACATGTATATAATTTCAGATGGTAATGAACAACATCATATCATAGGTTATATATGCATATCTGTGAAAAAAGTAAATGTTTGATAAGCACAACAGTAACTCTACATTGATTTTTTTAATCAATAATTATGCATGCACTCACACAGCCTTTCTGCAGTTCCTCACAGCTGGAATCAGTCTCTGTCGTCCCTCCTCTGATGTGTTGTACTTCCTCAGGTCCACCTCATCCAGAACCTCCTCTGATATCTGCAGCATGTAGGCCAGAGCTGAGCAGTGGATCACAGAGAGTTCCTTCTCTGATCTGTTCTCTGACTTCAGGAACTGTTGGATCTCCTGATGGACTGAGTGGTCGTTCATCTCCATCAGACAGTGGAAGATGTTGATGCTTCTGTCAGGAGAGACATCATCTCTGTTCATCTCCTTCAGGTTGTTGATGGCTCTCTGGATGGTTTCTGGACTGTTGTCTGTCTGACCCAGCAGACCTCCTAAGAGTCTCTGGTTGGACTTCAGAGAGAGGCCATGAAGGATGCGAACAAACAGGTCCAGGTGGCCATTTTTACTTTCAAGGGATTTCTCCATGACTCTTCCCAGGAAGACTTTCAAGGAAGAAAGAATGTCATCATGATTGTCATGATAATGACAATTTGGATTTTTGATATTTGGATAATCTTTTTCGTCGTCATCTTCATCATAATCATCATAACGAGAGTCATGATAATTTTCTTCATCTTCGTCATTGTCGTCATCATATTCATGAAGATCAAATGCATCATCATATGATTCTTCGTTATAATCTTCATCATAATCATCATAACGAGAGTCATGATAATTTTCTTCATCTTCGTCATTGTCGTCATCATATTCATGAAGATCAAATGCATCATCATATGATTCTTCGTTATAATCATCATAATCATCATAACGAGAGTCATGATAATTTTCTTCATCTTCGCCATTGTCGTCATCATATTCATGAAGATCAAATGCATCATCATATGATTCTTCGTTATCATCTTCATCATAATCATCATAACGAGAGTCATGATAATTTTCTTCATCTTCGTCATTGTCGTCATCATATTCATGAAGATCAAATGCATCATCATATGATTCTTCGTTATCATCTTCATCATAATCATCATAACGAGAGTCATGATAATTTTCTTCATCTTTGTCATTGTCGTCATCATATTCATGAAGATCAAATGCATCATCATATGATTCTTCGTTATAATCTTCATAATAATCATCATGACTTTGATTAAGATAAGTCTTTTCAAGAGATGAGGTTTTCTCCACCAGAAAAGCCTTCAGCACCTCTGTGTTCCTGTTGGTGTAACAGTTGAAGATGTAGACTGCAGCCAGAAACTCCTGAACGCTCAGATGAACAAAGCAGTAGACTGTTTTCTGGAAGATCACACTCTCTCTTCTGAAGATCTCTGTACAAACTCCTGAGTACACTGAGGCCTCTGTGACATTAAGACCACACCGCTCCAGGTCTTCTTGGTAGAACATGATGTTTCCTGTCTCCAGCTGTTCAAACGCCAGCCTCCCCAGCTTCAGAAGAACTTCCCTGTCAGCCTCCGTCAGCTCCAGTGGACTCGTCTCATGTCCCTCATCGTACTTCTGCTTCTTCCTCTTTGTCTGAACCAGCAGGAAGTGTGAGTACATGTCAGTCAGGGTCTTGGGCAGCTCTTCTCTCTGGTCTGTAGTCAACATGTGCTCCAGAACTGTAGCAGTGATCCAGCAGAAGACTGGGATCAGACACATGATGTGGAGGCTCCTGGAGGTCTTGATGTGTGAGATGATTCTGCTGGACAGATCTTCATCACTGAACCTCCTCCTGAAGTACTCCTCCTTCTGGGCGTCAGTGAAGCCTTGTACTTCTGTTACCCTGTCAACACATGAAGGAGGGATCCGATTGGCTGCTGCAGGTCGGGAAGTTATCCAGACGAGAGCTGAGGGAAGCAGCTTCCCCTCGATGAGGTTTGTCAGCAGCACGCTGACTGATGACTTCTGTGTGACATCAGACACGACCTCATGGTTCTTGAAATCCAGTGAAAGTCTGCTTTCATCCAGGCCGTCAAAGATGAACAGAAGTTTACAGACAGCGAGCTTCTCTGCTGTCACCTTCTGTAATGTTGGATGGAAAACATGGAGCAGCCTGAGAAGACTGTACTGCTCATCTCTGATCAGGTTCAGCTCCCTGAACGAGAGCAGAACCAGCAGACGGACATCTTGGTTTTCGGAGCCCTCTGCCCAGTCCAGAGTGAACTTCTGCACTGAGAAGGTTTTTCCAACTCCAGCGACGCCGTTGGTCAGAACCACTCTGATGCGTCTCTGTTGGTCAGGTGAGGCTTTAAAGATGTCGCTGCACTTGATTGGAGTGTCATGGAGGGCCTCCATCTTGGAAACTGTCTCCAGCTGCCAAACCTCATGCTGCTTATTAACCTCTTCACTCTGTCCCTCTATGATGTAGAGCTCAGTGTAGATCTTGTTGAGGAGGGTTCCACTTCCTGTTCCATCACTTCCTGTTACATCACTTCCTTCAGTCACAAGTTCACATCTCCTCCTCAGACTGATCTTATGTTCATCTAAAACCTCCTGTAGATCACTATCTGCTGAAAGAGAAGAAAAAAAATGCCAATCTGCTGATAAGTCATCAGTAATAAAATACTAAGAGAATATACAGTATAAAGAAAGGAGGATTATAAATTCCTGTTTGAGGAAACATCAGAAAAGCTCCTTTTGTAGGTACAAAAAAATTAAAATTGTGTGTTTTTACTCCAAGGTCATCTGTACTTTTTAGTTATTAGTTGCACATTAAAAACATCATTAAAATGTGGAGGAAATAAAAAAATATGTTTATCTTATTTGTATTGCTCGATTTAAAGAAATGGATTTAAACAATTTGAAAACGTATCTGAAAACTAAAAAACAATTTAAGAAAAAAAAACACCCACTGGTCTCCGTCTTTGTGCCTTGAATACACCACTCCACCATGTGGTTACTGCTTGTATCTGGTTACTTTCGAACAGAAGTTTGGTAAAATGTAGACTAGGTTAAACTGTCTCAAAGTACTTTCACCTTCACACTGTACTTAGTTGAAGTACTTAAGTACATATATTACTGTGAACTTGTGACATTAAACTGCAGTTCACTGTTATATGCTTGATGTTCCTCTGAAGATAAACTCTCAGTCTGGCTGTATGTTTTCTCCGCTGTAAGCTCTGAGCTCCGTTTGCTGTTCGCTCAGTTTAGCCACACACACACCTCAGGACTCTGCTACCCAGCGACTGCTAGTAGCTCCCCTGCCGATTTCAATACTGATGCCAGTGCCCTCTTTTTAGAACCAGCACAACACATTTGCAAGGTCCTGCCAGCAAGCCGTTTATGACTAATGGGATAGATGGACCAGTCTCTACATTAAAGGGGACATATTATGCAAAACTCACTTTTTCCTTGCTTTAGTATGCATATTTGCGTATCCGGAGTGCCTCCCCACCCCTCAAGCATGAGTTTCGACAACTAAGTCAATATTTTGTACCTGCCGGAGTCAGGAATTGAGTCTCTAAACAACCCGTTTGGATTTCACCCGTTACGTAACAGTCCGGGTGATTTGAATACTCCAGCCGTCGCGCTGGCTATCTCCTCCCACACTACGCAAGCTACCTGGACGAGGATCCCCCATTTTCTCGTTCTCGCTTCACTTGTACGCGACAGCCTGACCGCTACCATGTACAGTAGGTACTACTTCAAAGTGGCCATTTCACTCGCGGGGAGCGAGATTCACGCAACGTGTGAAATGTCAGTGACAACTGTAGCCACTAGGTGGAAGCATAGTCCTGAATTGCAGCTCAAACGATTTTGGGACAATTCCACATTTGACCACAATGTAGCTGCAATGGAGAGTGGCGCTGTTTTAGGCTACAGGTAGAGTGAATGGAGAGGGGGACTGCTAAACCGTATCAGATTGATTCAGACTGATTGTTTCACAGCGGTGGGACACCTCAATTATCTGGGTGACCTTGGATAATCACTTGCGTTTTACAGAGCTAAACTACATTAGTTGTGTTTTTAAGGAACATTTGTTTACTGGTAAAATTGCCGACCTGAATTATTGTCCCAGTCCGCCCCCGTGAGCCTATATCACGGCCTGACTGGATGTTGCTTAAATATAAGAATAGCCTATAATAATATCTGATACCCTAAAGACATCTGAGGTTGTGATTTTCCTCGCTCTGCAGCCACGGCTAATAAGCGGAGGCAGAAACAATTACGCACAGCCTACAGAAGTTTCAACGTCCATACAAGCATTTAAGAAATGATTCTTATCAGTTCCATAATTCAGAGAGGATTTTTACTCAACGAAAAAATGTATAAAGATCAGCTTTTAGGTTGAAGACACGACAGCAGCACCTATGTCCAGACGCTGATGTGTGATATGACTAACGTATAGCTCCCCTGGTAGAGCAGCTCCCTCAGTAAGCAGAATCTCGCGCTTGTATGAGTTCGAATCTCAGTATAGGCAGTAACTTTAGTTAATGTGTTTTCTTTTCTCATCATCATTATGATCACATATGGCTCCAAGTTTGCGCAAATAAATGAGCAAATGAGCATTAATTCTCCGCTGGCCGCGGCACCAGCTTTCCTGCTTGTGTACATAAAATACATTCAATTCTGACACCACAACTGTAGCGTACCGAATATCAATAGATGATAACCAGAAAAAAAAAAGTTCTATTGATCTGATTCACCGGCTTCATGGATGTCGGAACTATTTTCTGAGAGGGGGGGCGGGGGAAGCACGCACTTTTATCAATGATTAAGGATTTGATTTGAAGTTATTTTATAATGGCGTGCAGTTATAAGAGAACTAGATGGATGAACACGGCATCTTTATTGTTAAGAAAATGAAACTTTGACCACTAAATCAAGCCATTTAAGGAACAACAGCATTGGCGGCGTTTCCCTGTTTCGATCGTTCTTATGGACTTAAGAAGGCTCTTAAGAAGGGTTCGCCCCGTGGTCCCCCACCCCCCACAAGTGCAATTAGGCTACGCATGTATCGTGTGTGTGTGTGTGGGCGGGGTGTGGGTGCGGGTGTGTGTGTGTGTGTGTGTTGACGGCCGCGTAGTGCTTTCTACCGATCCAGCACGGATCCACCAGGGAGGGATTGTGGATTGGAATGAGGGTGCCATCCATGGCATGGGGCAGGAGAATCGGTGTCACAGCTGCCACACTCCGTGACACCGATGCCTTGCTGAGGCCAGGGCCACCCCCCACCACCTCCAGGAAGCTCCCCACTGCGTAAAAACGCAGCGCAGCCAGGAGCTGCACCTCCGGGCTGAGGCCAAAATTGCAGCGGGTTGCTCTCTGGATGTGTGGAGACACCAGAGTGATCAGCCGTTGGATCTCCGCACGGGGCAGCCAGTACTTTGCCTGGACAGCCCGGTCTGACAGCACCTCCAGTGGGGAGAAGTGCTGACGCACGTATGCATTTATGTAAACCGTCTGGCTTCGCGCACGGCGACGCTGTTGGTTCGCAGCGAGAATGTGCTGTATTGCAGCCATGGCTTCTCACACGCGCGGACTTTGGCAACGCATTTATATACTGTAGAGTAGCAGGTGAAGCCTCTCTGGATGAGGTTCAGCTGAGTTTAATTACATCTGTTTCCTTGATATCTGTGAAATGCCACAGGGTTGTTGTATTTTTATGTGTAGTACTATAAACTCATATATGCAGATGTGTGTGGAAAACTTAAACGTGTAATTCAATAACAAGTTTTTTTTTTCTTCTTCTATTAACCTATGTTTCTTGCGCCAGTGGTCCGCAGCTATGAGCGCATTTCAACAGTGAGCATTGTTTTATTATTTCGAAAAGTGGAGGATGTAAATTTCCCTGATGCGTCCTGATCACTGAGCATTCGGTCGCTAAGAAGGCTGTTAAGAGTGGGTCAGCTCGATCTTACATTTCCTTCTTAGTGAAAGATCTTCTTAAGCTAAGAGCGACTCTGGGAAACACATCCTTCTTTCACAGCGTTCTTAAGAGCGCTCCTAAGAAGATCTTAGCACTTAAGAGCTCCTTAACGAATCTGGGAAACGCGGCCATTGGCAGGGCCAGACACAGCTTAATGAGCTTCTCCACCTCCGAATGCAGGATGGACACATCCTGGATGGTGCTTACTTCTCGTCCCCTACACACATTCCGTATTATTCAGTATGGGGGAATGCAAATGTTAAGGCATCTGGAACAAGTTCGCTTAACTGGAAAGACCACATCCATCCCCCACACTTTTGAAAAGCTTGCTACGCCAGCGCCCCCACCCCCACCCCCGCGCGCTGAGGACAGCAAAGAGGTCTGCAACAAATACATTGATCACTTGGCCAAGGGATCTCCTCCTGCATGGAGACTGCTTCAGGGACTCACTCCGCTTTAAATAACCTTCTGTATATCCGACTACTGTGAAGCTGCTGATTATGTATTTTAATAAAGCTAGAGAAAACTGTCTGACATGACGTGGCGTCGTTCTTTCTATAAGCCTGTTGTAGAAAATATAAGGAATAGAAAGCACAAATATTTGTGTTAAATTCTGACACCACAACTGAAATAAAGAAAGCCGGTCATAGACGTCGGAACTCACGCACCCCATCAGCCTCCCTACCCACGGGAAGATACGAGAAGTAAGCACCATCCAGGATGTGCATATGGACCTGGTGCGCTCCGAGGCGGAGCGGCGTTTTGATCAGGAAGGACTCCGCATAGCTGCAGGGCGAGAGCAGGCAGTTCTTGAGGCGGCTCAGGGGAAACGAGTGGATGTGGGTTCCTCGGAACTGACCCCCTTTCCACAAGAGAGGTGGAGAAGCTCATTAAGCTGTGCCTGGCCCTGCCAATATCTGTCGCGGCATCCGAGCGCTCTTTCTCAGCCTTGCGCAGGCTGAAAACCTGCTGCGCACCATGACGCAGGAGAGACTAACACATTTGACCGTTATGAACGTTCACAGTGACCTTATGGATGAAAGCGATGTCTCGACCCTGCTTAAAATCTTCATCAGTGGGTCAACTGAGAGAAGGTCCACTTTTGGATATGCATGAAAGCCCTGAGTCAGGAGCGCAGACTTTTCTTTTTTTCATTCAAGGGTACAAATAATGCCGTTATGTTCCTTAAATGGCTTGATTTAGTGATCAAAGTTTCATTTTCTTAACAATAAAGATGCCGTGTTCATCCATTCTAGTTCTCTTATAACTGCAAGCCATTATAAAATAACTTCAAATCAAATCCTTAATCATTGATAAAAGTGCGTGCTTCCCTCGCCCCTCCCAACAAAAATCCCGCCATCTCAGAAAATAGTTCCGACGTCCATGAAGCCGGTGAATCAGATCAATAGAACGTTTTTTTTTCTGGTTATCATCTATTGATATTCGGTACGCTACAGTTGTGGTGTCAGAATTTAATGTATTTTATGTACACAAGCAGGAAAGCTGGTGCCGCGGCCAGCGGAGAATTAATGCTCATTTGCTCATTTATTTGCTCAAACTTGGAGCCATATGTGATCATAATGATGATGAGAAAAGAAAACACATTAACTTTAGTTACAGCCTATACTGAGATTCGAACTCACATCAGGGAGCGATTCTGCTCACTGAGGGAGCGTCTCTACCAGGGGAGCTATACATCAGTCACAACGTGTTCATGTGTCTTATTTATCACCGACCCACTGCCCCAGCTGACACACATCAGCGTCTGGACATACGTGCTGCTGTCGTGTCTTCAACCTAAAAGCTGATCTTTATACATTTTTTCGTTGAGTAAAAATCCTCGCTGAATTATGGAACTGATAAGAATCATTTCTTAAATGCTTGTATGGACGTTGAAACTTCTGTAGGCTGTGCGTAATTTAAAAGGCTTCATAGTGAAAAAAATCATTCATCTCATCCGCCATCAACATCATCAACAACTCACTAAGTTTGTCCTTGCTAGAGGGACCCTGTAGCGACAGGCCGAAGGAAGGAGTTGGAATGAGGTGTGGAGTGGGTGAGGTATTATTAGCTACATTCTTGTATTTAAGCAACAACGAACAGAAACATAAATCAGGCAACTCTGTCCATTCCCGTTCATGGTCACTGCTCCCTGCTGCTGCATGTTGTCGTCCTCCTGCTCACAGATGCCACCTGGTGGTTGTTTGGGCACATTGCCGCTTCTCATGAAAACACAATTGATCCTCCACTAAAAAGGTGCGTGATTCTCGCGTGATTCACGCGAGAATCACGCGTGAACTCGGCCACAACGAAGTAGTACCTACTGTACAACCCAAAAGCCAAGCACTGCTGTTCTGTCGTCGGATGCACGGATCCTCCTGTTTCGCTACATCGCCTCCCTACCAAAGAGGATATCAGAGCGAAGTGGCTACATTTTTTTTTTACATCAGGGAAACGTCCCAGCTTCAGTGAGCAGAAGCGTTATGGTCTGTGCCAGTCACTTCACACCGGACTGTTTCAGCAACCAGGGTCAGTATAACGCTGGACTGGCAACGAGATTGTCCCTTAAAAGATGGATCCATACCCACTGTCAATGATGGAACTGTAAGTATTTAAAAAACAGTATAGTTTGTGTTACTTTGGCCGTTTAGCACATGAGCTAACGCTAACCGTGGGTGTAAATATGAGGCTGAACTAACATTACATGTGAAGTTATCAACGTTGAGCTTACTGGTCGTAGGATTCACGATAATGTTAATGTTACCAAACGTTAATGTGTCATATCAGCACTCTTTTACAACATGACAGTGAATTGAGAAAATGAATTAGGATATTGAGATTTTATCGCTTCTAACCGGCCGGTGAACCACTGCTCGGCTGTGAACATGGGGAGGAGACGGGGTGAAATGTCTCAGTTGTTCGCGGACGGTGAGTTACGTTAATTCATTAGCATGTTGTGCTGAAGGACAGTGTGTTAGACGCCCAGGAGTAACTTGGCAGTCGAACGACTTCCTGTGTGTTGGTATACATGTAATACGTGTGTAGCATTAGCATTAGCTGTAGCGTTAGCTGCTGGCATGAGAGACCAGGCCTGAGAGCACCAAAATGTTATCTGCAGTAAAGCAATTGCTACTTTGTTATGGAGCTGGAGACAGGGGCTACCTGCTACATGTCTGCTGTGCTACTATCAGTTATATGCAGGCACGGACACAGAAAAGTTGCTTCGCAAATGTGTATTGCTCGTTGCCATGGTCACACGATGCCGTCCTCACGTCGCTCATTAGCATTAAAGGGAAAGGCACTCAAACCGGCCGCTTAGAGCAGGGCTGTGAAACTGGTGTGTAAAGAACCCTGCTGTGCTCAATCTAGTGGCGAACCGTGCCTATCAGAACTGGGCCTTCTGTACCCCCCCCCAAAAAAAAATCACTAACGAAAAATACGTGGCGTCCCAGGCCATTTTTAAGCTTTAGTCAAAATATAATTTTACTGCTCCATCTTCAAAATTGTGTTGTTCTAGTTATGCACACAGCCACACACACGCACACACTATCGGACGTCAGGTAGACAGTCACTTTATGAACAATCATTTAACAAGTGTGTGGAAACAAAATGCAACCAGTTCAACGAGAGGCAACAATGTCCATCTTTTCATTAAACGGTTGTCTTGAAAGGGCACTGAAAATAAATCCGCGACAATATCATCTCCACCTGTTGCCATTTTCAACGTCGGCTATCAATCACAACTCGCTAATTAAGCTAGGTCTCGCGTCTGAGCAAGCGGGCCTTCTAGAATACCCTGGAGCCGTAAAATTTTTTAAAGAATACGCCCATTGGCTACAAATCCAAATATGACTGATCAAATTGTCAATCCAAATGTACATTCTCATTACGTTTAATGGTCAGGGCATTCTACAGTATAAAGGAAATAGAATACCCTGAATGGAGGATATTCTCCCCAGAGACACCGTAGAAAAATATCTGATTGGTTGAATTTTTTTCCAACACAAAACCACTCAATGGCGCAGTGTATGGACAGAAAAGTACAGAAACAAGTTGGCGTAATTTTATTTTATTTATAGAATTAATAGGATACGTTTCTTTTTCATCTGAGGATTCCAGGGCCTTCTCTGAATACCTTGAAGGCCTTGAAGATTCGCCACTGGCTCAATCCTTCGTTTTTTTCGACCAACGCATGTTACTAACATTCCATTTAGACATCAAGGAACCATGTCAACAAGCAGAAATGAGCATAATATGTCACCTTTAAGTGTGAATATTGTCCTTCTGGAATTTATTATTATTCCAGCTTCCGTACGTTTTTTCGGCTTGCTTCTCCTCCTACAAATTTTGAGCTACAGAAACCATTCAACTATCAAAATGTTCAGCTTTTTAAGGACATGATGGCTTTTCTTTTTTTTTTATTTTCCTATTCATCCTTATGGGGAATTTTTCAAATGTCATTCTGCAACTACTTCAGCATACATTCAGCTAGAGAAACCGTTTAACTATCAAAATGTTCAGCTTTTTAAACACTTTCAGCTTTCTGAACTTTCAGCTTTTTAAAAAAAAAAAATTACAATGGAAGCGAATGGGAAAATCTTTAAATTCAAACTTTAAAAGAGTTACAAGACTTTGAACTATTGGGCATGTATTCAGCTTTTTAAAATCTTTTATGGTTATGAAATCATCACAGTTTTAGTTTTAAGGATTTTTAGCTCGTCTTCTGATTTTATAATGGGTGTGTATTGCGTGAGCTAGAGTGCGTGACATCATCGCTAGAGTGGAGAGCAGCTGCAAAAACTTTAGAAAAATCTCTCTTCAGCTTCATTTGGATCCCACATATTTTACTTCACATAGACAATATATACATAGAAATGTAGGAAATCTTGTTGGCTTTTTTAGCTTTTTCAAATATTCAGCTTCATGTTCAGCTATAGAAACTGTTCACCTATCAACATATTCAGCTTTTTAAGCCCATTCAGCCTGTTACTTTTCAGCTTTTGAAAAATTCAGCTTTTCCTGCAAAATCTTGACCATTCATTCTTATAGTTTTATGCATTTCAGGCAAGTATTTTCCAGTATATTCAGCAGTTTTTCCGAAATCACTTCAGCCATCAGCATTCACACTGTATTTTCGCAGGAAATGCAAGTTTTCTAGTTTGTCTGAGTAGTGAGTTGTTAGCCAGTGAAAGTAGCTAGAGTAACAGCTAGGGCTGTGAATCTCTGGCAATCTCATGATTCGATTTTGATTGTTGGGTGTCAGTTCAGAATCGTTTTTCGATAAAAAACGATTCTCTATCCAAAATTGATTATCAATTAAGTAAACAGAAAAGAGGGCACCATTTTCAGTCTTTTGTTTATTGTGTGCTAAAACATTAATTGGGGTCCTTAATCTGCTGAAATACAAAATGAAACAATTAATAATTAATTTGAAAGCATTCATGCGTGTATGTGGATCACAAAATAATGGGGTGTGCTCTGCTGTGTTGTTAAGATTCAGGAGTGAGACCGCTGCTCTGCTCTGTTAACATTACTGTACATCACAACACCTCATGACAGCATAAAAAAAGTGTTCACAAACATGTGGCCTGCTTAATGTTTGTCTTGCAAAGGTAATTATCCAGTTATCAGATAAAAGAAACGCTTGCAGCTGCTGCCTTGTTTGAAGATGAAATCCAAGATAACTTCTAAATGTGTTGTGCTGGTTCTAAACAGAGGGCACTGGGATCGCATTCTTATTGTAAGTCGCTTTGGACAAAAGCGTCTACTAAATGCCCAAAATGTAAATGTAACTCTAGCGCGTGCATGCTGTAATTTGTCCTGACGCTGCACTACCCTCACAGTTTAGTTCCGCCCATTTCGTTCCGTCAACTTGACGCTACTAATTCACATTTAGAAAATACATTTTTGACATTCGGAATAGATTCTAAATCGTGGGAGATAAGATAATGTTTTTACCCATCCTGAATAACAGCATGAGAGGACAAATAACAAAGCACTGTGAATCTCTGACAAATGCGCTCAATTTCCTATAGCTTCTTCACAAAATAAGCCTCCTGCCGGTTTTCTGGTGGAACACTTTTATGTGAAGCAGCAGCTCCAGAAAATGTTTGGATTTCATCAGCAGTAAGTAAACATTGCTCTGATGTGACTTCAGAGATCAGTAAACCGTAAAATAAGACTGGAGCAGCAAACAAACACACAGAGGTGAAAGTAAACTCAAAACTGCAGAAAATCCATTTGAAGCTACAAAAGTCCAAAGAGCTGAACATTTGCATAATTGTTTATTTTGTTTATTCATGTTTCCTGTGATTGTATAGTTGGTGTTAATATTTTTTGGCAACACTGTAGCTTTCTCCCTGGTCACCAGCACAGACATTTGTTCTCATGTTGGCCTGTCCTCTATGCTACTGCCAGCTTGTTTGCTTCCGCTTACTACCAGGAGGGTCCAGCTACCACTGCTGTCCTGACTCAACTACAGTGCAACAAGTTTCCCACTGACAACAGATAAGCAGAAACTACACATTCAGACTGAACCCTCCCCTGTTGAGAGTGCATGTTGGCACATATAAAAACATTTACTGCTTTTGTTTCAAATTGTAACACTTCATGCAGTTCAGCATATTTGAATTTGATGATGTACTTTTTGGATTGTATCAACGTGTTTCAATGCACTTACTGCAAGTTGCTTTGCATAACAGTCTTACATTTTTAAGCTGTTTGTAGTACTGCAACTGACAAGCTAATTAGCTACCTTCTGTAGCCTGATAATTGATGTGTGTGTGTGTTAGTAAGTTAGAGAAGAGGAAGATGTTAGCAGAAAAGCTAATATGGGCTGTTGTTCAAAGTCTGTGGCTCTCATCAGTGTGGCTGCCTGCCTGTGATACAACAGTAATGTTCCTGCTTTTGCAGAGTTTAATAGTTTCTATCTCTGTCCATGCAGACGGGATCCAATGACCTGATGATGATCTAATGATTGGAAGATCATTGCATTGTAATCAAATATCTAATGCAGCTGTG
The DNA here is from genome assembly GCF_965226575.1 of Pagrus pagrus. Taxonomy (NCBI): domain Eukaryota; kingdom Metazoa; phylum Chordata; class Actinopteri; order Spariformes; family Sparidae; genus Pagrus; species Pagrus pagrus. The sequence goes on from NC_140207.1 coordinate 1,329,677, forward strand.
CTGTATGACACGACAAATAAAGCTCAGCAGAAGTTCAAATAGGAAGACTACTTTTTTGCATGCTCAGTCCTTAATTTAATTCTCATACCATCCTTTTATTCATCCCTCTCACTCATGCTCACTCACGTTCTGATGTCGTCAATTGATTACAGCTGCTCGCATCAGCTGCTCACATCTATCCGATAGCACAGCATCACACCTTCAGTGTTAGCCTATCATCTTGCTGCTGTCTTTTTAAATACGATTATCTCCTTGCCTTTAGTTAATTCATCGTGCATTTTTGCACGTGCCCTCCACCTCCCCATCATTGCCCAGTCTTCGCAGATTCACCAGCTTCATCATTCATCTATCTCAGAAAAGTCATCAGCCACCACCACCAGTGTCTGGACTCCATGGGGGGATTCTTCTTGTTTCTGCTCAGGGCAGACGCCCGTCGATCACAAAATAGCCCCGTAGGGTCTAAGCGCCAAAGACTTTCTGACAAGACTCATTATAACATATCATCTGCTGTAATAAACATTTTCTTTGCTTAATTCACTAGTCTCTCCTGATAAAATGTATTATAACATCAACTACTGATGTTTTCAGACAAGATGACATCAACAGACAGATGTACAGTCTTACCTTGTTCAGTGTTAGTCTGCAGTCCAGCTCTTGTTCTGGATCTTTCTCCACACTGGGGACAGGAGGAGTGTTCTGGTGAAGCAGACTGGCCCCAGTATGAGGTGATGCACTGTCTGCAGAACCAGTGTCCACAGCTGGTAGAGACTGGATCCTTCAGGACGTCCTGACACAAAGAACAGCAGGACAGCTGCTCCTCCACAGAAACATGATTTTTCTTCTTCTCTCTGTGAAGAAAGTTTTTTGTAACTAAAATGATTGTTAACTGTTGATGAAAAATATCTGGATTTGGCCAAATTTGTATAGATGCTTGGCTGGCCACAAAGAACAGTAAAAAGCCAAGGTAATTATTCTTTTATTTGAATTCAACTTTCAGACTGTAATGACAATGATTATTCCTTATATTTGAACTGCCTTTCCTGTCTGTCATTTAGAGATCAGCCATGAATACAAACTCAACACTTCCTTCAGCTACTTCACAGTAAAAGTTCTCTCTTTTTTTGGCCTTTATTGATAGAACAGCTCAAGATAGACAGGAGAGAGGGAGTGACGCGCAGCAAAGAGCCCCACGCCGGGACTCAAACCTGGGGCCGCTGCAGTGAAGACAAAGCCTCTGTACATGGGACGTCAGCTCTACCAACTGAGCTAAACAGCGCCCAGAAGAAGTTCTCTATTAAAGGGAGGTTGGATGTCCCTGGACTGAGGTTAGAAGTGCTTCATATACATTTCATCATTTTCTGCCCTCGTATTATCCCCCAATAACCTTTAATAAGCACTACACATGGAAGTCCGTTCTTCAGCTTTAGGAACAATATATGATGCAGTGAATCTGTGTTTTAAAGTCTACCTACCAATGATTCAAAACTTTCAGCTAGGGATGCTCCGATCGATCGGCCGCCGATCGTCATCGGCCGATATGGACCCTAAACAGGTTGATCGGTGGGCTCTCAAAGTGCAGATCAGAAAAGCCGATCGCATATAGTCAAGTCAAGTCAAGTCACAATTTATTTATAAAGCACATTTAAAACAACCTCAGTTGACCAAAGTGCTGTACAATTTCAAAAGCACAACAAAGTTAATCACAAAAACAATAAAAAACAATAATACAATAAACAATTAAAAACAATGCAAGGGATAGTAGTCAATTTAAAACAAATCTAGATTAAAAAGAGAATAAAAAGAGTAAAAAGCCAGAGAGAGGGAAAAGAAAAAGAGAGAGCCAAGATTGTTTGCTTAGCTGGGAGTGAACGCCAAGGAGAAAAGATACGTTTTGAGGAGTGTTTTAACACGTTCAACGGACTGTGCGGCTCTAACATGGAGAGGTAGGCTGTTCCACAGCTTAGGAGCCGCGACTGAGAAGGCTCTGTCTCCACAAGTGGAGAGTCTGGACCTGGGTACTGCCAGGAGCAGCTGGTTAGATGACCTGAGTGCCCTAGCAGTGGTGTGCAACTGTAAAAGCTCAGATAAATAAGGTGGTGCCAGACCATTCATACATTTAAAAGCAATTAATAAAATTTTAAACTGAATCCTAAAATTAATAGGCAGCCAGTGCAAAGATGCAAGGACAGGAGTTATGTGCTATAAATCCATGGATTAAAGTTCTCCGTCGCTACGACGGATTTCCGTCATTCAAACTTAACAGAGGCGACTTGTGAGATCAATGTAGATCGGAGAACTGTTGGCTGATGTTTATTGACAGATTGTCACACTCTACAGCCAATGGTATCGTTAACAGCGTGCGCGCCTGACCAATGACAGTGCAGTGACCCACACGGGGCGGGATCTCAACACGGAGCGGCGCTAAAGTTTAGCTGCTTAGCTAGCAGGGACTCGTCGCGCTGCTATGTTATCAACTGAGTTTAGTCAGCACGTGAGAACTCGTCTGACACGGAGAGTCTCCTGTTGTGTGCTACATGTGTGAAATAACAACTATAGTCTGGACTTTGTCTGCAGTGTATCTGTGTAAACGGCTTCATTCAGCGTCTCTCCTTCCCCTCTGGCACCGTGAGTTACCATGGTTACAGGACCGCCCTGAAACTGTATAATGATGATCAATAAGAAGTGTTTGGTTAGTTTGACTGTACAGAGTCATGAATGTTGCCTGATTGTAGCTCAATGCTGAAATCTTGTATTATAACATATAGAACAAAGCCTTAAAGATTCTTGCACAAGGCTAGATTGTAAATACAGGACATTGAGGATTATTATTATTATTCTCCCATCCATTCTGTGATCGATGATCGGGATCGGTATCGGCAGATTTATGATTCCTGTGATTGGTGATCGGATCGGCCCCCAAAAATGCTGATCGGAGCATCCCTACTTTCAGCTGTAAACTGTGAGTCATCAGTAAGTGGACCTCTAAGCTTAAATTTCTCCATATTTTACATAAGTAGTTAGTTTAAGAGCAAACTCAAACTGTCACGGCACAAAATCAATCACAATTATGATAAACTGATTCAAGGTGCAACTGGTAACAACAGTTGATATGAGGAAGGGCCAAACTAGAGAAATATTTTGAAAAATTTCATGTTTTAGCAGATTTAGATTTTCAGATGTCAGGGCAAAAATATATTAACATTTCTGTCTAAGTGTAAATTTGGAAAAGGAGGTAGTCAGGTAATGTGCTACAATAATACTATCAGTATCAGTGGCTATGATAAGACTAGTCCCTGGTTTCCATCGGGTACGAGTCTATGATGTTATGTGTGTGAAACTACTTTTGCTCAGTCCTCCACACGACTTCATATCCCACCGAGAGCGTTACCGAAGCGGAGAGTGCTGCCGGCTGATGCCTACTGACAGTAGACCTCCTGAGATTTAACTTACTTTGTCACGTTCTTTTGTGTTCTGTGTTCTGTGTTTCTACCATGGGTGAGCGGGCTACATACTTAAATCTTCCCTTTTTTTTATTGACCGGATGCACTACACTGTTCCTGTGTGTGACTTCCTGCTGGGCACAATCCATCAAAAATAGTCTTGCTGTGTATTCTCCGTGGAGTGGCGAGCCACTTCTGGGACGCTGCTGAGACATGCCGTGGCGCAGCTGGTGGAAACATGAGCATTGAGTAGAAACGCTGTAACCGCGACCGTAACGGACCCGGTGGAATCTAGAGGTAAGGTCCATTAGTTTGAAACAGTATCTGAACTAATAGTTGTGAATCATGAATATAAATCTTTTAGAAGAACATTTTGTCTTAATCCTCAGTGCATCATCTTTATCTTGTCAGTTTACAGTAATAACTCTCTTACTTTGTGTCTGAGGGTCCAGGTTCATTACTGAAGCATAGTGGGATATCTTTGGACCAGTCACTTTTCATAGACAGACAGCTGGACACTGGAGACTCTGCTCTCTGTCTGTGGTACTGACATCTGGAAACATCAACTTGTTTTAATTTACAGTATGTAGTATAAATCCTTGATTAATCCTGCCATGACAAACATCATTTAGGAAGTACTAAATAAATTTAAAAAAAACTTTTACTACCATGTAAAAGTTTGTAGCCTCTGAAATTAGATTTAGCTTTTCTAGGTGATTAACAGCTGTAACAGATACTAAGAGTAAGACGGAACAATTGATTTCTCTTTCTCTTTTGCCAAAAGTAAAATAAGTCATAGAAATTAGTTATTTGTTCTCTTACTTTGTGTCTAAGGGTCCAGGTTCATTACTGAAGGCTGGAGGTTCATCTTTGGACCAGTCACTCTTCACAGACACACAGCTGGATATTGGAGACTCTGCTCTCTGTCTGTTGAACTGAACTCTGCAAACATCAAGATGTTTTTATTTATGTCGTGTGAATCCTTGATTAATTCTCTGATGACAGTCAGTCGTTTAGGTGGCTCTAAATACATAAATACACAAACACACAGTTTCTAGCCTCCTCTTAGATTAGATTAAGCTTTTCTAGGTGTTTAACAGCTGTAACAGATACTAAGAGGAAGATGGCCCAAATAAGAAAAGTTTGTTAAGTTTAGGCAGCAAATACATTTTTAAAAGGAATTTTAATAACAAATAAAAAAAATCAACAGAAAACCTGCTGCTGGCAGAGGTAACTGAAAACAAGTCATATAAATGAGTTAGTATAAGTTCTCTTTACTTTGTTTCTGAGGGTCCAGGTTCATTACTGAAGGCTGGAGGTTCATCTTTGGACCAATGACTCTTCATAGACAGACATCCATCCTCCTCTTCCTCCACACTATCACTCATCTTCTGATCTGAAGTCAGTCTAAGAGGTGAAACAGAAACACTGAACTGAACTGACTGAAAACAAAGTTCACACACAAGCATTAAAATGAACAGTAGAAAGCAGCAGATCATAGACCTCATCAGACTACATCCAGAAGATGTTAACCATGTTTTAAAAAGTCTTCATCAATAATATTCTGAATTAGACACATCATTTTTTTCTGGAGCTGATAACTGAAGTTCCTACAGTGTGAGGAATCACATGGAAGCCACAAACAACGGTTACTTTATTAATATCTTTAACTTCAGTCTCTGTTTCAAAGTCACTTAACGATGTTCAAGCTGCTTTGCAGAGACAGAAGGAAAGATAACAAGCCAACGGCCTCAATACGTCGAAGAATGGAGAGTAAATGAGTGCGTTTCCATCACAGCTGAGCCGAGCCCGAGACGATAAAGCCTTGTGACTACTGCTGGGTCATTGGATGCAGTGAATCCTGATAATATACACTCACATTGCACACAAAAGCCTGATGTCGGCAGATGTAAGTGGGTGTTTGTTGCCAGTGTTAAAGGGGTGGAAGAGACCAAGAAGTAACACAGACCAGGAAGTAACACACACATCGAACACACACACAAAAACACACACATCTGTGCTTGTTTCCTTTAGTTACAGTGGATTTAATATGTATATGTGTTATTCAGTCAATCACAACTTTGTTACCACAGATTAGTCAAACTAGGGCTGCTCGATTATGGAGAAAAAAATCATAATCACAATTATTTAAACGATTATTTTTGAGTTTGGAAACATGATGCATTTATTCAGCATTTCTCTCAAAAAAATAATTGAAAAGTTCAAATCGAAAAATACAAAATGTTCGAATCGAAGATAATGTACAAATATGTATCCAACTGTTCTGCAATTTCTATAAAACATTTAATGAATAAAATAAATATACTTAGAAAATCAAATAAGACAAACGATAGGGTGCATATCTTTAGTTAAAAAGTATCCAATGGCAGCTGTTATATTCTCGTGCCTGTCTAAATTTGACGGATAAGGAGTCACATTATACATATAGTACATACAGTGTGTCTGAGATCGATGTCTGACGTGCAGTATTGGCGAACCGAACCAGTGTGAACGGATAAGCCGGCGGTGCTGAGCGGGGCTGTGTCGGTCTGATGGTGTTCACTGTCTGATAACTGAACAGGTCCTTCACTCAACAAAATAGAGAAATGTCCCACAAAGCGGCGTTACAGGACCAAACAACAGTAACGTAGTAACTGGTCGTGTCTTTGGCAACTTGTATGAGGAAAAAAATACCGCAGTTATACGTGAAGTGTCTGTCCGACTGACTCTCCGTCACATTTCTGCCCGAAAAACAGCGTCTGTCTCCGGCAAAAAACTCGAACTCACAAAGTGTTTGTCGCGGTGATTCAGCCCTCCTGACCGAGACTTAGTGAACTTTCCACCAGAAAACAGCCTCCCTCCCCGTGAGTGACAGTCAGACAGCGTCCTGTTGACTGATGGCGATTATGTAATTATGTAATTTAGAGAAAAACGTAACTTGAGTGAGTGCCAGTCAGCAGGGCCGCGTTGAATGTTTTTTTTTTTTGGGGGGGGGACGACTGACTTGCGCATGCGCGTCTCTTTCAGAAAATCTCTCGGCTTACTGTACCACGAAAAATGCCAAATAAATCGTTTCAATTCCATTATATTAGTTTGGAGATCGTTTGACCCAAAAATCTAAATCACGATCAAAATTCGATTAATTGCACAGCCCTAAATCAAACTGTTGAGTTCATTCTAACTTTACTTTACTTCACAGTCACAGGGAGAAAACTGACTCAGAGAATTCAGCAGTATAATAATGAACACAATTATATTAACACTCACTGCCTGAGTTCAGTTTTCCTCCATCTGCTCTGTCGACTCAAAATGGATCTGAACTGACAGAACAGCTTCAGGTCACCTTCCTGTTCAAAATGCAGTGGAAGGAAAGATCGACTTGATCAGGCACATTTTCAGCACGTTAGCTAACTAACATCCAAACAAAACACACCGTTTATGTGGAGTGAGTGTGTTCATCCAAACCTGTAACTCAGTTAGTTTCTCACATGTTCCTCCTCTCCTTTATGTTCTCCTCCTGTCGCTGTCGCTTGGCTTCCTTCTACTGTGTCAGCCGTCGACAGTGTGCACAGCAGTGTCAACAATTCATGCCTAACCCACTCAGCATAAAATCTACCTAGCAACAGTCAGCCGCTCCAAATACTACAAACAGACAGAAATAGTTTTGATAATCAACATTTAAACTTTCTAGCATCACTTACAGCTTCAATATGCAAGTGGGAATTTAATTTAAGAGCTTTCTGGTCTGAAGTCTTCCGACTGCCAACGCCCTGATAGATCAGATAACAACCAGGATGCCTGCACGTTTACAGTCCACAAGGAGACTGAAAATATAATAACAATAATGTAAAACTTACGCTGTGTCCTGATGTCCCTCAGCCTGAAACTTCACAGTCCTCGTTGAACAAAGCACTCGTCAAAAATCCCATACTGTCTCATGTTTGAGGACAGAACCGAGGGCTCAGAAGTCTTTTCTACAAAATGGTGTCAGTCCGACCAGGTGATCCAAGTAAATGTTTGACAGGGAAAAAGTTCAAAGTCCATTTTATAAGGACGTATCATTTTATATGACATTAGTTTATGACTTAATCTGTTACTTATGTCTTTTAGTTTGTTTCTGTCCCTTACAACAGAACTGGGAACTATAAAAGAAAATGTATCTGCTGACCCCTGACCTGCCAAAACTGAACTTGTTAGACTTAAGTGATAGTGCTCCTTCAATCAGCTCCAAGTCAGACTTTATAAAGCCTTTAAAATAACTGCTTCAAGAGACTCGATACAGCTCACATGTCGACCTCGACACTGGGCAGCATTTCTGTGAGCTCCAGGGAGGAAACACTGGTGAGCTGCGTTTTCCTGTTGACAGCCTCACTCATCAGTCCTGACATGTACAACTGTGTAACTACAACAGAAGCCTGAAACTAAATTAATCTACACAACAATACAAACGCTAAACATTAAAACGTACTTAGTGTGTTTCTGTCTGTCCAAATGAACACAGAGACCCACAGACAGAGACAGACACACACTGTACAAGTTGATTTTTTAAATGCATTTTGTTCTTCCTGATGAACAATGAGATGTAAAGTGGAAGTAGTATTATTTAGGGGAGGATCAGAAGATTAAGTACAAATATAATTATTACCAGACTTTCTGATTCTTTTGTTCAGTTTTGATCAGTCACCAAAAAAAAAAAAAAAAAATCCCTCCATTATAAAGGTATTTCATATTTTTAAGAAATGCCTTTAAATTCTACACCAACTGTTCAACACTAAATATTAAAATACACCAAAGTGACAGTTTCATATAAAGGTTAAAGATAATAATGGCTCATGTATCAGTCACCTTACAAAAATGTAATTGAAATGTAGCTGTTCTTACTCACCAGCTGTGTGAAGACTGAGTAGAGGCTGTTATCTGTTTCCTCTAGGATTTTTTTCAGCAGCGGGGGCAGGCTCTCCGGGGAGCCGTGGCGGCGTAAACAAATGACACTTGACTGCAGATTTTACTTTTATGCCCAGCATAATCCCCCTTTTTATTGAATGGCCAGTTGAAAATGGCTTTTTAAAGGCTAAATGTAAAAATAAAAAATAATTTAAAAAATACAACAATAAAATACAAACAATAAATAATAATTTCTTGATGGGGCTGTAGAATCAGTGGCAAAGTTTGCATCCAGGCTCAGAACAATGAATTTTTCTGGGTTTTTTTTATAGAAGAGCTCTTTCTGTCATCACTAACATGTTAATAATCAAAGAAGCTCTGAGGCTTTGTTCTATATGTTATAATACAAGATTTAAGCATTGAGCTACAATCAGGCAACATTCATGACTCTGTACAGTCAAACTAACCAAAAACTTCTTATTGATCATCATTATAAAGTTTCAGGGTCCTGTAACCATGGTAACTCATGGTGCCAGAGGGGAGGGAGAGACGCTGAATGAAGCCGTTTACACAGATACACTGCAGACAAAGTCCAGACTATAGTTGTTATTTCACACATGAAGCACACAACAGGAGACTCTCCGTGTCAGACGAGTTCTCACGTGCTGACTAAACTCAGCTGATGACGTAGCAGCGCGACGAGTCCCTGCTAGCTAAGCAGCTAAACTTTAGCGCTAGTGATATTGGATCTTGGACCCGGCGGCAGGTTAGTTCAACGATGGCAAATGTTAGCATTGTGGTTCTGAGTCAGACTTTATTAAACTTTACTGTAATAAAACTCCACCTTCATCTCCTCCGCTCCTCTCTTCCTCTCCTCGCCTCCTCTTCTTCCTCTCTTCATCTTCTTGTGAACGTTTTGTTTGGCGCCATTTTCCTCCATGAACCTTCTACAAGCGTCTTCGCGAACAGAGGGTGGAGCCGTAAGCTGCGTCCAGTGCGCCTGCGCAGACAGCTGAGTGGGCGGAGCCTCTGAGGAAGCCCTGATGAAGGCGGAGTTATAAACCGGAGCTGAAGCTTCACCAACACATCAGGAGACATTAATAACACGAGGACATCAGCTTCTGATCTGTTGTCTGACTCATCATGAGAAAAGGGTTTAAACAAACAGAAGCAGACACCTTTTATCTCTGTTAAGCATCATATTTTATAAAGAGATGAGACTCAGCAGCTCACTGTCGATGCAGCAGCACCACCTGCTGTCCAAACCAACAAACTGCTCCTCACCTGCTCTCAGACCAGGTGTCACACAGGCTCCATGGTCTCTGCTGTGTTGGGTTGTTGCTGCTGTTTGACAGTCTGACAGCAGACAAACACTCATTTTCCTTCATCTGCAGCTCACTGAAGGACACAAACACACACCTCGGTAGGAAACTCAAACTGAACCTTCCTCCAATAAACGCACAAATTTGGAAATCCATAGAAAAAAATCAACAAGTAGATGTTTTATGACATCATGTGTGAAATACATCAGTCTGTGTACAAGTTGGACTCTTTAGTTGGAGTTTACATGACGAGACAAGTGATGAGTTGTTAATATCAGGATGTGAGTTTTCTGAAACATCATTTCACACTAAAAATAATATAATTCAGATAAAACCTCAGAGATTAAATGAAACCAGTCACCCAGCATTAATACATAAAAACACAAGATTTGTACTAATAATGAAACGAAAACATCGTCACACATTATTTTGTTAACTTATTGTGGAGCCACAATTGAAGTACTGCTTGGATCTTTTAATGTACTTCCATGTACTGTAGTAATGTTGTAGTGTAAATACACTAAAGTACAAGTAAAAGTTCTGCATATAAAATCTTATTGCAGTAACAGTTCAGAAGTATTATACCTAAAGTACTGAAACATTACTGATGATCAATATTGATACTGATCAAAAATCTCACTGTCTTCGTATTATGAGGACCAATAGTGATCCCTACAACATTGTCACAGTGATGATATCGAGGTGTTTGGTCAAAAATATAGTGATATTTGATTTTGTCATCCAGAGATGGAAGCCAAGCTGTTAATACAGGCATGTTATAGCAGCATGTTAATATATATATATGTCACTGTCACATATTTGGAGCGGATGTTCAGCTGTCTAACTTCTCTGAAGTGGGTAAGAAAACATTTCAGACCAAACTGGTTTGAATCCAGTAAAAGTGACTGAAACATTGTTGGAGCAGTTTTATTAAATTAAAAAACAGGAGGTTCAAATACAAAAACTGGTCTGACTGTTGTCTGTGAGAGACTGAACCTGTCTGATGTGCCACAGTTGTGAACTTTAACTGTGTTCAGACCGAACACACTGAATTTTAGAGGCAGCACAGTAGAAAGAAGTGGATAGAAAACCACTGGAACGATGTGATAAGACAAGAATGCACCTGAGGTGATGCAGACTGACATGAAGACCTGTCCATCTGAGTTGACAAGGTTTCAGTTTCTTCTGACCTTGTTTGTCAAAGACACTACGTGTAACCATCATACATTCAGACAGCAAAATGTACAAAAGAACAAATGTTTTCCCTGAGAAAAAATAGTGGTTTGTTTGGTAACAGTGAAAGGGCCTTTTTTCCCCCCAACTACAGTCAAACACTGTCAGAGTCAAAGAAAGCTCATCAGAACCACAGGCATTAACAGCAACACGTCTCATTTAAACATTGAACTACGTCATGTGAAGCTGTACAACAGTCAGCTGTTATACAGAATCATCATCACACTTTCTTGATTTAGCTTCAGCTTAAGTTGAACTCTCTGGAGAGGAGATGATCCACCTGACAGAGAGCAGCGATCAGGACTGAGCTGGCTTCACTTCCCTTTCTTTGTACCGTGTCGATCACGCCTCGAGCTTTCTCTGCTCTGTCTCTGTTACTTCTGATTGACTGCAGTTCATTAGATGTTATAACACTACGCTCATAAAGTTTATCCAGGAGCTGGTTCAGAACAGGTTCAGACACTCGGTTTACAAACTCTGTCCTAACAGAGAGCAGCCTGTCCTCTGCTGGGACCCTGTCCTCTGCTGGGACCCTGTCCACTGCTGGGACTCTGTCCTCTGCTGGGACCCTGTCCTCTGCTGGGACGTTTCTCTGTAGAATTTCCCTTCTTGACCTTCTTGGACCTGGAAGACACAAAACAGGCTATAAAAACACAAATAGTGTATCATAAATTCATGAAGATCTAGGTTAGCAACTTAATCGAATGAAAACTACTAACACTATTATTATTGATTAGCCCAGTTAGCTAACGCTTATACAGACTCGAAAGCGCAGCTGGTGCCTCAGTTATTATGACTCTTGATTCCCTGATAATAATCGCTAACTTGTGAATACACGTGCACGTTCTATTGTAGTCTATTCTAGTCTGTCGCTGGGATCTAAACTCTGACAGGTGGAGTGCTGCTGCAGGTTGGTGAAGCCTTCACCTTTCAGATACACATTACGTTTCCAGACGTCTTTCCTCTCTTGGTCCTGGACCATCAAAGTCACTTTCTCTGGGTTTGTCGTCAGGAAAACTTCAAATGTTGGATGGAAATTTGGTCCATGCTTTGGACCAAATGGTGCATGCTGAAAACCAGAAGCAATGTGTCATTTTCAGGTCTGTTGCAAAAATGTTTACTTTCCTTATTGTAACCTATTTTCAACATGAAGCCAACATTGTATCATTGATAATTCTATTTATAACCATTAGAAGAGTCGACTCACCTCAGGCTGTATTGGGAAGCCCTCATGTTCACAGCGAACACTGTAACTTTGACCGATGCTGAGATGACAGTCGGAGGAGATCCTGATGTACTCAGCACCTCCTTGTTGAGCAGCAACCTTCAGTCACAGGACATTTTATTTTGGCATTTATGCTCAGATAGTCAAGTCCATGTTATTTATAGAGCACATTTCACTAACTAACTGAACTATACTCTATAACTATACTCAAATAAAATAACAGAGACAGACATAATCCAGAGGATACAAGTAAATTAATAATAGCAAAGAATATGCAGAGAACATAAAAATAAATAAATAAACACATCTGAAGATTTACAGATTGATTTTGATTCTTAGCGCAGCATGAGAAGGTTTTACATTCGGAGCAAAGTGTGCCTGACCTGAATCATCTTTGTGGAATGAGCTGTGTCTTAAAACATGAGTTTAGGCTGATGGTAAACACATATGACACATGGCTTTACCTCATGCACAGGGATGTTGTCCTGCAGCAGAAATACATCAAGAACTCGATGTCTTCTGTCTGGAGGTCGGAGGAACAGCAGAACTTGGCCGTTTAATGGCAGTGAGACGTTGAGCACTCTTTTCACAATATCCCAGACCAGCCCAAAGGCAGAGAGGTGAGGGACCTTCACAGCCACATGAGTGTCTGTGATCTCCAGCGGCTCTAAGATGCTCATCCCATCGTCAGTGATGTGGACGACAGACAACAGGCCATCAACAAGCAACGCTGTTAAAGGAAACAGCTGTTAAACTTTTGTTTTGCTGCAGGTTCATCTTTGGCAATTTTATGTCTGACCACTTCAGCTCAGAGTTCAAATGAATCTGTTGTCATCAACTCTGCAGTACTGGGGCCAGTTAGCCTCTATCCTGCATCTGTTACTTTTGAATTCATTATCATTTTACATGACCCACATGTGATCTGCTTGGATGCGTGTACTTTAAACTCCAACACAATATGTTGTTGCATGTCACTGAATGCTGCAAAGTACTGCACAAAAATCTTTAAATTTTACTAATTCATCATCTAACACTGAAGACAACCATGTCTTTACCATCCTTAGTTTCACAGTGTGGCAGGTGGAGCTGACAGACAGCAGCATCCTCTGAACACTTGATATCAAACAGCAGCCCTGCAGGTCTCTTGCCAGCTGACTGGAGGAGGCTCTCATCCCATTGGACAGTCTTGTACAGCAGCTCCACCTCCTGGGCCACAACAAACACCAGTCCAGTAAAAGAACACTGGAACACACCTGGACCAGGACACCTGAACCTGCAGGACACAGAAATGCTGAAATATACAACAAGCATTAACTGACCATTTAGTCACATGATCTGTTAAGACAGGTGATCATGTGCAGCAGGTGAAAGGCAAGGACAGCACCCCGGAGACCAAGCCACTCTCCTTCAGTGAAGGCTCAGCCAGGCAATAACTTTGGTTGTAGTGTTTTGTCATTTTATATGATTACCTGTATGAAGAGTCAGTTGTCTGCTCAGGTGAGAAGGACAGTGGAGCCTGCGATTAAAGAGGGCAAAAGTTGTTGTCAGAGAAGTGCAAACTTGTGTGGTCTAAAGTAATAAAAAAGTAAACCCCGATGTCAATATTCAACTCAAGCACACTGTTTGGATCGGAGAGGAAATAGTATCAATGAAGTAACTGTTAAAATCTTTAAGGCTAGCCTTGTTATTAATGCAGGAAAACAAAAAATCTGGAATAATAATGTAATAATGTACCAAATACAGGCTACATAACCACCACAGAAAAAAGGGAGAGAGATGAAGAGAGGGAGAGAAAGAGACAGGTCCAGCATGTCAGAGTGCAGCAGGTGGATATGTTATAGATACAGCTCATGTATCACTACAGCACTGAGGGAAATAAATGGCTTTTGTTTAAGGTAAAATAAGCACATTGTACAGTAAAAGCTTGTAGTGATTTTGAAAACGGAAAACTGTTCATGGAAACACTGTAAACATCTTAAAATGTCTGTTTTTTTAGCATGTGAATTATAAAGCAGTTGCAGTTTAAAGTCGGGCTCAGAAGTGGTAAAAATTCTATCTGATTATGAAATTTGACAGATGTTTTTTTTTCTAATATTAAACATGCACACACTAGACCTGAAAATAATGGTGCATCACACACTCCAGGATATTATTAAGATTACTGTGCCAGAGGGAGCGTACAGCACATGTGAACAGAACATACCCAATCACTGTGACGTCATGCTAACAACAACAGCCACACCTGGGGAGACAGCTGGTGGTTGATTTGCATTGCAGAGATATGCAAAGTCTACACATTTGTATATTTCTGTAGTCAACACTATCCTCTAGGGCCAACATCTGTACAATGGTTGGCAATTTCTGCATCCCAATATGCATTAGTGTAAATATTTTTGGGGTTTTTGCTTCTTATTTATAATGTTTCTACTGCTTTTTTACTTACATTTTTATATATTTTTACTTATTTATTACTACTGTTTTTAATTGATGCTCTCTTTTTTTGTTATCCCCTTCGCTGCTGTAATACTGCAAATGTCCCAGATGTGGGACTAATAAAGGATTATCTTATCTTATCTTAATAAAGTCAGCTGCTTCAGAAAATAACGCCTCATTGGTTATTGTGGTCCTGTTTGCAAAGTACTGATGTAAACATCCAGATAATTCCAAATATCACATGTTTGAAATTATTGGGGTGGCCCTGATGAGTCTGCGAGCAGTTCAGGAGGTTTAGGACTGGATCGGTAAAACCCTCACATGACCAGATAATCAGGGATGAATTAGCCCAACATTCCTGCAGTCTGAACCCAGTTGAGTTAAAGCTGAAGAAGAGTTGAAATTTAGATTAAAGTTGAAGTTTTGTACTTTCACTCCTCTTCATTTAAACACTGTGAAGATTGTCATATCAGAATACATTTACATTGTGTTGGGACTGAGACAGGGATTGTGCCTGTCCTCAGTTGAACTATGTCTCTTAGTTATGAAATTGTTTTCATCATTTGTACCATCCAAGGACTTCTTTTTAATCACACATATACATGTACTTAGTATGCCTAGTTGCAGGCAAGTGCAGAGGACGCTATGGTCAGGATGTGTGTTGGATGGCTGAAAGAGGAAGACACCAGCACAGTCTGTCTTTGTCTCCAGTAACAGGAAGTGGCAATCACATCCTGTTAACGGTGAAACTCCATGAAATTCTGACCCAAAGCCAAAAACACATGCATGATGAGTCTATAAAGGATCTAAATACAACCCCTGTACAACTCTGAGCTTATCATTGATATTTCATCAGTATTTCTGTTGTTACAATTGAGCTCTAATTAGATTAATTTATTTGTGTGACCAAATCAAGTCATATACTCGAGGACACTGTGCAAATGCTCCTTTCCTACCTTTTCGTCATCATCGGGCAGTTGGAGCTTTTCTGTCACATCCGGTTCGACATCAGAGTAATCTGATGGAGAGAAGAAGTGAAACAGAAAGAGCAATAATGAAAAGTTGCATAGCGTGAAAAAAAAAATAGGAACACAGGCTCATTTTAAAATAAGATTTGAACGTACTTGACCTTGATGAATGGGGTGCACTGTTTCATTACTCACATTTTTTATGTTTGTCGGCTGTGATCAACTTGCCATCAATCCTGTAGGGATGAACACAATCCCAACATTTATGGATCAAGTTTAAATTGATGTCTACTTTGAGTTAGCCAGCTTCAAAGTCCTGACACGAGCCAACTGATCAAACACTTTGCATCGTGTTATATTGTCACCGCAAAGACTAAAACTGATTAACACCAGGGTTACCATCCTAAACTAAAAACTGGAACTAAAATAAGCAGTTAAAAAAACTGTCACAAACTGAAATGTTATAGAAATTATACTTTTCGAGGGAAAAAAACTGAAATTGCCTGGTTACAAACTAAATTAAAAACAAAATCAAAATTACAAACAACTACATAAATTTTCATTTTGTTTTTTGTTTCTTTTTTTGGCAATAAGGTTATTGACATTTTGCAACACACAGTTGCACGACAAAATTAAAGTTGTAGCTTCTTCGTGCAACACAAACATAGAACATAAATATTTGAATTTGTAGCACATTTTTTTCATGTATTTTAGATGCATATGTAGCTACAAACTTCTGCTACATCATACCTAGCCCAAACAAGAACAAAGTAAAAGTACTGTAAAACTAAAAGTAACCATATAAAAAACTCAGGTCAACTACATCTGGCAAACGCACTCTGAAAACTCAAACTAAACTAAATTGAAATCTAAAAGCTAAAACTAAAATAAAATAAAAAACAATTGAAAATTCAAAACTTTAAAACCTTGGCCAACACTCATGTTCTCTGCCTCCATTCAAGGAAATAACTAGTCATCTGTTGGAATCCAATAAACATCACAAAAAAAATTAAAACAAACTACCTTTTTTACTCTACTGTAAATTCTCATTTGTCTAATAACATTGTAACTACTGCAACTACCTGGAAGTAGTACTGTTTTCGCCCACCATAGCAGAAAACCAAGGCTCAATTCCTTGTAGAGGTACCTCTGTAGACTTGGCTGTGAGGGTTCTTATCATTGTTACTGAATTACCAACTCCAACGGCTTGGTTGGGGTGCTCACACAGTGGATGGTGGAACTGGAGGTACACTCCATGAGAGTAACACATTTACTTCCCTGTGTTTGGTACAATACTGCCAAAAACAGCATGGCATAACACTAACCCTATACTGACCTCGGAGTCTTCAGTCTACAGTGTGGACTCTCCACAAGCTCAGACAGCAGCTTCACTCCTGAATCCTGCAGCTTGTTGTTGTCCAGGTCCAGCTCTCTCAGATGGGAGGGGTTGGACTTCAGAGTTGAGGCCAGAGAAGCACAGCTGATCTCTGATAATCTGCAGTCCCTCAATCTAAATAAAGAATACATGCTGACCATTTAGTCACATGATCTGTTAAGACAGGTGATCATGTGCAGCAGGTGAAAGGCGAGGACAGCACCCCGGAGACCAAGCCACTCTCCTTCAGTGAAGGCTCAGCCAGGCAATAACTTTGGTTGTAGTGTTTTGTCATTTTATATGATTACCTGTATGAAGAGTCAGTTGTCTGCTCAGGTGAGAAGGACAGTGGAGCCTGCGATTAAAGAGGGCAAAAGTTGTTGTCAGAGAAGTGCAAACTTGTGTGGTCTAAAGTAATAAAAAAGTAAACCCCGATGTCAATATTCAACTCAAGCACACTGTTTGGATCGGAGAGGAAATAGTATCAATGAAGTAACTGTTAAAATCTTTAAGGCTAGCCTTGTTATTAATGCAGGAAAACAAAAAATCTGGAATAATAATGTAATAATGTACCAAATACAGGCTACATAACCACCACAGAAAAAAGGGAGAGAGATGAAGAGAGGGAGAGAAAGAGACAGGTCCAGCATGTCAGAGTGCAGCAGGTGGATATGTTATAGATACAGCTCATGTATCACTACAGCACTGAGGGAAATAAATGGCTTTTGTTTAAGGTAAAATAAGCACATTGTACAGTAAAAGCTTGTAGTGATTTTGAAAACGGAAAACTGTTCATGGAAACACTGTAAACATCTTAAAATGTCTGTTTTTTTAGCATGTGAATTATAAAGCAGTTGCAGTTTAAAGTCGGGCTCAGAAGTGGTAAAAATTCTATCTGATTATGAAATTTGACAGATGTTTTTTTTTCTAATATTAAACATGCACACACTAGACCTGAAAATAATGGTGCATCACACACTCCAGGATATTATTAAGATTACTGTGCCAGAGGGAGCGTACAGCACATGTGAACAGAACATACCCAATCACTGTGACGTCATGCTAACAACAACAGCCACACCTGGGGAGACAGCTGGTGGTTGATTTGCATTGCAGAGATATGCAAAGTCTACACATTTGTATATTTCTGTAGTCAACACTATCCTCTAGGGCCAACATCTGTACAATGGTTGGCAATTTCTGCATCCCAATATGCATTAGTGTAAATATTTTTGGGGTTTTTGCTTCTTATTTATAATGTTTCTACTGCTTTTTTACTTACATTTTTATATATTTTTACTTATTTATTACTACTGTTTTTAATTGATGCTCTCTTTTTTTGTTATCCCCTTCGCTGCTGTAATACTGCAAATGTCCCAGATGTGGGACTAATAAAGGATTATCTTATCTTATCTTAATAAAGTCAGCTGCTTCAGAAAATAACGCCTCATTGGTTATTGTGGTCCTGTTTGCAAAGTACTGATGTAAACATCCAGATAATTCCAAATATCACATGTTTGAAATTATTGGGGTGGCCCTGATGAGTCTGCGAGCAGTTCAGGAGGTTTAGGACTGGATCGGTAAAACCCTCACATGACCAGATAATCAGGGATGAATTAGCCCAACATTCCTGCAGTCTGAACCCAGTTGAGTTAAAGCTGAAGAAGAGTTGAAATTTAGATTAAAGTTGAAGTTTTGTACTTTCACTCCTCTTCATTTAAACACTGTGAAGATTGTCATATCAGAATACATTTACATTGTGTTGGGACTGAGACAGGGATTGTGCCTGTCCTCAGTTGAACTATGTCTCTTAGTTATGAAATTGTTTTCATCATTTGTACCATCCAAGGACTTCTTTTTAATCACACATATACATGTACTTAGTATGCCTAGTTGCAGGCAAGTGCAGAGGACGCTATGGTCAGGATGTGTGTTGGATGGCTGAAAGAGGAAGACACCAGCACAGTCTGTCTTTGTCTCCAGTAACAGGAAGTGGCAATCACATCCTGTTAACGGTGAAACTCCATGAAATTCTGACCCAAAGCCAAAAACACATGCATGATGAGTCTATAAAGGATCTAAATACAACCCCTGTACAACTCTGAGCTTATCATTGATATTTCATCAGTATTTCTGTTGTTACAATTGAGCTCTAATTAGATTAATTTATTTGTGTGACCAAATCAAGTCATATACTCGAGGACACTGTGCAAATGCTCCTTTCCTACCTTTTCGTCATCATCGGGCAGTTGGAGCTTTTCTGTCACATCCGGTTCGACATCAGAGTAATCTGATGGAGAGAAGAAGTGAAACAGAAAGAGCAATAATGAAAAGTTGCATAGCGTGAAAAAAAAAATAGGAACACAGGCTCATTTTAAAATAAGATTTGAACGTACTTGACCTTGATGAATGGGGTGCACTGTTTCATTACTCACATTTTTTATGTTTGTCGGCTGTGATCAACTTGCCATCAATCCTGTAGGGATGAACACAATCCCAACATTTATGGATCAAGTTTAAATTGATGTCTACTTTGAGTTAGCCAGCTTCAAAGTCCTGACACGAGCCAACTGATCAAACACTTTGCATCGTGTTATATTGTCACCGCAAAGACTAAAACTGATTAACACCAGGGTTACCATCCTAAACTAAAAACTGGAACTAAAATAAGCAGTTAAAAAAACTGTCACAAACTGAAATGTTATAGAAATTATACTTTTCGAGGGAAAAAAACTGAAATTGCCTGGTTACAAACTAAATTAAAAACAAAATCAAAATTACAAACAACTACATAAATTTTCATTTTGTTTTTTGTTTCTTTTTTTGGCAATAAGGTTATTGACATTTTGCAACACACAGTTGCACGACAAAATTAAAGTTGTAGCTTCTTCGTGCAACACAAACATAGAACATAAATATTTGAATTTGTAGCACATTTTTTTCATGTATTTTAGATGCATATGTAGCTACAAACTTCTGCTACATCATACCTAGCCCAAACAAGAACAAAGTAAAAGTACTGTAAAACTAAAAGTAACCATATAAAAAACTCAGGTCAACTACATCTGGCAAACGCACTCTGAAAACTCAAACTAAACTAAATTGAAATCTAAAAGCTAAAACTAAAATAAAATAAAAAACAATTGAAAATTCAAAACTTTAAAACCTTGGCCAACACTCATGTTCTCTGCCTCCATTCAAGGAAATAACTAGTCATCTGTTGGAATCCAATAAACATCACAAAAAAAATTAAAACAAACTACCTTTTTTACTCTACTGTAAATTCTCATTTGTCTAATAACATTGTAACTACTGCAACTACCTGGAAGTAGTACTGTTTTCGCCCACCATAGCAGAAAACCAAGGCTCAATTCCTTGTAGAGGTACCTCTGTAGACTTGGCTGTGAGGGTTCTTATCATTGTTACTGAATTACCAACTCCAACGGCTTGGTTGGGGTGCTCACACAGTGGATGGTGGAACTGGAGGTACACTCCATGAGAGTAACACATTTACTTCCCTGTGTTTGGTACAATACTGCCAAAAACAGCATGGCATAACACTAACCCTATACTGACCTCGGAGTCTTCAGTCTACAGTGTGGACTCTCCACAAGCTCAGACAGCAGCTTCACTCCTGAATCCTGCAGCTTGTTGTTGTCCAGGTCCAGCTCTCTCAGATGGGAGGGGTTGGACTTCAGAGTTGAGGCCAGAGAAGCACAGCTGATCTCTGATAATCTGCAGTCCCTCAATCTAAATAAAGAATACATGCTGTAAGTTTAGGAGACAATGTTCCTGCTTGAATCATTCAGTGCTGAATAATCTGTTCAGAGCTGAAGAAGGTTTAGAACACAGAAATTTAGAACATTTCTAAAAAAAAACTCTAAACACTTGAACCCAACAGGATGCAGGTTTAAAACTGTTAAATACAAAGTGAAAAAGAGCCGTTATTAGTATAAATAACAATGAGCTGCTACAATACATTCCAGCGTAGGTGTAGCTCAACATTGCTCTGCCACAGTCAATGAACTAAACCCCAGAAGAAGAGAAAAGACTTTAGCATTAAGATACTCAGTGTGGATCAGTGTAATATCAGCCTTATGTCTGTAGTTTAGTGTAATCACAACTATTACATCATAGTAATCTGAGCACAGAAATAAACAATGGTGTCTGACCTCAGAGTCTTCAGTCTACAGTGTGGACTCTGAAGAAAATCACACAGCAGCTTCACTCCTGAATCCTGCAGGTTGTTTCCACTCAGGTCGAGCTCTGTCAGATTGGAGGGGTTGGACTTCAGAGCTGAGGCCAGAGAAGCACAGCTGATCTCTGACAAACTGCACCAACTCAAACTGAAGACAGAATAAACAATGTGCATAAAAATCCATTAAGTTTTAAATGTGGAGCCCACCACAAATTCTGAGTGCAACACCACTGTGGTAAATACAAATCCCAGGTCTGTAACAATTTGTCAGACATGATGTAGGTGCTAACTAAAAACAAAAACTTATCACGTCATACCAATGTTATGTCTTGAAAACTTGTATCTTGGAGTGAACATGTATGTAACACCGTGATCCGACCCTCTCACTGAAGTAACATAGTGCAGAAACAAGTGACAGAGACACCATTCACCCTGTTACAAGACACTGTACCATCAACATGACTCTGAAGCTGATATGTATTTTAAGGTAAAAAAAGTGACATGATGTTGGTTTAAAGGTGCAATATGGCAGAGTTAAAGTCATACTCCAAACAAGTATGTTGTACCATATCAACAGAAGTAACTGCTAACTGATGCTAGCTGCACCTGCCATAAGATAATTAGCCTGGTGTTTGCACAGGAGCTTTGAGCCATCAGGAAGAGGAGGTTTTCGGACCCACAACAGGGGGTGAACTTGAAGCAGGAAATGCTTGCACAGTGTATCACCGGAATGGGAATGGAAACCAAGCAGGGCAAGCAGTCAGTGAACACTGGGTGAGAAGCTTCTTAGTGAAAACAACCAAAACACAGCCTCTGAGACCAAAGGAGGCCAGTTGAATAAAAGGGAATACAGTATAGAGATGATTTAGAGCGGCTCTGACCAGGTCTATGACTCCGGGGACAATGACGACACAGCAGGTCTGGACAGGAGAGGCATGAAGGGGCAGAGGAGTGAGTGGGAGGTCAGGCATCAGTAAATGGCCACCTTAGAAGTCTGAGCAGGCGTTACGGAGGAGTCAGGCCTGGGGTGCCAGGAGCCAACCCTGTCTAGAAAACCACCTTGGTGATATTGGACTGAGGGAAGACACTTAACTGACTGACTATCAGCTTTTAAGGTACAAAGAGGTATTAGGAGACAGGAAAGGCCAGGACTAGCTGGTTAGCATGCTAACTTCAGTAGACATTTCTGCAACAGAGAACAAAGATGTCTTTGACAGAATGTCAACACTGTTGTTTCTTCAAATTCTGTTGATTAATTTCAGATTAAGTTTAGCTGTTTTGTTGATTGGTTGGTTTGTAAGGATAACGCAAAAACTACTGAACAGAGTTCCACCAAACTTGGACTATGGGACTCAGCTCAGATTAGACGGACAGATAGATGATGGATCTTTTCTTCTCCGAGCATTTTCTGGTGGCTATGCCTTGTGGAGTAATAGAGAAAATAGGGAATGGAGAGCACTCCAATGGGCCGATAACATATCCTTTATTCCCCTCTTAGCTCCTCTGGCTATGAGTTGTTGAATGGCATGTATGAGTCAGTAAATGACAGTTTGTTAGTGCCAGAGAAGATGTACATTTCATAATTGTTGAGGATGATGTGCAGGTAAAGAGGCACCTGATGCAAAGAGGAATATTTTAAAATAAAATAAAATAAGATTTAGACCTAAGAAAAAAAAACACCTTATGCATCTATGTATGTACATACATTAAGTGCAGTTACACATTAAAAACTAAAACATTAACAACAGAAACAGAACTGACCTCAGAGTCTCCAGTCTACAGTTTGGACTCTGCAGAAAATCACACAGCAGCTTCACTCCTGAATCCTGCAACTTTTGATTGTAACTCAGGTCCAGCTCTCTCAGATGGGAGGGGTTGGACTTCAGAGCTGAGGCCAGAGAAGCACAGCTGATCTCTGACAACCTGCAGTAAATCAGTCTGAAAAAGAAAGGGAAGTTTTGTATAAAAAAATATATTTATAATAAGATTGATAGCTGTTTCTAAATTCAAATTCAAAAGGGGCTTTATTGGCAATTTTGCCAAAGCATATGTCCAAACATTTGGACACATTTCTCATGTATTGGTAAATATAATTCTGTTCTGATCAATGAGCTTTTCCCCTTTGTCAATGGATCATCATAATGTCAGCCTTCTACAGACATCATCCAATTGATGAATTGAGCTGCCCACAACTGTTTTTTTAAGTTCATAACATACCCAAAACAGTTATACATGAGCAGAAATACAATGCATTCCACCTGCAGTCTTTAATTTGAGAGGCATTTGAGAGCATAGCAATAGTATTTTATTTAATTTTAATCTGCCAATGTGGCATAGGAATAGAGCTACAATACAGTTAAAAACAAAGACAAGTGAAACTGTTACTGTAAACGTATACAAATAGTGCCAAATTCTGGGATAAATCAAAAATGTGTAATGAATGTAATTATTACACATGAAGTGGGTTATGTTCAGTATGTATATACCAGACGATTTTAAGGATAAACAGTGTGCTTAGGTTTCTATTTGGCAATGACTGAGATAGGTACATGTAAATATATAATCATTGTATTAGAATTTTAGGTAAGCAGATGTTTTGCTATTCAAGGGTTATTGACACTGTATGACAGATCTTCCTGTTAATCATAGTGATGGCCTAGTTGTTTAGGTATACAGTGCTCTGTAGCGCCTACTACAGGCTAGAAGTTGGACAAGGTTGTGACGGATCTGCAGTGATATTTCCTGTCCATTTCCTGACTCTGGACATGTATAAGTCCTGAATGGAGGCCAGGTTGGCAGCAGTGATGTTTTTTTTCCTGCAGTCCTGACTGGCTTTTATAGTCTGTTCCTGTCCCGTTTGCTGGCCGACACAGATGTACAGAGAACACACTGGATGATTGCAGTGTAGGACTGGATCAGCAGCTCTTGAGGCTTGTACTTCCTGAGCTGGTACAGGAAGTACATCCTCTGCTGGGTCTTTTTGATGGTAAATTCGATGTTGGACAACCACTTTTAAAGTCCTGCTGTAATTGTGAGATGTCTTAGAGGGGATGAGGTTTGTGAATGTGGGCTTATCAAACTTACAGTAAAACACATGCAGGTCAACTGCTGATGCTTGGGGAATGTTTTTTTGTTGGCACACAAGTCCTCACATAAACTAATGAATGTAAGATGCCAAAGTGCCAGTGAGTTCATCTAGGTCAGGAGCTGCAGCCTAAAAAAACCTGTAATTTAGCAGATTCTAGGCTATGTTCAGACTGCAGGCAAATTTGATTTATTTTTCAAATCATATCTGAAAGACAGAGTGTCCTGACTTTTTTGTAAGTGATAAGATTGGATTTTTGAATCCCTCACCATCCTACCTGCATGGGTGAGGTAACAATGTAGGTGTCAGTCACTATAAATGCTGGTGATGTGGTTTTCCAATATGGAAGAATGAGGAATGGACATCCATCATCTCGCTCTCCAAACACTGTCAAGTTGCAGAGCAGAGTATTTATTTCAACGTTTCTGTCAACGGTGTTGTCTTCCATACAGATCTGCTCGTAGCAGCCTGGATTCTGCTGAGCAGCTCTGATGTTAACATAGACCGAAATGTCAAGCAAGACATAACGCCACGCAAACTGCTCACGCATTGAATGTGGCAAGCCTGAAGACCATTTTAGCGACCTTTGTTCATGAATTGAATAGAGAGTTAACCTTGTTATTCCCATAGACAATGGTCCTACCCCTCTGTATTAACTCATTCAAAATGCAACAATAAAAAGTGCATTTATACAATTTGCATAATCAGACAACTGTGCATTTGTAACAATATTTCAGATGTAATGGCTATCACACTTTAATTAAGGAT
The DNA here is from genome assembly GCF_965226575.1 of Pagrus pagrus. NCBI lineage: Eukaryota > Metazoa > Chordata > Actinopteri > Spariformes > Sparidae > Pagrus > Pagrus pagrus. The sequence continues at coordinate 1,354,608 of NC_140207.1, forward strand.
TTAACAGCACCAGAAAGACAGCAAACTGACCTCAGAGTCTCCAGTCTACAGTTTCGACTCTCCAATCCGGCAGATATCTTATTCACTCCTGAATCCTGCAGACTGTTGTTGCTCAGATCCAGTTCTTTTAGGTGGGAAGGACTGCACTTCAGAGCTGAGGCCACAACTTCAAAGTGAGCATCTGAAAGTCTGCAGTTGTGAAGTCTGTGAATACAGTACATGTAAAATCTGTTATCTTGAAAGTAAACGGTCTAATATTTTGAATATAGAAACGGACAATAGATAGACCTACTGCAAATTTACCCTAAAATACCCATCATTTGTTTTGCATTGCCTCATTTCAATAACACTTCCTTTCTCTCTTCTCCCATGTTTGGCAACAAAATGCCATTTTTTGTCCAACAATGATTTAATCACTAATTTCCAACATGCATACACAGTAAAATATTTGACAGCCAATGCATTGACATAAATGGTTGACGATTGATTAAGAAAATAGAAGAGAGGAAATTTATGAGTAGCTTTGCTTGATTTTTCAGCTGTTTTTGGCATTATTGATCATGAATATGTGATAAAAAAAAATAAATTAGAATGTTATGGCTTCTCTCAATCTGCACTACAGCTATTTGAATAATAGTTAAAGGAGTTATAGGAGAAAAATGGCATGTGGTATGGTGAAGTTATTTTGAGGTGAAACATGAGGCATAGTGCCTTAGGGGAGCCAAACTTCAACTATTTCAAAATGCTGCAGCAAGACTACTCACAAAATCCAATTTATGGGTCCCCATTTTGTAGAATCTCCACATTGGCTACCTGTACGTTTTAGAATTGATTATTAATTATTTATTTATTTTGATTATTTAAAACATATTTGGGTCTAGCGATTAACAGAACTGGTTCAACCAGGTGACTGGTTAACCACCATTGACCTGAAGGCTTGCAGGCTCTATGGTTCATGTCCATTCTCTGGTACCACTGGAACTACTGCATATGCAATGCATGCAGAGGTGGTTTGCCTGCCTTGAAGCACAAGTGTTGCATGGTAACCACTCCCCCTGTGCAGGGTGGGTAGGGTCCTGGCTAAAAAGAGTGATAGGTGGTTTTTGGCCTCTGACAGAAGACCAACACATTAACCGTCTTGAGCTCCAGGCAGTATTTTCGGTTCTCCAATGCTTCAAAACCCAGATGCAGTGTAAGTGATGGCCGACAACCGCACTGCAAAGGCCTGCATCAACAGGCACGGCAGAGTTCAATCCACTACCCTGTTGAGGACCATGTGGATGTGGACCTCAAAGCACCTGTTGTCTCCAAAGGCTCTCCTCAATAATGGGGCTGATGAACAGTGATGCCAACCTCATGCAGAGGGGCAAGCCCCTCCCAGACGAGGGAAGCTTTACCCTGAGGTGGAAAAGCAGATTTGGACCGGGTTCAGGAAGGTGGAAGTGGATCTGTTTGTCAACCGATGGAACACCCACTACCCACAATGGTTTTCCCTGATGCTGCAACACGAACCACCTCTAGGTGTGGATACATTAGCTCCTTTTGACGAGAAGGAGCAGCACCTCTACTCTGAGCTCCCTCCAGGTGTCCGAACTGCTTACCTTATTTTGAAGGCTGAGCCCAGCCACCCAACAGAGATACTCATTTCAGCACCTTGTACCTGTACCAGTCATACTCCGGAGCAGGTCCATCACATGCACAACTCCGCTCAACTCCCCACAGCAAAAGTGGTGATGGAAAAGCAAATCAGCATGGCTCGGTTTGACTAGGCACAGCCAAGAGTGCTGGTAGAAGACCCCTCGGGGTCAGTCAAAGTCCTCCTCAGGTAGCCATCTATCTATGGACACCACCACTCCTACACCGATTGCTGGAGAGGTTGCAGTAATGGCAGACAGCTGTTTCGCTGCCAATACTGTGAGCTCCACATTAATTATTGTAAACACGTGCTAATTGGCTGGTAAGGTTTACACAAATTTCAGTGGGGAATACATGCGTGTGATTGGAGGAGAGTATTCCAAATTGAGCCCAGTAGAGGGTGCTGCCTAATCTAATCAAATCAATATCGTAACCTCTGTTTTCAGCTCGACATGTATATAATTTCAGATGGCAATGAACAACATCATACCATAGGTAATATATGCATATCTGTTTCAAAATTAAAGAAAAAAGTAAATGTTTGATAAGCACAACAGTAACTCTACATTGATTTTTTTAATCAATAATTATGCATGCACTTACACAGCCTTCCTGCAGTTCCTCACAGCTGGAATCAGCCTCTGTCGTCCCTCCTCTGATGTGTTGTACTTCCTCAGGTCCACCTCATCCAGAACCTCCTCTGATATCTGCAGCATGTAGGCCAGAGCTGAGCAGTGGATCACAGAGAGTTCCTTCTCTGATCTGTTCTCTGACTTCAGGAACTCTTGGATCTCCTGATGAACTGAGTGGTCGTTCATCTCCATCAGACAGTGGAAGATGTTGATGCTTCTGTCAGGAGAGACATCATCTCTGTTCATCTCCTTCAGGTTGTTGATGACTCTCTGGATCATTTCTGGACTGTTGTCTGTCTGACCCAGCAGACCTCCTAAGAGTCTCTGGTTGGACTCCAGAGAGAGGCCATGAAGGAAGCGAACAAACAGGTCCAGGTGACCATTTTTACTTTTCAGGGATTTTTCCATGATTCTTCCCAGGAAGACTTTCAAGGAAGAGAGAATGTCATCATAATTGTCATCAGGGACATTTGAGTCATCATGATCATCTTTATCTTCGTTATCATCTTCAGAATAACCATCATAACGAGAGTCATCATCATTTTCTTCATCTTCATAATAATCATCATAACGAGAGTCATCATCATTTTCTTCATCTTCATAATAATCATCATAACGAGAGTCATCATCATTTTCTTCATCTTTGTCATTATCTTCATAATAATCATCATAAAAAGGGTCATCATCATTTTCTTCATCTTCATCATAATCATCATGAGATGAGTTTTTCTCTACCAGAAAAGTCTCCAGGACCTCTTTGTTCCTGTTGGTGTAACAGTTGAAGATGTAGACTGCAGCCAGAAACTCCTGAACGCTCAGATGAACAAAGCAGTAGACTGTTTTCTGGAAGATCACACTCTCTCTTCTGAAGATCTCTGTACAAACTCCTGAGTACACCGAGGCCTCTGTGACATTAAGACCACAGCGCTTCAGGTCTTCTTGGTAGAACATGATGTTTCCTGTCTCCAGCTGTTCAAACGCCAGCCTCCCCAGCTTCAGAAGAACTTCCCTGTCAGCTTTCGTCAGCTTCTGTGGACTCGTCTCACGTCCCTCATCGTACTTCTGCTTCTTCCTCTTTGTCTGAACCAGCAGGAAGTGTGAGTACATGTCAGTCAGGGTCTTGGGCAGCTCTCCTCTCTGGTCTGTAGTCAACATGTGCTCCAGAACTGTAGCAGTGATCCAGCAGAAGACTGGGATCAGACACATGATGTGGAGGCTCCTGGAGGTCTTGATGTGTGAGATGATTCTGCTGGACAGATCTTCATCACTGAACCTCCTCCTGAAGTACTCCTCCTTCTGGGCGTCAGTGAAGCCTCGTACTTCTGTTACCCTGTCAACACATGAAGGAGGGATCTGATTGGCTGCTGCAGGTCGGGAAGTTATCCAGACGAGAGCCGAGGGAAGCAGCTTCCCCTCGATGAGGTTTGTCAGCAGCACGCTGACTGATGACTCCTGTGTGACATCAGACACGACCTCATGGTTCTTGAAATCCAGTGAAAGTCTGCTTTCATCCAGGCCGTCAAAGATGAACAGAAGTTTACAGACAGCGAGCTTCTCTGCTGTCACCTTCTGTAATGTTGGATGGAAAACATGGAGCAGCCTGAGAAGACTGCACTGCTCATCTCTGACCAGGTTCAGCTCCCTGAACGAGAGCAGAACCAGCAGACTGACATCTTGGTTTTCGGAGCCCTCTGCCCAGTCCAGAGTGAACTTCTGCACCGAGAAGGTTTTTCCAACTCCAGCGACGCCGTTGGTCAGAACCACTGTGATGCGTCTCTGTTGGTCAGGTGAGGCTTTAAAGATGTCGCTGCACTTGATTGGAGTGTCATGGAGGGTCTCCATCTTGGAGGTTGTCTCAAGTTGCCAAACTTCATGTTGGGTATTAACCTCTTCACTCTGTCCCTCTGTGATGTAGAGCTCAGTGTAGATCCTGTTGAGGAGGGTTCCACTTCCTGTTCCATCACTTCCTTCAGTCACATGTTCACATCTCTTCTTCAGACTGATCTTATGTTCATCTAAAACCTGCTGCAGAACACTATCAGCTGAGAGAGAAAGAAAGTCACTGTATCAAAACAATGTGCCCTGTTTTTAGGTCAAACAGGTCTATAAGACAATGTTTTGCATTTTCATCTTTTTGAGATAGTTAATAGAGGCAGATAAGAAATTTGTAGTGATAAATTGGATCTATAGCCTTCAAGTATTTCCACATGGGTGCAAAACCAAGAAGGTAGTCCAATGCTTGCTTCCATTAGTTCTTGTACACCAAAAGCGTAACTCACCTAATCTTCATTTTGATTTATGTGAGCCATCACTGAAGCATATAAAATAAGACTGACAATACACATACAAAGAATGATGAATAGTGAAGAATAATGAAACTTAGCTCCAACAGCTAAACCTCAAATACATAACTAAGTTAAGTATTTGGAGTACAGCTCTATGATTTTAAATGGTCCCATGAATTTAAAATCCATGACATGAACTGGGAGGTACCAGGTGAGTTAGTATGGAATGACCTTTGTATTGTATTGAAATCACTGCTAGAGTCTGTAAACTGCCTTGCTGGCCAGATGTGCCAAAAAAGCACACATTTTCTTTGTTTGTTTGCTTTCTCATATAGTTCCCGACTGTGTGCAAAGACATTTACCTTGTGCAGTTGTAGTCTGACTGGCTGTCTGCAGTCCAGCTATTGTTCTGGATCTTTTTCCACACTGGGGACAGGAGGAGTGTTCTGGTGAAGCAGACTGGTCCCAGTATGAAGTGATGCACTGTCTGCAGAACCAGTGTCCACAGCTGGTAGAGACTGGATCCTTCAGGACGTCCATACACAACACACAGCAGGACGGCTGCTCCTCCACAGAAACATGCCTCCTCTTCCTCTCTCTGTGAGGAAAAATACATTTAGTGATTAGATGGTGATCAAAAACATGAAAAGCAAAGTTACTTTCCTGTTTGAATCCAGTAACAACATTTCTAAGAAAATGTTTAGTTTTGACATTTTCTAAACATTTTTCTTTAAAATCAAGACTAGATCCTTCTAAAGAAAAGAGTTATTCACAAAGTGTCTCCGATGTTAAAATGCTCCTCGTGAAAATCCGTTAGGAGACAGACAAAGAGGAAGGAGAAATGCTGAATGACAGTGAGTTAAAGAAACACTACAGTTTAGACTGTGCAGGGGGAATGTCTGCGCTCACATCTCTGAGCCAACACAACAACGCTTTAACAGCAGAAACGAAAGTTATCAAAACTCTGAGACATCTACAGCTACTACTACTACTGCTGCTTCTGCTACTACTTCCTCAACCACACTGAACAGTAGTAGAGCAGGTCCTAGCACTGTGTGGTTTGTGAGTAGTTAGATTTTACTAACAGTCAGCACTCGGGCTGAGAGCGCCCTCTGTTTGGAGATAGCTGATAGGTAGCTGTATCCGCCATGAATATTTTGATTTAAAAAATTGGCTGTTCAATCATGTTTTCATAATCCTGCATTGTGCAGAGATTTTATTTTTTGCCCATATCATCCAGCCCTGTTCTGTATCAAATCCTATGTCCTAGAGAAATCACTGTAGCCCAGAAAAACAAATAGTTCATCTAGTACTAGTAGTAGCAGTATTAGAAGTAGTAGTAGCAGTAGCAGTAGTAGTATAAGTATAAGTAGTAGTAGTAGTAGTATTATATCATCTCCTTACTACTCGCTTAACTGACAGATCATTTTGTCTTCCTTCTCAGTAAATCATCTACAGGTGAGGCTACAGTTAAAACAGTCTCTTACTGTGTGTCTGAGGGTCCAGGTTCATTACTGAAGCGTAGTGGGACATCTTCAGACTGGTCACTCTCCAGAGACAGACAGCTGGGTCCTGGAGACTCTGCTCTGTCCTCCTCTTCCTCCACCTCTCTACGGCTCATGTTCTGGTCTGAAGTCAGTCTGAGAGGTGAAACATGAACACTGTTGGTGAGTAAAGAAACAAGTCTGTACAAGAGTCACGACAACAGAAGAGGAAGTAACACACTCTCTCTCTCTCTCTCTGTCTCTCTCTCTCTGTTTTCACTGTAACTGCAGACCTTCTCGCATTTTTTCCTCTTCAGTCGACACAGAAATAACTGAACAACAGTAACATAATAAAAATGTTGTATTAGCACTCACCCTGCATCAGCTGTCAGTTTTCCTCCCTTGGATCTGTTGAACAAAAATGGAGTCTGTAAAATCTGTTTGTAGTTTTATTATCCCCGCCCAGTTTTCATACAAGTGGAGGAAGAGACAAACACTTTACATTCACTGTAAATCACATGACTGTTTGTCTGTTTGCTGCTCACACAGATCAGCTTTTATATAACAGGACTACTGCAGGCTCAGGGAGGGCGGGTCCATACAAAGGGACAGGTTGGTCAATGAACTTCATTTCTATCTCTCTGCTCCAGTCTACTTCATTATCTATAAACACTACCAGGCATTAATAATGATCACTGCCCTGTTTCACAGCTCATTAATGTAAACTGTTATCATTCAGTCAGTTAAGAAGATAATCAAGCATTGATCTCATATGAATAACTTTAATTTTTGATTTGTTAAATCACCGTCAGAAGACCACCAGTGGGTGCTGTCCTCATGGACTGTTGACCTGCATGGAGCCAAAGCCCAGTCAGACGTCGTTGGTCATTACAACAACTACAGTCTACAAATATGCTGAAATATCTTCTGTGAACAAATATTCCTGGTATTAATACTACCAGACAGATTTTACCCAGTGAAGTAAAGGGTCAGTTCACACAAATCACATTTTTCTGCTTAGCAGAGCAGCATTGTATGGAAAGGGTCATAATTCATCTAAACTAGCACCTGCAGACATTTAATAATGACCTCAGCCCCATGAAACTCACAGCCAACACATTTATACTGTGATTACCCGACAAACCAAACTAACACAGCTCTGATCTCACCTGCTGTTTGTTTGAGCAGCTCAAAGTATGTACTCAGCCGTGACCTTATGATTCATTATTGGGATTCAAGCTCCAACATGTCTCGTTCATTATCAAGCACCCTGCAGAGTTTCAGCTAGAAGGTGTTTTTTCTTTTTTGACAGCCAATTAAAGGGTCAGTTCAACCAAATAACACTGCACATGCACAGTGTGTAGAAAGTCGACATCAGTTCTGGGACGTCCTGCCGCTGATGAGTTTCTCCAAAGGAAATCTTTGGAGGCTTTGAGCAGCACAAATGAAAATGAAACTCAGCTCACATCCACTGTGTTGTGTGGACGAGACAGCAACACAATGAAACCAAACTAAACACCAACAACACTTTTAATGCAGAACAAAACATTCTCACATAAATTATATAAACATGTTACATTTCCTGTCCAAATGATTGATAAATGAACATTTACCACCGTGTCCTTATTAATACCAAATGTCCGTGGGTCAAGTCTTCCTCAGTCTTCCTCAGTCTCATTAAAACGTAGGACAGACTCGCCGCCATCCACAGTTTTGTCTCATGGGTTCTGTGCAGGACATCAAACTCTGCCACGTGGAGAAACGCCTGAAACACGTTCACACGCCCATTTTTCATTTCCCAAAACTCAGAGAGAAGAAACAGCTCATGCCGTCTGCAGAGCGCCTACGCCACCGCCGGGATAAAGTACTGCAGCGACACGTCTTCATGCAGCAGAATCAGGTGGACGACCCTTTCATGGACGATATCTGTGGGGACAAGAGGACGGCGTCAAATCCTCGAGTGGAAGCAGAAGTACCACAGCACAGCATCAGTCAGTAACAGTGACGGTAGTTTCAACACATTCTCAGTGTCTGTGGAGTTTTTTATTATTATTTTGACAGTTCATGTTCAAATTAACATGAAATTGGATTTTAAAATAAAAAGTTGTCACACGTCGTCGGCACACAAATGGAAAAGTCAACTCACTGCACATGGCCTTGCTGGGGTTGACCTGCTGTCCCATGAGGAACTGCTGCAGCTTCCTGATGTCCACCCGGGCCTGGGCCATGGCCTCGGGGTCCCTGCTCTGAGACGGACCACCGTCCTGGGAGGCGTCATCACCTGCAGAGAGGGACGGAGGGAGATGAGGAGGACGAAAGGAGACAGAACGAAGACGCTGGAGCTGAACTAAAACCTGAACCACTGTGAGCGGAGAGACGGTTTTCATTTAACATTTAACCTGCTGATTAAAATACAAAATGAGGTCATCATCACATGAGACTGATCGGACCAACAACAGCCACCTCATTCATTTCAGTGGAGCTCTGCAGACTGAGGGATCCAGAAAACACTGGCTGAGGAATTAAACATACAGGACAACAAAACCTTCATATCAGAGCTCATGATCGTCCATCGAGCTCCGGTCCGGTCTGAGTCTGCTGAGAGACGTCAGGAGACAACAAACAGACATTTCAAATATTTAACACTTTTTGGTTACAGGAGTGTAGATGAAACACCAGACGTTGTTGGAAATCAATCAATTTTTCAAGGAGAATTTCAAGCACGTTCCTAATGAAGCATTTAAAAAATTTTCAAGGTTCTGTATGAACCCTGAATAAAAACAAAAGTGCCCCAAAAATATTACAAATAAGGTCAAATATGTTCACTGAAGAAGAAGAAGAAGAAAATCATACAGATAAACAAAAGGTTGTGAGGCTTGACTTAGGAACAACAATGCTATAAATTCAATTCTAACATGCTGATGTTAGAATTTGCTATTTTTTTCCAGGAATTTGGTCATAAATCAAAATAACGAACAAAATAAGATCATATACGTCATGATGGTGATAAAAGGATGAAGAGGAAAACCAAAGTCATCAATAAAATGTTTCTGTGGACAACATGGACGTGTTAATCAAACGTTACGGTGAAGTAAAGTGTGAAGTGAGGGATCATCCTCTGAGGACCACGACTGTGTGTCAGACTGACGGCTAAAAACAGGTGACAGGAACAGTTTTTACCCCACGGAGGGTTTCCCAGGTCTTTGAAGTGAGTGGTGACAGAGACCAGGTCCGTCTCGATCTTCAGGTTCATCTCTCCGTTCAGGTTGGCCTCCATCACCTGACACACACACACACACACACACACACACACACACACACACACACACACACACACACACACACACACTTTTCTTTACTTTAAATTCAGATCAGAAAATGTGTGAAGTCTGGAAAGATGCGATCGTACCAGGAAGTTGGAGAGGTTCTTCATTCTGTCCACGACGTTCTTCATCGTCTTCAGAGGAGGCAGGTAGATGCTGACCTGCGAGGACACACGTGTGAGCAGACGTCTTTCACGTCAGGTCACCTGACTTCACTTATCTCTGTCTGTGTGAACAGATCACGTCTCCACTGTTTGGTTGAAAACGCTTCATAGCGACGTCACTTACATCGAAGTCTGGCATGCTCGGCTCTTTGAACTCGTGCCAGAGTCTCCGGGGGATGACGTCAACCGGGACGTCGTGAGTGACGACCCTGCTGATGCTGGACAGGGTGGGCTGGACAGGACAGAAGGAGGACGTCACTCAGTTAGCTGTCTCAGAGCCTCTGAAGACATCACACAGTGTAAAGTGTAAAATTAACTGTTTCTTTCTACTTTCAGGCCAGAATTTAATTTTAGTTTTATAAATAATGTAAGTATAAAGCAAGAAATCTGTCCGTCTGTCTGTTAGGCTCAAACGTTTGTTGCTGAGGACCAGAAGAAGTTCAGTGTTGACTTTGGCGGGTTAGGGACAAGCGGGCGGCTGTGGCAGATTTTAAAATCGTAAATATAAAACACGTTTGATATTATCAGGCTGAATAAACGACACATTTTGAATGAAGTCCGGCTCGATGTCACTCTTCAGTGGTGTGTAAGTCGTCTACAGTCTCACCAGCTCGGCGGCGATGGTGAGGCAGGGGCAGTGCTTCTTGGTCAGTTTAAGTTTGACAGCCTTGGCGTTCTGGACCGTCTTCAGCGCTCTGGACAGGTTCTCTGGAGTCACCTCCAGACAGATCTCATTGTCCTCAGAGGACACGCCCTCCATCTGGTACTCATCGAAGACGTTGGCCTGCAGGGAGGAAGGACACACCGAGGGTCACTGATGATAATGAGCCATGCAGGTTAAAATACAGCGTGTCTCCACCACGTCTTTACAGAGACCTGTCTCCACCACGTCTTTACAGAGACCCGTCTCCACCACATCTTTACAGAGACATGTCTCCACCACGTCTTTACAGAGACCTGTCTCCATCACGTCTTTACAGAGACCTGTCTCCACCACGTCTTAACAGAGACCTGTCTCCATCACATCTTTACAGACACCTGTCTCCACCACATCTTTACAGAGACCTGTCTCCACCACATCTTTACAGTGACCTGTCTCCAACACGTCTTTACAGAGACCTGTCTCCACCACGTCTTAACAGAGACCTGTCTCCATCACATCTTTACAGACACCTGTCTCCACCACATCTTTACAGAGACCTGTCTCCACCACATCTTTACAGTGACCTGTCTCCATCACGTCTTTACAGAGACCTGTCTCCACCGCGTCTTAACAGAGACCTGTCTCCATCACATCTTTACAGACACCTGTCTCCACCACATCTTTACAGTGACCTGTCTCCACCACATCTTTACAGAGACCTGTCTCCACCACATCTTTACAGTGACCTGTCTCCATCACATCTTTACAGACACCTGTCTCCACCACATCTTTACAGTGACCTGTCTCCACCACGTCTTTACACAGACCTGTCTCCACCAGGTCTTTACAGACACCTGTCTCCACCACGTCTTTACAGAGACCTGTCTGTCTTCTTAGCGAAGGTGAAACATGTACCTGAACTGGAGCTCTTACCTGCGACAGCTCACACCACATGCTGACCCCTCCATTGGCCACTTTGCCCGAGAGGACGAAGAACAGGTTGTCTGGAGTCAGACGCAGGACACAGATCTTCGTCAGCTTTGAGATGGTGGTGATGACTCCTGGTGAGGACGAGCAGGAAGACAAATACAACTTCAACATGATTTAACTCAGCCAAAGATGGACTGTGCCTGATTAATCAGTGCTCTTTGGTTTTACTTATTAACTTTACTACGAAAACAACTTGTGATAATTTTTATATATTCTATTAATCTGTTTTTTTATGATAAACCTGAGAAAAGAAATATCGTTGCTCCAACTGCCCAGACTCATAATAAAGTCTGTGAACGTTACATTTTGTTGGACCATCAGAAAAAAACCTACATTATGAACAGAAATTGATTAATTTCCAATAATTCAATACATCAACAACAATATCTAGCTCCTGTGATAACAGATGACTCTTGGTTGAATCTGCTTCAATTTGAACTCTGGATTTTTCTTTAGTTCCAAACTTCATTGATTTTCTGGAGGATTCTGATCGTATTAATTAACGTTAACGTCAGTGCGAAAGTATCGATTTTGATTAAACTAAACGCATATTTCAGCCCCTGCTGTGAGCCGAACTGAGGACTTTTATAACACTTAACAGGCAGAATGAACGACACATGTTGAATGAAGTCTGGCTGATGTTTATTTGTCCGCAGAGAAATGTGAGTTTTCGCGCTGAAGTCTGGTGGAAGCTGACGGGTCAGCAGCGTCAGTGTGTCGGCGTGGAGCTGCAGAGACTCACGGGTGAAATGGTTCAGACACGCGACATCGATGATTTTTCCTCGAAACTTCATTTTAAGTTTTGACGCTTAATTTCACTTTATAGTCCGTGAGCAGCTCTTCCGGTCCGGGTTCCGGCGGGTGATTTGTTTGGTCCGTCCGCGTGAAAGGTCCGACGGAAACAGCGTTCATCTATAAACTGTTCCCGGGGATAATGAAGGTCAGCCAGAAGATATAATCAACAGGAAAAATAAATAAATAAATAATAATAATAATAATAATAATGATAATAATAATAATAATAATAATAATGATAATAATAATGTTGTTTTCCTTTTTGAGTCTGTAAAATATTTGATAATAAACAGCAGCCAATGAAAAAGTTAACACAATTTTTGTGTATTTTGTCTCTGTTGTTATAACTGTAGATAAAATAATGTTGTTTTCCTTATAAATGTAATACTTGTTATTATAGAGTCGCAGATTTAAATGCGGGCTGTTGAAGCTCAATAATAATTGAATCTATGTCACATTTTAAGCAGGTTTACTCTCTCTTCATATTGAGAACATGTTCCTGAGTGCAGAGTCCGTCATGCTGAAGCTCTGGTTCAGCTCAGGTGAGAAGATGAAGACTCACAGCATGAAGAGAGGCTGTGAGTGTGCTGCAGTAATACTGGTCTGTGTTTGTTGTAAGTCTCCGGATGACCTTTACTCTCAGGCAGTTACAAATAAAGGCTTGATTATTATTCACTCACCACATTAAAATGTTCCCTCTAATCTGTGAAACAGGAACAGCAGCTGGTTTCTGCTGTAAGCTCCTTAAGTCTCTGGAGCAGAGTCGCTCTGAAGGTTTTAGTTTCTCTGTGCTGGACACAAGAAACAACAGTGAGGAGAGAGAAGTGACTCATTACATGAGGAGATGAGCTGACGACACTCTCAGCTGTTTGTTCAGTACATCACATTAATACTTTATAGTCTACACAGAACAGAAATATTGTTTTTTTTTACTTCATTATATTAATTTATCTGACAGGGAAACAGGCCTGAGGCAGCTCTCCCTCCTATTGGTTCTCAGCCCTGATGAGTGACCAATCACAGACTGACTTGGAAAACTATCTTTAAACTGACAAACATCATCTGAGTGACTCATGACGCACCTCAGACAGGATCAATAGATGATCTGTCTCTCTACATCACTACCGGACAAAGCTTTGATCAAATAAGGTCCATGAGGGGGACCGGAAGGGGCGGGGCTTCAGCTCTCTATAAAGTGATGTCATTGAGCGGCTGTGTGCAGGTGATCAGACCCCGGAGCTGCAGCTGACCAGTCTCCTACACTCCTGTTCCTCCCGCTCACTGGCTGATCTGTTGATCCATTGATTGATCGATCTATTGATCTATTGATTGATTGATTGGCATCACAATGGCGCCGCTGTCCATCCAGTCTGGAGTGAAATACGCCAGAACTCTGCTGCCGGACTCTCTGATGAGGTGGGTGAACAGAACTCGTGCTGAATGTTGGTTTGATTCGCTAAAGTTAAAATAAAAAGGAGAAAAATCTTCTTAAATCTAAAGATTTGACGGATGTGGTGCGTAATTTGGCGCATCTGGAGTCCATGAAACCAGCCGTGCGTAAAGATGTTTCTGTGCTGAAAAGTCTCAGCAGCACCGCAGTGTGGATCCACTTTGTACTGACGTGGACGGCTGCAACAGAATCAGAACCGCACTGCTCAGAACGAGTAAGAACATTAGGATGTTTTAGTTTTTAACCGGTTCCACAAACACAACGTTTTTTTTCGTAACTCAGATACACACGACTCTCCAAGAGCAACACACTGAAGCCATAAACACACTGTTGGCAAAATACATGCACAAATGTCCCGAACTCCTTCTGAGTCGTGTGTACTCAGTAGTTCACTGATCCAGGCTCAGGTTACTGTGTTTGTGTCCGGAGGTTTAGACAAAGACACACGTTTAACACGTTTAACGACGACACTGACACACAAACATGATAAACCATCATTAATGTCCTCATGACTCCACTAATCAGGACTTAAGAGACTAAACTAAAAACAAGTCAGTGTCAGCAGCACAGAGCCATTGATCCACTTTCAGTGTCTGCCTCCAGGGACGTGCAGAGGTTTTGGGGCTCCAGAGAAAAAAGGCCCCCCACAATATTCAGGTTTCATTATTCTCTCTGCGTTACTCCAGTGATCCTGCTGACATGCAGCCGTGTGTGATCAATGACTCGTGTTGTTCAGCTTCCTGCTCGAAGACGTCAGAGTGACTTCACATGCATCCAACAACCTGCTGACACCAAAGTCTTTGATAATATTAAAAGTGTGTTTCTCCTCCTGAAGCGTCTCGACCTCAGCTCTGCAGCCTGTTGGCTGCTTTGTTGACAGTAAACAGGAAGCGGCTGTGTGTCGCACATTCATCTTCTGAATGTGTTGTTTCTCCAGACGACACTCGAAAACAAGAATGATACCGACACATCCCGCATGTCTGCATCGGGACATGCTGCGTAGGGAATGAAGCCGAATTAGGAAAATCCATCAGATTCAGAGTATTTTCATATTTTTGAGTCTCAGACTCTTTGAGACACTTTGAGGTGGTGACGTGTCTCAGTGAGTCTGTTCTGGTTTTAAAGCCTCACAGCAGCGAAGTGGACCAGTTCTGCTCGTCTGTACCCGCTTCAGTCATCAGATCCACATTATATTCATGATTATTGATAAAAATCTCATCGTGTTCATATATTAAGTACCAACAGTCGGCCCTACGATATAATCTAAATATTGATATCGAGGTATTTGGTCAAAAATTGTGATATTTGATTTTTGTCGTCCAGTCTGAGATTTAAAATATCTACATGTGTGTCATGTAATTTAATATGAAGGCCAGCTCCAGATGTGTATATCAATATTAATTAAGTATTTAATAAACTGAGGATGTTTGTGTGTCAGCTGTAAATAAATTTGAGGATTTGTTAGAAGAAGAAAAAGTGAGCGAGATGTTTTACTTCTACCTTCTCCTTTTCAAACTGTTACTTCTGTTTTTATTTTCCTTCATTCATTAATAATAATTCTGACTATTCAAAGAAACATTATAATGTTTGCTTGGAATTATGATTGTTCATATTGATGATTGTCATGATGATCAAATTACTGGTTCATGTAAAGTGGGCCTGAAGGTGTAATTAGATTCTGGTCCTCTGACCCGGCAGGTCCGTGTCAACAGTCCAGACCACCCTCTCTCGTCACGTCCTGCCCTCGGCTCAGCCTCGCTGTCTGAAGGTTTGCACCAGCGGCCGGAGGCGGCGAGCTCTGGAGGCGTCGTCTCTGGACGAGCTGCTGCTGCAGGTGGAGTCGTACTCGCACGTCTGATGTCAGACAGCTGCTTGTTAAATCCTCCGTACGTGGATCAGTGGTTTCCTTTTGTGTTGCGTCTCAGGCGGCGAGGGTGTTCATGCTTTCCTGCCACTTCCTGACTCTGGTCCTGGAGGAGGACGGGACCGTGGTGGACTCGGAGGAGTTCTTCCAGTCTCTGCCCGGCAACACGGCGCTGATGGTGCTGGAGAAGGGAGAGCTGTGGACGCAGAACAAGGTGAGCATCATGTCGGGAGATGATCCAGAAGAAGAAGAAGAAGAAGTCAGGATGAGACTCGACACTGCAGAAACATTTATTCATCAGCTCGTCTGTTAATTAATCCAAAGATAATTAACTACTTACATTAATCATTGAATTCATTTCTCAAGCCAAACTGTCAAACACTGTCTGGTCCCAGCTTGTTAAACATCACCAGACTCCATTAACAAATGTAGTGATTTTAAGAGTTGTTTCATGAGGAGGAACTGAACAAACTTTGTGAGGACAGACTCTGAATCATTGTCTCCTTGTTGTAAATTCAGCATTAAATGAAAACAGTAAGTTGTTTGTTTCCTTGTAAAAAGTGTCAGTTTGTGGCAGCATGGCTGCACCAGCCTGTCTGCTCTCTCCAGTTCCTCCACAGGAGGGCAGCATGTTCAAATGTTTTACACTCTGTTTGTGTCCACTTTAAAGGAACAGTTCACCCAGAAAGTGAAACTCAGTCATCGTCTCCTCCTGATGATATAAAGTGTCGTAGTCCACAGAACATTTCTGCAGCTTCACAGTAAAACAACTGAAGCAGCTGGAGACTTGATTTAAAACGGCTCCATGCAGCTCGTCCATCACATCCAGGTTTCATCTTCTGTCGCAGATCTTCCCGAGCTTCCGTCAGCCGAAGAAGAACGGGATCGCTAAACTGACCTTTGACCTCTACAAGCTGCACCCTAAAGACTTCCTGTGCTGCCTCGCCATCAAGGCCAAGCTGTATGAGATGTACTCGCTGTCCTACGACTTCAGGTGCACCAGGATAAAACACGTCCTCAGGTGAGTCCACCTCTGCTGGTACATTACAGAGTACATTTACTCCAGTTATTATGAAGAAACTGTACTTTACTTGAGTACTTCCTCACTGTTTCAACTGATCCACTGGACTAGTAACCACAGTATCACCAGACTCCCTTTAAAAAAATTGAACATTTTAAGAGTTGAGGAGAAACTTTATAAACTTTCACATGGCTGAAACTAATTGTGAATCATTGGTGCCTTGTAAATTCAGCATTAAATCAAAATTGGAAGGTGTTTCTTAACCACGATATCACCAGACTCCATTAACAAATAGTCTGATTGTAGGAGTTGTTGCATGAAGAGAAACTTTACCAACTATGTGAAACATCGTCTCTGACAGATTCTTGATTATTTGGGTCTTCTTCTAAATTCAGCATTTAATCCAACACACAGTCGTTTCTTTCCTTTAACAAACTGTTGTTTTGTTGCAGCGGAAGCTTTTCTCACCTGCCAACATTTAGCAGCTGTTTGAACACACTGTTTACACTGATTTCACCATTTACACTCAATTTATGAAAGAAGAAACATTTTATTGATCTAAACATGTCACATTTTACAAACACACTAAACAGTAACCAGTATAGGCGACTTCTTTGTCCCCAGACTCCCTTAACAAATGTGTCAGTTTAGTGAGTTGTTGAGTTGGAGACACTTTATAAACTGTGTGAAACTCTGTCTCTGACTGATTCTGACTGATTTGTTCCTTCTTGTAAATTCAGCAAATGTTCTGCATGAACTTCTTTCTGTCTTTGAGGAGAAACCTCCTCTTGAAGGTGATCTGTTGTCACCTGTCGGCTCTTCTCTCGGTGACTGATGCAGGTTGTGTTTTGCCGTCAGGTCGGTGCTGCGCTGCTTCACCTTCCTCACCAGACTGAGCGGTCAGCTGCTGCTCTACACGTCCTCATCGCTGCTGCAGCTCAGCGGAGACGACGACTGTTAGTGAACGTTTTCCTCCTGTTCAGCCTGTTTTATCTGCTTCTCCTCGTCCGTCTGGACACCGAGTGTTTTAGTTTGCCTGTCCGGTGAGATGTGAGTTTCTGCTGTGACGATTCGTTTTAACGCCAAAATAAAAAGTTTAGTTCTGATAAATTAAATTCTGACTGTGAATCAAATGAATTAATAAAAGATGAGTTTTCTAACTTCTCTGGATCTGTGAGGTTCTATAAAGCAGGAGGTCTCACTCTGTAGGTTTCCAGAAACCAGAAACCAGCAACAGAATACAGTTTATACAGTACATGTAAATATATATACTTTATTTGTAATCTCGATACTTAAGTACATTTAATATCAGATACTTTAAGACTTTTACTCGAGTACTGTTCATATGGTTGACTTTAACTTTTACCAAAGTAATATTTCTACACCACATCTTTACTTTTACTCGAGTATGACTGTTGAATACTTTTTACAGCACTGTTTACAGTGATGTAACTAAGTACATTTACTCAAGTACTGTACTTAAGTACAATTTAAGGTACTCATACGTTACTTGAGTATTTCCATTCTCTGCTACTTTATACTTCCACTCCACTAGGAGGCAAATGTTGTACTTTTTACTCCACTACATTTATTACTTTAGTTACTTTACATACGCAGTCAGTGAGCAGATGTTCTATAGTTCAGAACCAGAAGTGTTTCAGAGCTGTGAACTGTTTCAGAACCAGAACTTCAGAGCTGTGACCTGACGCCCTGACGCCTGCTGACCTCAGCAGCAGCTGACTGATGTCACACGTGGTCCTGACGCAGCAGCTCCTCCAGGTGTCGTCACGTCTCCAGTTTGTTCTGTGTGAACATCAGACCGGCACTGATGGAACAACTTAAAGTTCTACTGTGGTTCTGAAGCAGCATGTAATCTGTAAAGTAACTAGTTACTCTGGTAATCAAATACACGGTGAGTGGAAGTATAAAGTAGCAGAAAATAGAAATACTTCAGTAAAGTACATCAGAATTGTACTAAAGTTCAGTACTTGAGTAGATGTACTCGGTTACATTCCATCAGTAGGACACAGTGGTTTCGCTGAGGGGGACGGACTGGACCCATGGGTGCCCCCTCAGGGCGTGGTCGCGTGAACGCGCACGAGGAGGAGACGAAGCCGGCTGCGCGCTCCCGTGTGACAGACGCACGCCGACACCCAGCAGCGGAGCGCGGACACACGAGCAGAGCGCAGCCGGGACCAGAGACCGACACACGGAACCAACATGAGGGAGATCGTTCACATCCAGGCCGGACAGTGCGGGAACCAGATCGGGACCAAGGTAGGCCACAGACCGGGTCACCGCGAGCCGAACCCCCGCTGGGTTCTCCGCTATTTAGCGCGTGTCAGCGGTTCTACAGCCGCTTTACAGTCCTGAGTCCACCAGGGTCACTGAGCGGTTCCGATCAGAGGCCGAGTACATTTACTCAAGTACTCTGCTTCACTGGTACTTTACTTTGAGGCACTTGTACTTTATACTTCCTACTTTATTTTATCGACAAGCGACACAAAAAACACTGATTTTCTAATAATCAGTCGACCCATAGTACACAAATATATGTATAATATACTTTTACTTGTACTTTTGATACTTAAGTACTTCTAATATCAGATACTTTAAGGCTTTTACTCGAGTACTGTTCATTTGGGTGATATGAGTAATATTTTAACACCATATCTTTACTTCACCTCCAGTGTGACTTTGAGTACTTTCTAAAATGTAAAAGAATGTAAATAAATGTAATCGAGTACATTTACTCAAGCACTGAAGTACAATTTTGAGATACTTGTATTTATAATGGAGTATTTCCATTTCCTGTTACTTCACACTTCCACTCCAACACATTTCATCCTGATCCAGAATAAAACCTCGTGTCCTCGTTTCTGCTTTCTGTCTCGTTTCCATTAATCTGAAGATTTTAATTGATTTTTACTAAACGGATCAATAACAGATCAGACGGAGTTCAGCTGTGAGAGAACGAATGAGAGCAGTGAACTGATCTCTGATCTGTGATAAACTCCACACAGTGGTGAGGAGGAGTGAAGGGAGCTCAGAGCCACTGTGAGAGTATTCAAGGAATCTGACACACACACCACACACACACACACACCACACACACCACACACACCACACACACACACACACACACACACACACACACACTCTGACCACTCACACAACTATTCCAGTTTCTGGGCCGACAGTCGGAGGAGTGAACGTTGTTTCAAGAGAAACATGAGCAGAGCTGAACGAACAGTCAACAGGTCACGCTCTGTAACCCCAGAGGCTGCTGGGTAATGGAGTGTCACGCTCTGTAACCCCAGAGGCTGCTGGGTAATGGAGTGGCGTGACTGTGCGGACAGTAACTCAGCTGTGACGCAGCTTCTCAAACAGCAGGTTGTAAATAAAAGTAGAGACATGGCTGACATGTGTCAGTGAACGCACCACGCAGGCAGGAAGTCAGCTGCACAGACTGATCTCAGTTTCTTCTTCTTCTTCTTCTTCTTCTTCTTCTTCTTCTTCTTCTTCTTCTCTTCTCGCCGCTGTGACTCGGTCAGTTCTGGGAAGTGATCAGTGACGAGCACGGCATCGATCCTGCGGGGAGCTACGTGGGCGACTCGTCTCTGCAGCTGGACAGGATCAACGTCTACTACAATGAGGCCTCCTGTGAGTGCAACACAACAGCTGACTCACACTGACTCACACTGACTCACACACACTCACACACACTCAGGAGGTCTGCTGAGTGCATCCAGTACTGTGGAGTTAATAATACACTCATACATATTTTCTGTCATCATCATGTTTCAGAGCTCATTGTGTCAAATAAATTGAAACTTGAATGTTACTTTGTTATTTAAATTATTCTGAACCTTGAATAAAAATCCGATGTCGACCTCTGAGCGATAAGTTTGAGAAACTCCGTCCTACATGAAACTGTTAAACATCTACAGAAGACCCAAAAATGTTTTGCGAGGATCATTTTTCTCAGAGAATCTTCTACAAAAAACACTTGAATGACAAAAAGCATTCGTCCTTTTTCCCTGATTAAAAACAGGTTTGACAGATGATGTCGTGATATCAGTCACACTTCTAAAATTGATCCACTTTAACTCCTTTTTTTCAAACATCGGATGCTGGTAAGCGTCACGTGTTGGTAGAAACACGAGATAAAGGTTTTGTTGCCGTTAACGACTCTTCTGTGTTTGCGCAGCACATAAATACGTCCCCCGGGCCGTGTTGGTCGACCTGGAACCAGGAACCATGGACAGCGTTCGCTCGGGAGCCTTCGGGCAGCTCTTCAGACCAGACAACTTCATCTTCGGTAACTTTGGTTTATTTTACTCACTGATTCAGCTTTAACTTCTGATAATGACCGAAGACCTTCAGCTGGACTCTGACGACTATCTGGGTTGTTTCTGCTTCGTGTTCCTGATAAACCCTGTAAAAGAAGAAAGGTTAAGTTCATATTCAGATGCACTGATCCTACATCAGTGACACGCTCTCCCTTCTGTAGCTTGAGGACAGTCTCTGTCTGTGCTCAGCAGCGAGTCTCTAACTGAGTCTACAGCGACTTTATCAGAGCTTGTTCTGCAAAACTAGAAGCTAAAAGATCATTCTCTGAGAGTTCGTCACCATCAGAGACACTTTCTGCAGAGGACGGAGGAGCTGGAGAGCGATGAACCTTTCCAGCATTGTACAGTAAACAGTGAGAAGACTCCAGGGTTTGTTTAATAAACTGATGTCTGTGCAGCAGGAGAAGCAGGGAGGCTGTAGATCTCTCTGTCGGTCTTAAACACACAC
Organism: Pagrus pagrus; assembly: GCF_965226575.1. Lineage (NCBI taxonomy): Eukaryota > Metazoa > Chordata > Actinopteri > Spariformes > Sparidae > Pagrus > Pagrus pagrus. The sequence continues at coordinate 1,375,694 of NC_140207.1, forward strand.
ATGAAATCAAATCTAGCAGCTCCCCCGTCCTCCCTCTCCCCCGGCTGAGAAATGGGTCACCAGTCGAGAGTGTGTCTGCACGCACATTCCCATCTGTTGTGGCGATCGTTTTACAGTTCACAGATGGATTTTCTCTGTGCTGATTGGTTGTCTGCAGGTCAGACAGGTGCTGGGAACAACTGGGCCAAAGGTCACTACACGGAGGGGGCGGAGCTCGTGGACTCGGTCCTGGACATAGTGAGGAAGGAGTGTGAGCACTGCGACTGTCTCCAGGTGAAGATCGCTTCTGGTTTGATCGATATCAACACGTCAGGGAACATCATGAATGTTGCTCCAGGATCGTCACTGCTGTTCACTTATTTATACACAACACACTTATTATTTTCTTTTTTGATCTGTTTTCAGTTTGAAAGGGTTCAGGCAACAAAACTACCTGGTTAGGTTGAGGCTAACTTCTCTTGTGTGCATATTTTTCCGGTCTCTTTCCCGAGTCACAAACTTGTGATATTGCAAAAACATGAATGTTCAGCTGCAGTATTGGTCCTCAGAGGTTTTTATCCACCAGCAAGCTGACAATTCCCCATTTCCAAAGGTTTTTATATAATTGTTCAGACATTAACGGTTGTCTTAACAGCTCCTCAAAGTACTTTAACTTATTGTAGTAGTACTCCTGAGTATCAGACCTCAGAACTATTCGGGTTCATCAAAAACTGTCAAATACAGACAGTTGGCATCAAATGTAAATAGTAAATCTGTAGCTTCATTAGGTGAAGCTCACAGTAATGACTTGTCATAAGGGTCCTTTTAAAAACGCGTCTTACTTAAACTTCTAATACGTAAATATCTGGGAACAAAGTGTGACTCCCCATCTGACTGTACTTCTGCCTGTAGGGTTTCCAGCTGACTCACTCTCTGGGAGGCGGCACCGGCTCAGGTATGGGCACCCTGCTGATCAGCAAGATCCGGGAGGAGTACCCCGATCGGATCATGAACACCTTCAGCGTCATGCCCTCGCCTAAGGTATCAAAGAGAAGACCAGCTTGTCTTTTTGTCTCCTTGTTGCAAATTTTCCGTCACAGCTCAACACCTCGTCATATCTGTTGTTGTTTGATCCTTCCAGGTGTCAGATACCGTGGTGGAGCCCTACAACGCCACTCTGTCGGTCCACCAGTTGGTTGAAAACACAGACGAGACCTACTGCATCGACAACGAGGCCCTTTACGACATCTGCTTCCGCACGCTTAAACTCACCACACCCACGTACGGCGACCTCAACCACCTGGTGTCGGCCACCATGAGCGGCGTGACGACCTCGCTCCGTTTCCCCGGGCAGCTCAACGCAGATCTTCGCAAGCTGGCCGTCAACATGGTGCCTTTCCCCAGACTGCACTTCTTCATGCCAGGATTTGCTCCCCTGACAGCACGAGGGAGCCAGCAATACCGAGCGCTTACCGTTCCCGAGCTCACCCAGCAGATGTTCGACGCCAGGAACATGATGGCAGCCTGCGACCCTCGCCACGGACGATACCTGACCGTCGCCACCGTCTTCCGCGGGCCCATGTCCATGAAGGAAGTGGACGAGCAGATGCTGAATGTCCAGAACAAGAACAGCAGCTACTTTGTGGAATGGATCCCCAACAACGTGAAGGTGGCCGTCTGCGACATCGCTCCCCGGGGCCTCAAGATGGCCGCCACCTTCATCGGCAACAGCACGGCCATCCAGGAGCTGTTCAAGAGGATTTCGGAGCAGTTCTCGGCCATGTTCCGCCGAAAGGCTTTCCTGCACTGGTTCACGGGCGAAGGCATGGATGAGATGGAGTTCACCGAGGCGGAGAGCAACATGAACGACCTGGTGTCCGAGTATCAGCAGTACCAGGAGGCCACCGCCAACGACGGCGAGGAGAACTTTGAGGACGAGGAGGACGACATCGTTGAGTAAGGAGACCGAACAAGACCGGTAAAACTCTGAGAACACTGGTAGAACAATCAGTTGGCGTCAGGAAAATAACATAGTCCAATCTTTTAGCTCTGAAACAGTCGCTGAGCCACACGGCGGTAAACTAATCACTAACCCTAACAAGAAAATATTAAACGTCGCCAAAGCTTGAAAGTGATTCAGTCAATCATAGAAAAACTTGTGAACCTGCAAACCAAAGCTTACAAATCAAATGACTGCAGTCTAACAAAAACCTTGGCTCAGACTTTCAGGTGTGAAAAGCCTTTAAATCACTTCATGACCAACTTCAAACTTATAGATATAAATTAATATCGAACTTGTGCGTGTTTTTGAAATGAGGGACTCAAATTTTGAAACGTATTTGTTTTCATTGTCTGACCAGAAATCAACCACCGACCACGTTCTTTCTCGAAGTTTAACCTCGTAGTTTCAGCGTCACCAAACTTCAGAGATCCTTTTTGTGAAGAAAGTAGATTTTTGAGTCTCATTCCAAACTCGTCAAAAACTGACGCTCTGGGATTGTAGGTCGGTTCAGCCGCCATCCCAAAGTCTCAAAAAATCAACTTTTCTTACTAATAGGACTTCTAAGTTCTGTATCGTAGGCAACTGGACTTGTTTCAGTTTGTTGAAGACGTTTCACCTCAGGTGAAACGTCTTCAACAAACTGAAACAAGTCCAGTTGCCTACGATACAGCACCTAGAGGTACCAGGACCTGGAGGACTGAGAACCTTCTTCAACATCTTACCTAAAGACAGAAGCGTCAGACGGTGGTGACAAATGACCCATTTTGTTGCTTGAATATGTGCTAACAACACAAAATGTTTGAAAGCAGTTGGTAAAATAATTAAATAATGTAACAGGTGTCATCAATGCACCGACAGACACAAGACACTGAAGTAGAAAGACGAGACACGTGATCCTGATCAGCTGTTTCTGGACCGGACTGTGTTTGACTGTTTGTTGTTTCAAACTGTGATTTTTGTACATGTGAACGTCTCGAGAGGCTGAAGGTTGAAATAAAAGCTTCTTTGGAGGCCGGACGCTGTGATGTCGACCGTGTCTGTGGTCTTTATCTGTGCTGTACTCTGTCCTGCTGCTGTGTGTTTATGTTGTACATAAACTTCTTTATGTTTAATTATACACGAGGTTTATTCTTATTAGCAGTCACCTCAGATATAAAACAGTCTGGAGCTTCACCAACTGACTGGAGAGCCACATGGAGGTAAAAAGTAAGTCGTACTTCATGTTGACTTCTGACTTTCTATATGAATAGTACTCGAGTAAAAGTCTTAAAGTATCTAATATTAAATGTACTTGAGTATCAAAAGGATAAAAAAATTAACTATACATATTTAAATGTACAGTATGTACAGTATATGCTGTATACTATGAGTCAAGGATTATCAGATCTGATGAGCTGCTTTTGTGCTGATGCAGCATGTAATCTGCAAAGTAACTAGTAACTAAAGTAAAGAGTGCGTTAGGACACTAATGTCAGTTTGAGTAATTACAAGTGAAAGGAATAAAAGTGATGAAACAGGAAGAATCAGAGAGAAAGGAGGAAAGAAAACAGTAGTGCAGATAGAGAGATAAATAAAAGAGTGAAGTCGATGATCAGAAGACGACGTGAGGAATTAAAACAGATGAAGAGCAAAAAAGGACAGAAAATCCATTAAAGGTGACTCGAGGTTGTTGAGATGGTTTCAGAAGCTCAACGCCGGCGATAAACTGATGTGTTGAGGTTTCAGTCACCTCGCTGACATGATGACGCGTCAGACAGCAGAGAGACAATCAGGACGTTAATCTCTCGTCCAGCGTCGAGTGTGAGACTTGATTTCCCAGCAGTTCTGTTTGTGTTGAGGATTATGTGCTGACCGTCGCTGTCAAAGACAAAACCGCTGCTCTCATGTCTGTGGAGCTCAGCTGATGTCTGTGCATCTATTCTCCATCGCTGGCTCTTTGTTTCTCTGCAGCGCGGTGCCGTCAGCAGCCTGACGGTGCAGTCAGCTGCTGGTTAGAGCACCGGTGTGTCCTCGCTCCCCCACAGGCCGTTAAAGGTGCACTACGTAGATTTACAGAAGATTTTAATATTTACAGTATTAATGAGGTGATAACACAAACTGTCTCCATCAGTGAATAAACGAGCTGCTCTCAGAGGAGAATAAGAACCTGAACACTGTCTGAAGCTGGAGAGGTGGCAGGGTCCGCCACATGTAAACAAAGTCAAACAGTGTAAACTGTGTTGTCCTTTAAGGTCGGTTTGTTTATGCAGTTTATTCAGTCATGAGCCACTGAAGATCTTTGATTCGACAATAAATCAATAATTTAAAAAATGGAGCACGTAATCTGTAAAGTAACTAGTAACTAAAGTTATCAAATAAATGGAGTAGAGTAAAAAATACAATATTTGCCTCCATAATGTAGTGGAGTGGAAGTATGAAGTAGCAGGAAATGGGAATACTCAAGTAAATTACAAATACCTCAAAATTGTACTCAGGTACTTGAGTAAATGTACTTAGTTACATTCGATCACTGCATTAAGTGTTGTACCCAACAGTCATACTCGAGTAAAAGTAAAGATATGGTGTTAAAATATTACTTACTACTAAATGATACATATACTTCTGATAAATACTGGACACTACGGATCTATTGATGATCAGAATGATTTTGTCTGATTGATGATAAAATAATGAATTTAAAAATGTGATTTTTCTCTTCTGATTATAATTATTCCCTAAAAACTACAGACTGCTCCTTTAAAGTGAGAAATCAGTTTGGGTGCAGGGCCAAGGAGTGCGTGTGTGTGTGTGTGTGTGTGTGTGAGTGTGTGTGTGTGTGTGTGCGTGTGTGTATGAGAGAGAGTGTGTCTGTGTGTGTGTGTGTGTGTGAGAGAGTGTGTGTGTGTGTGTGACATATGTGTGTGCGTGTGTGTGATATGTGTGTGATGTGTGTGTTTGTGTCTGTGTGTGTGTGATATGTGTGTGTGTGTGTGTGATATGTGTGTGTGTGTGTGATATGTCCAGCTGTTGTCTCGTCAGGAATGCAGCTGGGACAGAAATAATTCTGACCCGTGTCTTCGGTGGACGCAGAGATCCGACCCGCTCGTGTAGAACAGCTGCACTATGTGTTGTTTGGTTCCTGGTCAACACTGAAGTTCTACCAGCATTCGTCAGAACCACAACACGAACCGACAACATGGCGGCTCATTTGTCCTCAGGCTCACGGTGCGATCAGACCAAACCAGGGGACTTTTAACACGTCTACATTTCACACAAAGATGCAAACGGACATGAATTTGTGTCTTTTCAGGAAAAACGCAAACATGCAAACTTTGCGTTTTTCCATGAGTTGACAATATTGAATTTTCAGAGAAAAATTCACGTCCGTCGACGGGTTTTACAAAGTACTGCTGCTCAGTCAGGTGCAGATCCAGACCTTCTGGAGGAATCACCACCTGGAGTCACATCACATCAGACAAACCACCGAACATTAAAGCCGTCTGACACTGAGATGAATCTTCTGACTGTAGCGTAGATAAACACTCGCGCTCGCAGCCTGAAGTCAAACGTTCACGTTCACGGCTTCTGCTCGCTGCTTCTGTCTGAAGTTTCTCGAGGATCTGATGTAACTGAGTTTCACCTCTGTTCCTCCAACAGGAGCTGGCCTGCAGAGCAGCAGCTGGACGAGCCAATCACAGAGCAGGAAGACAACTTCAGCCCAATCGATTAGAGGCAGAGGCGGGTCGTCGCTTCCTGCAGAGTTACACTTCCTGTTGTTTTTAAAGGTTTAGACACTGTGTGAGTTACAGGAGCAGCTGTGTTTAATCACCGCTGATGTAAGAAATGTCGACAGTTTAAATTCAACTGGAACAAGAATTCATGTTTTTACTGAAGAACGTGTCCAAACTTCAGCCCGACCCCAGAGAGACGGCCGATCCTGGACCGCGTGAAAACCACTTTGTATTATTGGTGTTTCAGCTTTTACAGTGATCAACAGTTTAGTTTAACTCCAACATGTTACCGTGTTAGCAGCAGGAGAAAACTCGTCACTGTGCTTAAACTCACATGAATAACACAGTTAAATAACCGTTTTTCTCTATGATGTTTGGCGCAGAGAGGCTGTTATTGTCCTCATGTATTTTTATTTGGTCGGATCGATTTATTTTGTTGATGTAGAATTAAAACAAACAGGATTCTCAGCTTTGCTTTTTTTATTTGTAGTGATGATTTTACAAAACTCATTTTAGTGGAGCTGAACACTCAGAACAAACTCCACCGTGTGTTTACATATTCCTCCTAAAATCAATTAATAAATAAATAAATTTCTCAATAAAAAAGTCAACGTGTCATTAAATGCACCAAAAATAAAATCAAGATCGAATTTAGGCATTTATTAATTTATGAAAAGTGACGTACATTTAATTTGCTTCTGTATTAATTCACCTTTTCTACATACTTATTGTTTTTTACCATTTAATTCATGTATCTATTCATTTTTTAAATGTATTTATTTATTTTATTTACATATATTAATGTATTAATTTGCAAAGAAAATACAGAAATATATATGTAAAACAAAATAATTCATGAATGAATAAATTCATAAATAAAATGGAAAAGTGAATAAATATGGGAAAAATTACAAAGTAAATAAAGACAGAAGTAAATTAAAACAAAAATATCAATTCATGTCTTTTTAAAACACATTTTAAAATAAATTTATTTATTTATTTGCATATTTATTTCTGGATCGTTTCCTCTTTGTATTTTGCAAAATATTACATAAACATTTATTTTTGTATATATTTATGTGTTATTTTACAAAATGAAAAGTGATAACCATCCAGAAATAAATATGCAAATAAATAAATACATTTAAAAATAAATATATTCATAAAATGAACAATTAGATGAAGCAAAACAAAACAGAAACATTCATTTATGTCACGTTTTATAAAATAATTACGTCCTTCATTTATTATTAGATCATTTTTGGTGCTTTTAACGACATAATAATTTATTTATTGGATTATTTATTTATCCATTCTTGATTTTGGCGGCCTCGGTCCTCCATATGAGTTCACATTTCTCTGTTGGTTCAGACTGAAGATTTGTTTTCTGGGTGTTTTTAATGTTTGAACAGAAATGTAAACCTGCAAAATAATAAATAAAAACAAACATTAACTGCTTGAAGTTTTTATGTTTGTCAGTGACTCACAGCTGCTGCTGAACAACACGGGCTCATCGTGACCTCTAGTGGTCACAACGAGGAACTGCACCACACAGGTGAGAGCCGCATGAGCAGCACATGGAGGCATAAAAGCTTCAGACACAGATAAACGTTCAACATAAAGCAGGAAATCACAAAATGAAAAACCTAAACTGTGACAGAGTAACAATCAGACTGTAAAACAAACAGGAAGTTCATCTCTTTCATCAACATTAGTACAGTTTAATGTTGCGTTAATTCAACTTTGACTGCTCCTTTAAAAGTTAAGTGCAGTTTTTATCATTAAAGGAAGTTTCAGCAGAATATTCTTCTCAGTTTCCATTTGGAGCATTTTCACTGAAGAACTGCAAATTTATGAGAAATATGCACATTTAATAACTTTACACATAAACTAATAAAATGGGAAATTAAATGCAAAATAAATAAATACAGGAAATTTTACAACGGTAAATAAACACAAGCAAATGAAAACAGAAATTATAATTTATGTCACATTTCATTTCCATTTTATTAATAAATAAATAAATAAAATAAATAAAAATAAATAAATACAAATAAATTATTTGCATATTCGGGTTTTCTCTTTGCATTTGGTAAAACAAAACATAAAAATGTATCAACTTATCTACCTTTATATTTATGAATTATTAAGCAAAATGAAAAGTGAGAAACATCCACAAATAAATATGGAAATAAATAAATTTAAATACATGAATTAAACAGAAATGTAAACAAACACTGTGGAAATGAAAATGTTAATGCAGTAACTTTTTTCAGTTGATATCTTCAGTTTCTCCTGCAGACCTGCACGTTCACAGTATTTATAATAAAGGTACGTTGGTGCAGTTAAAGTCTGTTTTCTTAACGAAGCCCTGAAACACGACTGAACCGACCGGCTTCTCTCTTCATCACCTGTAACTTGATCTTCTGTTTCCCTCCTCTCCTCAGGTCAGCCTGTAGTTGTGACGAGCAGCCACCAGGAGGAGCTGCAACACAACTCAGTGGATCAACCGTCTGACTGACAAACGTCACTGAAGATCGGAGCATCAGCAGCAGCCTGACGTCACCTGTTCGTGTGTCCTCCAGTGAAGAAGCACACGTGTACTCTGATGAATCATTTCTGTTCCTCCTGATTTGAGCATGAAAAGTTCTCCTCTCACAAATTCACCTCAAACTGAACTTCAGGAAACACGAAGGTGAAACTCTGAGACATTCGCTCCGTCAGCAGCTTCTCTATGTGTTTTTAGTCAATTAAGGTACCGGTGAGATAAGTGGCTGCCCCAAACGAGCGACCTCAGATAATTGGCTGCGTGTAACGAGGAGGCAGTGATAAGTGGCCGGCTGTACGCGGCGGCTCAGATGAGTGGATAATGTTAACGAGAGTACTGCTCTGTGATCGGCTGCCAAGACGAGCTCGCCCAACGCCAGATGGTTTAATTGGCAATTACAGGAACAAGAAGCTCTCTGCTGCGAGAGAGTGAATATTCAGAGACCGTCTGCTCGTTTCTGAGTCGACTGAGACTCTGCTGCTGGATGCTGCCTCGACTTTACTCTGCATCAAATTAACTCACGGTCCTTCCCTGGTACCGAACGCTTTCTAACCACTGCTGCTCAAAGCACCAACAGGGTATCAATCAAGTCTCAGGGTGCTTTCACACCTGAACTTTGGTTCATTGGTTCAGACCGAGGGGACAGAGAATGGCCTCGTTGAAAGTCTAATGAAAAACACTCAGTGTTGTAGCCACAAACTTCACTGGAGATGTCCCGAAGTCTTGTTCAGATCACCTGGTGTCACCGGCACAACGATCCCTGGAGATGTCCTGACGTCTCGTTAGAAACACCAAGTGTTGCTGCTACAGATCGGCTGATAACTCATGGTGTGCATCACATCGTCGCCCTGTTCTCAGAGTATTTCTGTAATCTCACAGACGTCTTCTGTCCGTCTCAAAGGATAAACAGTTTATTAGCAACACTTCAGGCTCATGTTGAGAAAATCTGGATAAACTTTTAGATTTGTTTCCTTCTGCTCGTGTTTCTCGACTCTCAGTCAGCAGTTATTCTGGTGAATGTTGAACAACTTTGTTTCACTGACGTCTGAGTTGCGACCGTCAGCAAAAACACTTTTCTCTGCTGCTGTTAAAATGCTGATCAGAGCTTGTGTGTTTTGTGCTTCAGGCTTCAGCAGAAGAGAAGATAATACAAACATCTTTGTTTTCCTCATACGAGCCACAGCACCGTGTCTCATGAACGCAGAAATCCAGCTGCTCAGATTAAAATGCTTCATCGATGACAGAAAGATATCGGTCCTGTGACCAGATAGGATGACTCAGATCACGTGGAAACATCTCAGGCGTCCCAGAAACTTCAGACATTATTTTCTCTTATTGTTTAGAAAAGAAAGAAAGAAACACTTTAAATCTTTCATGAGACTCTGAACTGTGGATGTGTTATTGCCGTCTTTGCCCCTCAGGCCACAGATCTGTGGACCGATCTGTCCCTCGCTGTCTTCTGGACTAATGTTCGCAATCTTCACACTGACTGCAGGAGGCAGAGAAAGAGACGAGACGAGAACACAGTTAGTGGAATATTTAGCAAAACAGTCAGAGCTTCTGGAGGAACAAACATCAGGTTCTGATCCGGAGCCGTTCACCGACGGGAGCAGAGCTCAGAGTTACTGTTGAACTTGTGGATTTATCTTCACTCCTGTTTATCAGCCTGACTGCAGCAGTGATCCGGAGGTGACCTCCACTGTCGGGTGGTTCTGTTCTGTACTGTTGACTGCTGACTGGAGCTGGAGGGGAAATGGACTTTACTTCATGAAGGTAACGTTACAGAGAGGAGACAGAGAACCAGAACCAGAACCAGAGTCTCTGCTGAGTGCTGACTTCACTCAGAGCTTCAGCTCAACTCTCTGATGTGTTAAAGTTTCCTTCTGGTTGTGTTCGGTCTCGTTCTCAGACTTCCTTCCTCTCTCTCTGACTCTCTCCTGAAGTTACAGCCACAGACGACCAGATGAAACTCAGCGTCACCTCGAGGACACTGGAGGATTTCTCTGCTTTAACTTTGGTGGAAACGTTTGTGATGATGTGAGAACACAACTCAACAACATGCAGAACAGAGTCCAGTTGTTTTTAGACGTTTTGAAAGGCTCAATGTAACAATCTGTAGTGATTTACATGTTTAAATCACTTAAACAACTTTCATTTGTTTAAAGCTGCTTATTGTGGATTTCTTTGTGAAGGACTCAGATTTGCCGAGCGGTCCAAAGGTTGTGACTTTATAATGTTCGTAAAATTAAGAAATGAAGTCTGAGGAAGTTAAATTAACGACAAAACAAAAGTTCCTCGGAGCCTCTTTACCTCATCACAGCTTTGATGAGCCTCGTTAGGTCTTTCCTCTACAAGGTGATGATCTGTCAGACGTGTGCAGTTTTCTGCCCTCTAGTGGCCACAAAACACCAAATGCAGCTTTAATCATTGTATCAACCCTAATTACCCGTCTGCCCTCTGCTCATCACATCACACACAAATCAGTGCATCTTCAAAATAAACCTCCTCGATCAGTTTCCAGCCCTGAACGAGCTGCAGCGGCTGCTCCTTCTTTAAGTCTGCAGAACTTTATTGGCGTTTTTACAAATGGGGCAATTACCAACACGCCCTGGGCCTCTGAGCTGTTTTTATTGGAGCGCTCACCATGTACGGCACAGGGGTGAGGACCGGGGGAGACGGGGGGAGACGGGGGAGGTGAAGCGAGGAAGCAAGGAAAAGTGAGATAAATGGGGGGAGAGCTTTTAATTTGGCGAGGTTCTGTGAAGCTGCACGTGGGGACTGAACCTTAGCAGAGATTTGCTGCCACGGCAACGGGGTAACAAGGGGGAGGAGGGGGAGGGAGGGCGAGAGAGAGGGGGGGAGAGAGAGAGGGAGAGAGAGAGAGGGGAGAGGGAGGGAGGTACAGTAGCATGTAAATATAAGAGGAGAGAGGGGAGGAGGAGGGGGAGACTCCAGTTTGAAAGGACACACACACACACACACACACACACACACACACACACACACACACACACACACACACACACACACACACACACTCTCTCTCTCTCTCTCTCTCTCTCACACACACACACACACACACACACACACACACACACTCTCTCTCTCTCTCTCTCTCTCTCTCTCTCTCTCTCTCACACACACTGCTTCAGCCAGTCGGAGCGTCACACAGAGAGCGAGGCAGCAGCAGTGTGAGGAGGAACCAGAGTCGCCTGCAGGAGCCGCCTGACAGTCCAGGCTCAGGGTTTACAGGACAGCCGGGCTCTCCGTCTGACAGCCGGGTCGTCTCCTGGTGGGAAAGTCTCACAGTTCATCTCCCCGAGCATCTTCACGGACGCAGAGCTGCTCCTCCGGCTGCCGTCGACGTCACACTTCAGACTTTCCTGAGAGTTTGCGATCGCGGCAGACGTCGGATGACTCAGATCTGAGTTACTCCTGGTGTTTGGAGACAAACTGCAGGATCACAAACAGATTTATTTATTTTTTTAACAATGAAGAAAAAGAAGTTCAGTCATCTGGACTTTGCAGACAAACTACCAGCGATCCTCTGAATGATCTCAGCAGCTGGAGCAGAGTGACAGTCTGCAGTTTGTTCTGGTGTTTCAGATTCAAGCAGCAGGAACACAAACATCTGGATTATCTAATAATCCTGAAGAGACGTGAAGTTATCTGGACACCTGCTGACTCGTCTCCAGGAGCTGCTGCAGAGTCAAAGCCTGGAGTTTTAATCCTCCTCTGAAGGACAAGAAGGTGGATTACAAACAGTTTTATGATTCATCCTGCAAAGAAAAGCAGAAGTTTAGTCGAACCAGACAACTGAACCTGACCTGCATGTGACTGGAGCACCAAGCATCTTCTGCTCTTTGCTTTAATCTTGGATGGTTCTGGTTCTCCGTCTCTGCAGCATCCCACCGGACTCACAGCTCCGTCTGCTGAATCATCTTCACAGGCTGCGAGGAGTTAACGGCAACTCTCACAGCCGCTCTTTACATCTCAGAGACGCTCGGCGGCAGCTAACGGACGCTCGTCAGGAGGATCTGTCTGCAGGAGGATCTGTCTGCAGGAGGATCTGTCTGCAGGAGGACCCGTCTGCAGGAGGATCTGTCTGCAGGAGGACCCGTCTGCAGGAGGATCTGTCTGCAGGAGGACCCGTCTGCAGGAGGATCTGTCTGCAGGAGGACCCGTCTGCAGGAGGATCTGTCTGCAGGAGGATCCGTCTGCAGGAGGACCCGTCTGCAGGAGGATCCGTCTGCAGGAGGACCCGTCTGCAGGACCTGGTTAGTGAAACAGAGCAGCAGCATTATTAATCTGCACCTGTTGCATCTGAGCGACCGTCTGCAGCTCCGGTTTGATTTGACTCTAATCCTGCTGAATGTCTGAGTCATTTCACAGCTGAAGAATAATTTGGGTTGTTTCTGCTCTTTATAAAAAAAGTAACGCAAGGCTGATTTTTGAGTCTCATCACTGATGAGCTGGGAGTGCAGGACGGGTCGGTTTGGAGGTCGCAGCTGGAAAAGAGAGCTTTTAACTCACTGTTGGTTTGTTTTTCACTGAAATATAAAGTCAAAAGAGGCTCAGTTAATGAAAAGGTTAATTGAACATTTTGTAAAGTTTATAAACCTGTAGAAGTCTCTAAATCATTTTACTGTTTCACAGTCAAACAACTATTAACTTAAGTTTAACCGACCTTAAATTTATTGTTTATGAATGACGGTTATTGTGGTAAAATCAGACAAATGACGAGTGACGAACACTCAACCGTCCGCTGCCTGATAGTGTTCAGCTGGACAAGCGCCGGGTCACTGCAGTATTTTTAGGCTTTATTACAAAATACAATATTTATCTCAATATTTTAAATCAGCTCTAAATCACTTTACAACTGCTCAGACTGGGCGACAGAGTCCAGTAGTTGGATATCGACGCAGCGACAGTACTGGAGCCTCAGAAAGGTTAAACATACATATAACATCCAATTGTTGTGACTCCAGCGTCACTAAACTTTTTATTGTTTGTGTCGCAGCTTTTGTTTTAATTTAAATAAGTTCATATTCTTCTTGAAGCGCAACAAGATGACTGACATCTGACCAAACCTCAATCTTTCACTAACTTCACCAACAATCAAAGTGTTTTTGAGCCTGTTTACACCCTCTGTTACCAGGCAGCTTATTCACATCTCACTTCACTTCTCTCCATGACAGACTCCATGTTTCTGCACAAAGACAGAAAGAAGTTCATGCAGAACATTTGCTGAATTTACAAGAAGGAACAAATCAGTCAGAATCAGTCAGAGACAGAGTTTCACACAGTTTATAAAGTTGGTTTTAACTCAACAACTCTTAAAATCACTACATTTGTTAAGGGAGTCTGGTGATGCTGTGGTTGGATCAGGTGAAACAGAAGGTTTCCTCCTCCTACTGATTACCTGCGTGTCCACACCTTCATGGAGTATCTTCCAGTCGAGCTGCTGATCAAACCTGTGAGTTCATATAAACAGCAGCTAGTAGTTGGTTTTCTCTCCTGGGAGCAGTTTGAGAGCAGCTGCTGACACACACACACACACACACACACACACACACACACACACACACACACACAGACACACACACACACACACACACACACACACACACACACACACACACACACACACACACTCTCTCCCATCAACACGAAACAAACGCTGATATTTTAAGGAGCAGACGATCGACCTCCTCCTGCCTCTCTCCCCTTCAGGATATGAAGAGTTGGGTTTTGTGAAACGATCTCTGCTGAGTCTCTTCATGTTTCCAGTGTGGAAGTTGAGTTCTGGCCCGGTTCATGGTTTGGATGCTTCTGATAGAGGAGCCACAACCGCACGGGGAAAATATAACATAGCTAAACTACAGCGGATGTTTTGGACGTCGGAGCTGCTGCAGGACAGAGAACAGACCGGATCGTCTCTCTGACTCCCTGTTTGTTTTCCTCTTGAGATATTTAAACCAAATCAAACAAGCTTGAATCCCCGTTTGAGGAAACCCTGGACTGACCCCGCAAATGGAAGAGATAATTAGCTTTTTCTTCAAGAACATCAGAGGGGAAATGAGGCAAGTTTCAGAGCTGCTCTCTTCTCCTGAACCCTTCGTGAACTTCGGTGGAAAAAGAGAAGTTTTATTAGCGTTTCTGCCGACGAGCTGTCGGAGAGAAAAGCAGTGGAGGATGATCAGATATCAGCTCTGCAGGGGAAGACTTTCAAAGTTGTAAAAATCAATATGGTTTTAAAATGTTGAAGCTTCAGATGAAAGTTTGAGGAGAAAACTTTGATCCGAGTGTTCATATCTGATCGCCTCGGTGCTGAAATGATTGATGATTGATTAGCAGGAGAGTTCTGGATTGTTTCACAGATCTGACGTCAGCTCTTTCTCTCTGTTACAGATCTCTTTGTCAAACATCAAGGACGTCTCTCTTCGCTCTTCAGACATCAGAGCCGTCAGCAGCTCTTCTCCTGACTGCAGCGCAGCGTGAGTCGATATTCTGACATCAAGGAAACTTTTCTGCATCTACTTCTCGCTCGTTAAGGAAGTCGTGCAGCGCCGCAGAGCGCCCGCTCTGATGGATATTTTAGGTTTGGGATGTTTCCATCTTTCTTTTTCCAGCGTGAAGACGTTTTGAGGTTTGTTCTCTGTAAATGATTTCATCTGAGCTCGACGGCGTGACGGCCGCAGACACTGCAGACGCCACGAGGAGGTGACGCGAGGACGCGGCGGGCGAGTGCGTTGAGTTGGATGCCTGCTGGTGTTTCCGTGCATGTGTGTGTGCAGCTGGTTGCTGTCCAGATGCCACACCGCGCCGCAGACACTCACATCACAGAGCGCGGCGGCGACTCGGCTGAGTTATTTCCTGTTGTTCAACATTTGTTGACTCGCTGCGAGTGAAATAAATCAAGCAGTCGGACATGAAAAGACAAAATCTCAGCGTGGACAAACAACATTTACAAATGTTTCTTGTGGAGACGCCGCCGAGCCGAGCTGGAGGTCGGACCGGTCCTCTGGGTCTGGAACGTGTTGCTCTGATTGGATGATTACAGACGACTCTCTTCTTCTGCTCGACTATTTCTGTTGTTTTTTTTAGTTTTTCCCGGGGACACAGCAGGCGCCCAGTCCTTTCACTGAGACCAGGAGAGCCGAGGGAGACACAGAAACACAGAAACGGGCCTCGGATCTGAGAGTTCAGCTGTGATTCCTGATTTCTGGAATATCTGGTCTGACTGCGTCTTTAACACAAATCTACGGTTTCATGTAGAAATCAGAACATTTTAATCACAGACTGAATTAATATGGGATTCTTAGATAACTGCTTTTCTTGAAGCCGAACAAAAGAACCAACCTTTAAATCTGCAGCTTCTGTTCTGAAGCCTCCGTCACCACCATGCTGCCCGGGGGCCTGGTGTCAGGTGGAGGGGGTCGCGGCGGCGGGCTCTGCCTGCTCCGGTGGCTCGGCCTCAGGCTGTGGTCCCGTCGGGGGACCCTGGTGTTCGCTCTGCTCTGGTTCGGCTCCTGGTTGTTCCTGAACGGTCTGGTTCTGGTCCACAGGAGCATCCTGTCCGACTACTGCACCGACGACAAGAGCAAGAGGATCCTGCAGAGACTGGTGAGTCAGATAATCTGATTACATGACTCTGGTTCTGGTCCAGAGTTTCTTTACACTGGCTGCACCGGCACATCATTTAAAAGCTCCCAATGATAGAGTTTAATTAAATTCCATATAAATGATCATGTAACAGGAACAAAGGAGCAGATTAAAGTTTTCCTTCATTTAAATCAAACTAAAGATTGTCACTTCTTTAAATGATCCTGCTGATAATGATTTTATTGGCTCCTTTTTAAAAAGACTGATTGAGTCAGAGCTCCAGACCAACTTTTAAACCGTCTGCACCGGTGAGCCAACGTCTCCGTTCAGGTGCACCAGCACAGTTTAATTACACCCAATAATACATTTTGATTGATTGATTGATTGATTGCTCTGGATGATCCAACAGCTGTTTCTGATCGCCGTCTGTCTCAGTTTGACATCTGTCTTTTAACATCATCTCTCTGAATTGTTGCTGTTTGAAACGGGACGATTGCAGAAAACATTCAGTTCTTTTGTCTTTTTGAAGTTTAAATAATTTCACATCCATTCGACCACATGCAGTTCATCCGTCCGCCTTCAGCCTCTGTTGACTTCACTTCTACACGATGAAAACAAAGACAACAAACTCTTTAAGGGCTTTTATTTGACACTGATCACAACTCAGTGAAGGTTAAGACGGATTTTCTTATCGAGTCTTTGGAAAGATCACTGCTAACCTTTATATTAAATCACTCTCTTCATCAGTTTTTAGATTGATTTGCTGCGTCTGTGCTGTGGATGGTTTGAAAGCTCTTCTTCTCGATGCTCGACTGCATCATCAACTGAACAAGACTTTTCTCTGTAAATCAGAAGTGTTGCGTCTGTGCAGGCCGATCCTCTGAACATGAATTAACTCCAGCGGCTGCCTCAAAGGAAGGAAATCAATCTTAAGACCAGTAATTTAGAAAACTGTCTGCAGGAATGTGAAATAATTGCAGTTTCCAGTCTGTCCTGTATCGACACCAGTGTCTTCAGCTTTCAAGCCTTTTCTTCAGAATATTTATCGTCTGAGGGACAAACGGCGGCTTTCATCGACTGTTTCTGTGAATCCCGCCGCCGTTCATCAGTCAGACGCTCACAGTAAACAGGCAGGCGGGTGGAGATAAACCACCTGAGGTCAGCGGCTCTTAATGGCCTGCTGTCTTATCCACTGCAGCATCTACTGGTGCACTGTGGGTAAACACTGATAACTCCTCTTCTTTCTTTTAGAGCTCAGCTGCTTTCTGCTCTTTAAAAACATCCTCTGAACTGTGACGACTGTCTGTCAGGAGAAAACCAGAAACATTAACCGCTTAGTGTTTCTGTGTCTCCTGGACGCAAACTCACCTGATGTTGCCTACAGGTGAGGCCAACATGTGCAGGAAGGATTTATTTATTCCAGCCAGAGAGAAACAATTGATCATTCACGTGGTTATTAAGAGCCGATATCTTCTGATTGAAGAGATTATGGTTTACACACCTCTCTCGACTCTTGAAAACTCGTTCAGAGCGGATCAGTCTCTCCTGATCGAGCTGGTTATGAGGCATTTTTCAAGTTTTTGCCTCATTTTTTTCATTTTCAGCCGACACTCGAGGACATTTATCAGACTTTATATATGTTTTCTTCTCCCCGTCAAACAGCGGTGGGCACAGTTCAGTGTCGTGATGAAATATGGCAACAAGCAAACGCTGCTGTAACTATTTAATCAACTCACAGAGATTCAGTTTTCCAAAACACAGGCTGTGATGTCACCCTCCCTCCTGATATTAATAAACCTCTCACAGATCCAAAGTGGAAACTGATGAAATCCCAAATAAACACCGAGATCCAAAGTCAACAAATAGAGCCTGTTTGCTGAACTAACGCTGCACTTTCGTTCCATCCATCACATTGTTTGAAATGTTCCCCTCGTTTGGGCTCTAAGAGGTTCAGAAAACGTCTCCGGTAACATGTTGACGGAGATCAACAAGAGGTTTCACGTTTCCAGAAGCTAATTTGGCTCCTCAGACGGCAGTAACGCAGGACAGATGCAGCTCAGCAGAATCACTTCCAAACATCCACCTCGCAAACAAACCTCACATTGTGTTCGCTGACTGACAGGTCACCAGATTACTGCGCCGGCCTGGTTCAGGCTTGTCTCAACTGCTTCAGGTGTTGTAACTTGAACAAAAGTGTCTCAATCCTCCTCTTCCTCTCCTCCTTCCTGTCGGCTCATCCCTCCGTTCTCAAACCTTTCAACCTGCCTTTGAAGCTGCGAGTGTGTGGAGACTGTTTTTCAGGACTGGAGGCTCTTTGGTTCATAAATGTGGAGGAGTCGAGGGAGAGGTTCGGCTTTTTGTTTGCTTTTACATCAAAGCAATAAATCATGTGGAAGAAGGAGGCAGACAAGAGATGAAGTGAGCGAAGAAAACTTTCTTCTCAGATCAAAAACTAAATATTATCAGAGGGAAATAACAGCAGAGTGCAGCACACAGCAGAGCAGGCTTTGAGGCCGTGACATGAAATAAATGAGCAGGTAAACCCGCCTGTGCCTCGGGTTTTATGAGAACTCGTTAAGGATAATTTGCTCATTTGGACTCTGCATGCACATCGCTGACCAGTGTCTCTAATTGGAACAACATGTTGAATGAGATGAGCTCTTTCTTCCTGTATTGGATCACAGCAGAAGCTGCTTCCTTCAGTTCAGCTCAACATTTTCTGACTGCTAACGAGAATTTCACAGAATATACTCGGGTTTTTCAGCACTGACGGATCTGCCAGACTGTCACATCTGAATCAGCGAAGATCAACAGATCGTTGGTTTTATGTCCTGAAAAACTGTCTTTTACATGTTCGAACTCTGCCTTAAAAAGTTTGGGGTATTTTACAACAACAGCTCTTATTTTTTGACAAGTTTCCATAATATTCATTAAAAATAAATATTCCAGAGTTCAACAAAAATACCAGCCTTCAGTGATTCAACAATAAACAACTAAAGATAGAAATTCAGTTTGTTACAAAGATCTGTTTTTCAAATCTAGAATCTATCGTTTCGTATGACGACAGCCTCGACAGCTTCGTGCCCCTCGTACTCAGTGCTAAATACTTCCAACGAGTTTTGCGATGGTAGAAGAAGCAGTTAGCTAGTGTTCCTAACTGTGTGTGCAGTGGTTGTCTGGTGTTAACGGGTTGTGTCTGTGTTTTTCTGGTTGGTTTGTAAAGCAAACCGCTAATGGCAGAGCTGAAACAGAGGGCTGTTAGCTGTAGTTTCCCCAGTAAACACACCAACCTCTGGCTGCTGCAGCTGAAGTGTCTCTGGAAGAGGTCGGTGTGTTTACCGGGGAAACTACAGCTCATAAGCCGCGGTATCAGAGCCGCACGAAAAACAGACAATCTGAACTACGCTATGAGTGAACAGGGTCCAGTGCAGCGAATGCAACCAATCAGAGGTGGAGGAGGGCAACCTCCTATTGCAAGAAAAAACAGTGGGATCCATAATAACTTGCTACCGCTGCCTGTGAATGATCGAAATTCAAAGCTAATTTGGATTTTGGATTTAGAAGCATTCGTATAAATCAGAGGCCTGGACTACAACGTGAGTTCAACATATGCAGGACATGTTTCCATTATCTGGCTTCAAATCACGCCAGTCGTTCACATGAACGTCTGACGTCTTTTGATTTGTTTTGATTGAGAGACCTCGACTGGCAGAAATTACATTTTGTCCTTAAAGCTGAAAATGGCAGGATGGGTTCATCACTCACTGCAGATGTTTCGAGTATGAACTGGATTTTATTATGAGAGAGGAGTGATTATGGTGCCGGTTCTGCTTCTTTAGAGTGGTGCAGTCCAAAAAGCTTTCTAACGAGTCAAGATAGAAAATTTGGTAAAAAGACGAGTGTTAGCAATATTCATACTTGGATTTTAAATATGGATTAGTCTTAATTTAACTATCTTTAAGTAACATTTCTGTTTTGTACAACACCACAGAGACTCTCAGCCTGGACTTTTATTTGTGTGTAGAGGGACGAAGATAAAAATACACTCTTGGGAAACTGGTTGCTGCTCATTCATCTGAGAGACGTTAACGCTGCTGCTCCCCATGAGATGTCAGAATGAAAACAAACCATCTCACTCTGAGCTGCAGCAGAGAATCACCTCACACATGTTGACGGAGGAGTCTCAGATTTGTGTTATCGCCTCGATTGTCTGCTTTAGAAAACTGGTGGCGAGTTCCTGCTGACAGGACATGTTGAGTGGCGTCCTCACCTTCACTTTTATCACACACACCTTCACTTCCTCCACATTCTGCTTCATCGCTGCTGCAGAATAAACAACGACGAGGTTTTCTCTGTTGGGGAACAGACATCAAAGAGCGGCAGTATGTCCTCTGTGATCCGCCTCTGCCCTCATGTCAATATTACATCACAGATATGATGTAAAATTCTCTATCATGTCCATCTGTATTCTGCATATCTCTAACTCATGTTTCATGTTTCTGAGAGACAGATATCGATGATCATAAAGTGTTTTATGAATGTTTTTTGGAGCAGCGGCTAATATTACTGATTGAGTTCAAACGTGAAGAGCAAAACCAAAGAATTACAGTTTTTCACGTTAGCTACGCGGTAAGATTTGATTTAAAAAAAAGAGCTTTGTTGACAATATATTTGAAAATATAAATAATTTATTGTCATTCATTCATGAGAGGCATATACAGATGTCAGAAGGAGTCTAGCTAGTTAGCTCGCCTAGATCGGTTAATGCTGGAGCCGCTCACCGACGGGAGCAGAGCTCAGAGTTACTGTTGAACTTGTGGATTTATCTTCACTCCTGTTTATCAGCCTGACTGCAGCAGTGATCCAGAGGTGACCTCCACTGTCGGGTGGTTCTGTTCTGTACTGTTGACTGCTGACTGGAGCTGGAGGGGAAATGGACTTTACTTCATGAAGGTAACGTTACAGAGAGGAGACAGAGAACCAGAACCAGAACCAGAGTCTCTGCTGAGTGCTGACTTCACTCAGAGCTTCACCTGATGTTCAGTAATCTGACTGATTGAAGTGAATAATACAAGGGCGGTGGTGAACATCAGTGGTGGCAATCAAGTGTCCTTGAGGTGACGGTGAGTTTCATCTGGTCGTCTGTGGCTGTAACTTCAGGAGAGTCAGAGAGAGAGGAAGGAAGTCTGAGAACGAGACCAAACAACTTTGGGGATGGATTTTTCGAACTTCTTTTGCACTTCGAAAGACGGCACACTACTTTAGCTTGAGATCAAGAGACCCAGGAAGTGTCTTCGTATTTCGTGAATGAAACATCAGACGATGCTACGTCTGTCATAGTTTTGGGTTTTAGTTTAGCCATTTCCTGTTCTTTGGTTTTGCTTTTAGTTTCACCTGTGGCTTATCAGTCTTCCCTCTGTAGTGTTTTTAAGTCTTTAAGTTGTTCTTGGCTTTTGTCGCCTGCCTTTTAATCATCTGTGTTTTGGTTCTTTGGACTTCAGTTTTTATTTTATTAAAGCCTGATTTTTGTTTTATTCAGTCTGATATTGGCTGTGGTCGTACAGCATGTACGTTTTGTAACTCACTGCCTGAGTCGTATCAGATAAATCAGAGTATTTCCTGTATCATCGGCTCTGTCACTTCCTTCACAGTCTCTGCTGCAGACCTTCACCCTGCACACATGGTTTCTGTTGAAATCTGCATGTATCTGTTGATCCTCTGACTATTTATGGTCTAATGGCTGATCTGTTGCATGGTCCAACTCCGTCCCTACATGTCTCAGGCATTCCTCTGCCCATTTATGGCCTCACGCTACAATTTTTATGGCCTACCTCTGTTTTTTAATGCAGTCTGGTTTGTTCCTTGAGAGCAGCAGAAACATTCTGCTTGTCAGGAATCTCAGCTGGTACATTTATGCAATGTGGCAACATGTTTTTTTAAAGCATAAGAAACCCAACCTGAGTCTGTAAGTGGCTTTCTTCTTGTTTCTCAGAGAGGAATTTGTCCTTCGAAGCCGAATTGCCAAAATAATTAATTCCCTTTCCAGAAATTAAAGACTCGTGAACAGCCTGAGACTTTTATCAACCTCAGAAGTGTTTATGAGTGAATTACAACCCAACCACCAGAATAAATGTTAGCTCAGTACGTTTCTGCAGAACCACAGATAGGTTTCTTTATGTTGCAACTTTACGTTGGTTTAGGTTGAATTTTCTATTTATTTTGTCACAAAGCTGTGGAAAGTCAGTCCACAGACACGTCATGACCTTCAGAACTGAGGTCGGAGGTTTGTGGAGGTGCTGACACTCAAAACAAACACGCTGACGCTTAACTGCGACGACCTGACGAGGCCGACGGCGTGATGGACACAAACACAGCGTGGAGACGCTGGAGGCTGTCGCAGCGTAACAACCTGTCTGGAGACAGTTTTGGTGTTGAAGTCAAAGTTTAACAGCGTTTCATGTTCTGACTCAGTTTTATGATCTCAGAGCTGCTGCTGAACTCTGGAGGGAGTTCACACGTCTTTACTTTCTTTTCTTTACATTTTTCTTTCTTTTGTTTTTTTTCTTCCTTTTTTTAATTTCATTTAATTCCTTTTTCTCTAAATTCTAAACTTCTCCTTTATTTCTTTTCTTTTTTAGAAATCCACTTCATCAGAAATATCACTGTCACCTGAAGTACGTTAACAGACTCAATCAACAGAAAACATTTGTTGGAAAATAATAACGTAATACAAATAAATTAATGAAAACTCAGTGATTTTAATTGATGTGTATTTATAGCCCTAAAGATGACGCAGAGTGATCACTTCGACCCTCAGTCATCCAGGTCCAGGTGTGTTTCTTCTGCTATAATTGTAGATATTTGGTAGATTCATAGTTTTAAAGCATGAACACGTAGTTTGACTCGGCTTGTGTTCTCACTGTAGTTCAGTCGTGTGTCTGACAGATTTACAGTCGAGTCTGTGCAGATGTTGAAGTAAATCAGCTCAGACTGTGAGATAAACACACAAAGCCGACAGGAGGGAGAGTCTCAGGTAAATCCTGGATCTGTTGATCTACAGGCCACAGAGCGATGAAGGATGAAGGATCCTCCGGAGAACCACATGAATGTTGTGTTTGATGATTGAGTCCGACAGCAGGACAGAATCACTCCATCGATTCAGGTGATGATGGAGAAAAAACGGACTAAGTAACAGTTTCATTTCCTGTGATTTCAACCTCACTGCTGAGCTCTGAAAACAAAGAGGTCTGGACCAGTTATCAGAGAGGAGATGAATCATGAAAGTCATCAATCCAGAGACGAGAATAGAGCAGAAAACTGATGCTGTTACAGAAGAAACGAGTTGGGAAAGAGACACGAGCTGCAGCCACGTGTTTCTTCATTCATCAGCCAAACGAACGCTAAAACATTTGTTATTCAGAAAACAATCAGTCACTTCCTCCTTCCTCCAGACTCGCACACAGTAAATTAATGATACTAAACATTATCAATGAGAACATTCGATTGACTTAATTAAATCTTATTTATTTTAATAGTCTGTTAAAGCTGCAGGGACATAAAACATGAACACGAGCACAAATTAATGGATCATTTCAGTTTTTTATCAGCTTTATTTTTCTCTGAATTCAGACTTCATGTTCATCGTGGTTTCACACCGACATCAGTCAGTGTTTTGATATTTTAACAGCGACTTTACTCCTCCGAAGAAACTCCCAAGAAGAAGTCATCAATAAAGTTGCTTTTGGAGACGATGCGTAACTTTTCCTCTCAGCCTGCCAATAAATACTTTGTGGCCTGGTGACTTGATTTTCATAGCGTACTAAAATGAATGGAAACAAACAGTCTCATGGACGTGTTTCCACCTTTTATATTAACTGTGTACAGAAAGGATCACGTGAAACGTTTGAGTTCTTACTTTAAAGTCAGAATTCTGAGTTCTCACTTTGTCTGGACACCGTGTCAGAACTGAATGTGAGCGTCCGACATGAAGATGTTAAAGACGGGTCAGTCTAAAGCAGCTTCTCTTCCTACATTTGGACTTTTTTAAAGAAAACACGTTTTATACGTCGATATTTAGATGTTTCTCGACTGGAAATGACATTCAATCGATATATCCAACAGGAAGTAGAGATGGTGTTTCTCTCTCTGGCGATCCTCCCTCCAGCCGGCCCACACCTCTCTTAGGTTGTAGTAGTTAAACGAGACGGTACTTCAGACGTTTGTCGTGCAAATCGTGCTTTCAGAGAGAAAAAACAAACAGGATGTTGAGGTCAAAATGTCGAGTCACGACACTCGCTGCCAGTAATCGAGCCGCTTCAGTCGCCATCACGCCGTGATGTTAGTTTTCAACCGTGGCTCTTCTTACTCTTCTCCTGAAAAGGATCAGGGCCACAGTAAAAAACACTTCTCGTCAGATTTCTGACTTTAAACTCACAATTCTGGGTTTTTATTCAGAATTCGGGGAAAATAAAGTCAGAACTAACATTTTAATTTTTTAATTTTTTTACAGTGGTCCTAATCCTTTTCCGTACTCGTATTTAATACACATGATATATTACAAATGGATTAAGCACCATTGTGAGTACACGCTTTATAAACAATATACACACCAGTTAGAATAAAGGACGCACACACACACACACACTACGTCAGAAGACTTATACGGTGTCCAGACTGATTCATCACGGCTACATTTCATAGATTTAATTAGCGCAGCATCGATCACTGTCCTCTCTTGTAATTAGTGCTTCAGTGTTTCTGAGGCTCCATCAGTCCGACGTGATGTGTGATAATTAAAGTGGCAGCTGGTGTAAAGGCTTTCTGTGTGTGTGTGTGTGTGTGTGTGTGTGAACGCAGAGCAGAACAGAAAATGAGTGTTTAACCTTCAGTTAACTTCGCTGCAGCTCAGTCTGAAGGTTTTTAATCAGCTCTGCTCTCAGCTCAGCCTCAGGTGGATCCAACAGCAGTCTGAGTTCATCCTCACGACGACTCCAGCTGTGATCTCATCCTCTCATCATATTAAAATATATTCCTAACCAGTCAGGGCCCTGATACACCAAGCTGACCGTTAGCCGGAAGTCAGCCGTCTTTCGGCCATCACTGAACGTCTGAGACTGAACACCACCTGTAGTGTTTCAGCCGCTCTCGCTGGCTTTAAGTGGCAGCTGTTCAGCCTCGTTACTCACTGATTTCACACCTTTAGTGCCGCTTCTCTTCATTTCTACATCCTCCATCTTCTTCCACAAGCAAAAGACCACAGAGAGACAAAACCAGAGCCAAAGAAAACTCTGCAGAGCCAGTAAAACACACTCTTATTTACTCTCAGCACTCTCATAGACTCGTTTCCAGAGACAAGGCTGTAAAAGCCGCTGTACACTACCTGCTGACCCTCATCGTGTCTGTCAGCCGTCAGACTCTGAGCTCTCCAGCTGCTCAAATTTCTCCCAATAACAGCTGAACACTAAAAAAATGGGCAATCGTCTCCTGACTGCTACTGCTGTCAAACTGCTGCTGTTGCCAAGCAATAACAGAGAGCCAGATTGTTAAAGTTAAAATGTTTTAAATTTAGCAGCTGAGCTGAAAACACTTCAGATTTTCAGCTCAGTTTGAAGAAACGTCAGCAGACACAGATGGACCTACTGAGTCGCAAGGTATAAGAAGTAATTATCATGTAAATAGTCTTACAGAAGAAATGTGAGAAAAATAATTTGGCATTTTTCCCAGAAACACTTTTATTTCATGGTGCTTCTCGCCATTGGACATTGTTTATAGACACGATGCATTTAGCCAAAGTGGTGGTGTGTTTACCGGGACAACTACAGCTCACAGTCCACTGCAACAGCAGTGTCTCTGGCCTTGTAAGGTAGAGTGGACAGGCCGGGTGGTAGAGCAGCAGCAGTGTCTCTGGCCTCGTAAGGTAGAGTGGACAGGCCGGGTGGTAGAGCAGCAGCAGTGTCTCTGGCCTCGTAAGGTAGAGTGGACAGGCCGGGTGGTAGAGCAGCAGCAGGACAACCTGTAAGGAGTCCACTTGTCTCCTCTTCCCAACGAGCCCAGAGACACTGTTACAAAACTGCCATGAATTTTTGGCGTAAACTCACAAACACTCCTCAAATTCACTTCAAAGCATTGCTTCCAGAAACACTGAGGTAATGTTAGCTTACCGTGAAACGTTACCAAGTAGTTAGATGCTGTTTTGCTTAGCGAACATTAGCGAACCTAAGATGTGACTTCATACAACGTGAGGTCTCCGTGAAGATGGTGCGACTTCACGTCGTGATGTTACCGAACTCTGTCTCTGTTTTGGGGTCAGAATAAACAAAATGTCTGCCACACAGTCAGGGTGTCGAGGTACTGGTCCCCCAGCAACAACCAGCGCTTAGCACATACAAGTTTAACAGGAACTGGGAAAGCTGACCGAGGTTCAAACCCAAACTAAGCTTGCTCAACTGTTACTGGAGCACAGAGTGAAGATGGGCGGGACTAATGGACTT
This sequence comes from Pagrus pagrus, assembly GCF_965226575.1. Lineage (NCBI taxonomy): Eukaryota > Metazoa > Chordata > Actinopteri > Spariformes > Sparidae > Pagrus > Pagrus pagrus. Next base: position 1,402,028 of record NC_140207.1, read on the forward strand.
AATAATACTTGATTACCTGTACTTTGATCAGTTTCCTCCTGTTCTGCCTGCAGCCGTTATCAGCAGAAAGAGTCTTAATACCTCCACGGTTTGTTCATCTGTATTCAGCCACATCTGCTGCATGGCCAGAAAAAGAAAGGGAGGGAGGACAGAAGGTCAGAGAGGACAGATAAGAAGAGAGACACTTAAAAGAGAGAGCGGCGGTGTTTGAGACGAGAGCTGCATACCAACGAGGAGGCCTGCAGGGTCAGAGCCGCCTCAACGTCAACAAGGCGTCTCTGCTATTCTCTCTGAAGACACCACTGACCCCAAAAGCGTCTCTAATGACGGCGGCTCTGAGCTGAACGACGTGTCACACTCAGATCACGTCGGAAAATATCCACCATAACAAGCGTTTTAATCTTTAGTCCCTCATTAAAGCAGCGCTGTGAAGATTTTCAGAGTAAGAGAAGTTTTGGGGACGCTCATTAATCTCATTGTTCTAAATTTGACCCAGAACATAAAGCAGCTTTATTTGCAGCAGATCCAGACTCTCATCATCTGAAGTTTGTCATGAATATTTAACTATTTTGTGAAAAAAATTCAAAATTAAATATTCTCTATTTTGTCCTGCAAAAGTTGAATATGTTCTACTTTCCACTTATTTCTTGATTTGGAGGAGCTAACATCAGTTAGCCTTTTCTGGATGTAAAAATACAGAATTGTTTCAACTTATACAGGAAATGCTGTGAAACACCTGACTTCCTCTGGCTAATATAACTTTCCCTGTCTTATTATTGTCTTTCATGAAGATAAGTCACATTCTGGAGCACTTAAAGATATCAGAAGTAAGAATCCAGCATTAAAATGTCTGCATCTTTGTTATATATCGGTGAGTTGTGTACTTACATCATTTAAATGTTTCCAACATCATAAACGTGACGATAAATACAGAAAGGAATAGAGACATCTTTACAAACGAGAAATTTAAGGTAACCAGATGTTAGAGAGGGAAAGAGCTCTGTCACTGGAGCTACAATGCTTGTGTTGCATTTGTGTGTGTGTTTCTTTATTTTTGCATCATGAATGTGAGTGAGAACCAGCCTGTGGTCGTAACGACTGAATGTCACCATCAGTGGAAACTTGAGCTTTATGTAAACCACAGAGCAGATAGATGTGTTTCAATGCTCCCGTCAGAATCAGCCTTTTGTTGGAGTCACTGTAGGTGTGTGTGTGTGTACGTGTGTGTGTGTGTGTGGTCTCTGTGTGTGTGTCTATATTTGCATGCTTCCTCACGCTCTCTTTAAGCTGAAAAGCAGCAGTGTCTTTGTGAGGATGAATGTGAGTTTTGACAGGCTTTAGAGCCTGCAGCCAAAACACGACTCAGCACAAAGCATCTTCAGCTCTCTGACTGTATCAAACTATTATACGGCTCGTGAAATATTCACGCTCGCTGTAGGGCCCTAACACAACAAACTGCAGCCGACTGAATGAGCGTGATGATGAGCGGCTCTGTGGGAGGTGTGGGAGTGCCGACTGTTTTCATAAGGAACATCTTCCACTTTGGATAACTTTACTGTTTTCTCAGAGAGAGAGGAAGGAAGTCTGAAAACGAGACCAAACAGAACCAGAAGAAAACTTTAACACATCAGAGAGTTGAGCTGAAGCTCTGAGTGAAGTCAGCACTCAGCAGAGACTCTGGTTCTGGTTCTGGTTCTCTGTCTCCTCTCTGTAACGTTACGTTCATGAAGTAAAGTCCATTTCCAATCCACAAGTTCAACAGTAACTCTGAGCTCTGCTCCCGTCAGTGAACCGCTCCGGATCAGAACCTGATGAGACTCCAGGTGTTTATTCTTCCAGCAGGTCTGGATCTGATCCAGACTCTCTTGGATGCGAATTATCTGTAATTTTTAGCTAACGTCACAAAATGTTCACAGCAGTTAAATGTGAGTAACAAGGCTGATCACTGTGTTATCGTAGTTTGGTAGTTTCTTAAAGGTCCAATTTGTAAGAAAAGTTGATTTTTGAGTCTCATTCCCAGCTGGGAGGGTAGGTCGGGACGGACGTCCACCCCTCACAAATCCACTTTTCTTTCAAATAGGACCTTTAATACCGTCAACATCTCATTGGCATTTTATCTTTTAAGTATCATTGTACTCGAATGTTTCTTTTTGGGGGAATAACATCTGAAACAACACGTAACACTACACACACTTATTCTGAGGATATAAATACACCAACATTTTGTTCCAGTAGCCTTCAGACATGTTTCTTTAATCACTATTATTATGTTTTTTCTTGGTTCAAAGACGAGGTGACGCCTGCAGGGAGGACATGGCAGCTGATGAGTACTTCAGAAAATTGATGTGATTTATTATCTGTGTGTGTTGTACTGCTCGAATCGTTCACATGCAGGCTTGTTGGCAGCAGACAGTTTGGTTTTATTAGATTTACTTGACATTTTTAACAGTGAGGCGCGCTGCCACTGTGAGGACTGTGGAAGTTTGTGCCTTCAGGATCATGATAAGCACGTTCAGCGTCTGAGTGCGTTTCAACATGCTGTCTGACGGCATTTCAGTTCCACCACTGAGACCGAGACTGAGAGAGACTGGACTTCTGATCCTCTCGGTGATGTGTCAGTGCCCAGCGTCACGCTTTAACAGATGGCTGACTCATCTGTCAGAGGAGGCAGCAGCATTAATTTCAACATGTGAAGTCTGATTACAGTACATGCAGCAGTTGGACCCCACAGACGAGACAGCTGAAGGAAGGTTTGCTTTACAAAAACAACAGAAAATAAAGTAACAATCAAACATAATCACCTGAAGAAATTGCGATCGACTGCTGTAAGCATTGATGTTGACAGACATGATTTTTGGATAACTTTTATAACCACTCAAACATTAAAAGCTCTTAGGTTTTTAATATGTGGAACAGCAGCACAGAGTGAATTTAATTGCCAAAAAATGAATTGGACCCTGCAGAGGAGACAGCAGTAACGAGGCAAAATTCAATAGATAGTCGGTGACTTTTTTATAATAAATTAAATATTTGAGTCAGTTTTCAAACATTCTGTTTCTCAGTTATGAGGATTTGCTGCTTTTCTCTGTTGTATGTGATAGCAGACTGAATATCTGCAGCTTCAGACTGTTGGTCAGACAGAAGAAGCACCATGAAGACGCTACCTTCTGCTTTAGGAAATTGTGTTGGACATTTTGCTTTTTTTTTTACCATGAAGCGGCTGAAAAAAGACTTTGATTACGATCCACATGAAATTGTACTCACTCATAGATACAAGCCACCCAAATACACCGGATTTTTTTTTCATCAACATCCATGCACTATTCCCAGAGAAATTAAGAAACATTTGGGGGGAAAATCCACTATTTTGCAATGTTAAGGAGTGAGAAAAAAATCCTGGATCCATCACTTTATCTGGATCGACACCAAAAGTTAGTGGGTCCTATTCTGGGCCAAGAAACCATCCTCCATCCAAGTTGCGTGGAAATATGTTCTGTAGGTTTTGTGTGATCCTGCTGAAAAACAACCAATCAACCAACCAACCAACCGACCGACTGACTGACAAACCAACCGACCAACCAACCAACAAACCATCCGACAAGCCCATAATGAAATCATAACCTTTTCAAAAATAAAACTACTACTACTTTCTGGTAACAGGGTTGCAGGTGCATCACCTCCACACATCAGGCACGTTGTAAAAGACGGTGAGCTGTGATTGGTTGCAGCTCAACAACCTGTCACAGATGTCAGAGAGTCTAAAAGACCTCCAGGAACCTGTGCACCTAAAATGACCTGAAACTGCATGAACAAGCCTCCTCAGCTGCCGTTTCTCTCCTGTCTTTACTTCTCCACCACCTTCATGTTCCAACACAGTTAAATCTGTGTGCGAGCTGCTGTTTATCTGCTGACAGATGAGTGTGGTCGCCCACTAACTGGCAACGTGTGTTTACTGCTTCATTAAGTCAGCAGCAGTAAAGAACAGTCACCTGCTCGTTAGCTCGCTATGGAGGCTAACTGCTGCCAAAACCCTCGGTGCAAGGTTTATGTGTGTGTTTGAGAGGACAAGGTGTGTACTTAAGTGTGTACGAGTGTGTTGTGGGTGTTCATTAGCAGGGAAACAGGGATGCAGGCTGCGCTGTGGCCTGCGACTGTGGACCCACCAGCTGTGAGATCAGCCCACACTTCCAGTGAACTGACCTCAGGGTCAACCGGTCCACCCACGCCGTGTGTGTGTGTGTGTGTGTGTGTGTGTGTGTGTGTGTGTCTATATGCAGATACTCATGGTGCACATGCAGTGGTGAATACGAGCCTTTCAGCCCACACACTATTGAAAGAAATCACACTATTGTTCTCGTAGCTTTCAGCCTGCTCAGCACCACAAGAACACTTATGGAGTGTTGATTTACACTGCAGGCTCATGGGAATACTGTACATTACTGCACTTGACCTCTGACCTCCTGTCACCAGTGATAAATTACCCCCCTCGCTGTTTAAGCTCTGAGGGTGACGGTGATGTTTTACTTTTGTTTGTGGTTGTGTTCTCACATCATCACAAACGTTTCCACCAAAGTTAAAGCAGAGAAATCCTCCAGTGTCCTCGAGGTGACGCTGAGTTTCATCTGGTCGTCTGTGGCTGTAACTTCAGGAGAGAGTCAGAGAGAGAGGAAGGAAGTCTGAGAACGAGACCGAACACAACCAGAAGAAAACTTTGAATCTTTACCTCGTCTGACTCGCAAAGAGAGATGCGAGTCAGACGAGGTAAAGATTCAAAGTGCGGTCGAGCTCGTACGTTCACTTCTGACAGGCTGCATGCTAACGTTTTCAGTTTAGCAGCTACAGTGAAGATTTCACTTTAAAAAAAGGGTTTAAATATCATCTGCTCGGATCAGGTTGTGATCTCTGTGATCACAGCAGACGAGCTGCATGGAGACATCTGATGTTTAAATCATCTCCAGCTGCTTCAGTTGTTCAGCAGAACGCTGCAACTCTGTTTCACTGTGAAGCTCCAGAGATGTTCTGTGGACTACGAGACTTCACCTGACTTTGCATCGGCATGGAGGGAGGAGATGATGAGTGGACTTATTTATGGGTGAACTGTTCCTTTAAGCTTGAGAAACTTCTGCCTCAGCATCGGTTGTTTTTAATTCAAAGAGAATCATCTCTCAGATGCAGTTAAACGCCTCGGCGCTCTCTCAGAGAATGACTTTAATTTGTTCCAATAGTTTCCAGGAAAATGCTTCAGGCTCCTGCTTCCTGAAAAACATTTAAAACGTCGGCGAGTTCAGACAGAAACCTTTCAGTAGATTTCTATACAGACTGCTCCACCACAGCCGTCTCTCTCTCTCTCTGCTGCCACGGTGCTCGCTCGGCCACCAGAGGCCTTTGGGCTCGACACACACAGGAATGTCATTAAGGCGTTTAAATGTTCCTTGTGTGTTCGGGCTTTACCATTATGGAATGTAATGGTGAGAGCAGAGCGACAAAGAGCGCCTTTCACTGCGAATGAGGCGTCTCAGCTTTCTGCTGCCGCTCGCTGAGGAAGGACTTCACATCAGCCACTGAAGTTAAAGTATTAATACATCAAACACATGACATGTTAAAGTACCGCAGTCATATTATACTGAAGTACAAGTGAAGAGGGGTTAGCAGTAAATGTACTTTAAAGTGTTTTAGTTGGACGAGGAAATAAAGAAGGAAGGACAAACATAAAGAGAGGAAAGAAAGGAAGGAAAGAGGTGAATGAAAGGAAGGAAGAATGCAGGAAAGGAGGAAAGACAGTATGAGGAATAAAAGAAAAAGAAAAAAGGAAAGAAGAAAAAACAAAGAAGAAGAAAACGAAGAAGGAAACAAAGAAGAAGAAAAAGAAGAAGAAGAAGGAGAAGAAGAAGAAGAACAACAACAACAACAACAACAACAAACTAAAGGAAGAAAAGGAGAAATAATTTAGAAGAAAAAGACCAAAAGAAAGAAACAAGAACAAGAAATAAAGTCAGGAAGGAACGAGTTGAAGAGAAGGAAAGTTTGAGGATCATTAAAAGACAGGTGGAAAGAAGAAACAAGAGAAACAAAAAGACAAAGGAGAAAATGTTCAGGAGCTGATCGTTTAACTTCAGCTGTAGAAGAGAGAGAAAATGTTTTCTGGATGTGGAGCGGAGGAAAAGTAAAAATGTCTTTATAAGAAAAAAACAGCATTGATATTTCAGAGCGTATTCGTTCCCTCTGCGGCCACGTTGCAGTTTGGCAGACAGAACCAAAGTTCATTAGCAGATCTTAATGTTTCAGTCTGGAGCTCGTTTGCTTCCTGGAGCCATTTGTTTCTGTCGCAAGCTCGAGGAGACTCGGCCAAATAAACACTCTGCTGTTTGCTGGCATGAATCGCGGCGAGATTCAGATGACAGAGACTGACAGACGCTTAATTGAACCCACGCTGCTCATCAGGACTCTTCATCAGATCCACACCGGCAGACTGAGTGTTTACTCTCAGCACTGGAGGCTTCTGTAACAGCCACCGGGTGAACGTGAACGCCTGCTGCGTCACATCAGGAGCTGAAATCCACGTCTGGATGGACGACGGGCCGGCGACCCGTCCCAGAAACCAGGCGGTCCACTGATATTTAGGCCGCATCCAAACCTCCACCCTCTGGACCTGTGGACTTCGGCCGTAGGTGCCGCGATGTGTTCACTGTCATCACGTCAAGTCTGCGAGTGCACGAGACATACTTCTACATGTTTCTGTATCATGATGTGGTCACATTTCATTTCTGGCCTACACGATTCAAGTAACGTTTCAAGATAATTAAGACAACGAAGTCCGCTGAAGTCTGCAGAAAGTCCTCCTGTGGGTTTGGACAGCCCTCAAGACTCCCGGACTTTCCTCGAATGCGCTCGCCAAGTCTGCGAGTCTGCAAAATTTGAGAGATGCAGCCCCATTTAAACTCAACAATCAGAGAGGAATGAATATGAACTGGACTCCTCTGGGATCTAACTCAACGTTCAAGATTTGTTGTACAAGTTCAGCAGGACAAAGACACAAAGACACTGGACGAAGGGCGTAGACATCATGCAGACATCAGATGTCTCCATACAGCTCGTCTGCTGTAATCCAAGTCTCCAGAAGAGCTGAGATCACAAACTGATCTGATGTTATTTACACCCTTTATAAGCTGAAATCTTCACTGTAGCTGCTGAGCTAAAAAACATCACAGGTGAAGGAAAACATCTCGAACATCTGACGAATCACAATCAGACGAGATAATGAACAAAGTTGGAGACAACTGATGTAAAACACAATGCTGCTTGCTTCAGTCGCACTCAGAACAACGTGTTGTTAGCTTTGAGCTAATCTGTTATCGCTGTTATTATTATTTTTATTATTATTATTATTTGAACAGTTCCAAATCCAAGGTTTCTTGCATCTCATAAAAACTACTGAAGTCTGTAAAATTTGAAATATTGATGTCATCTCAGTCAAACAGCCACACAAAGACTGCTACAAATTAAAGTCCATGTGTAGCGTTATTTTAGCGTATACACACACATATAAATGCATGTGTTAATCCTCCGTACACACATTTCCCTCCGACACACACACACACACACACACAGCGCGGTGGGAAAGTTTACCAGCTGCAGAGTTCGAGGAAGGAGGAAGCAGCTGGAGAGGGTGATGTGATGCAAGGCGGAGGAAATCCAGGGAATTAGAGCGGATATGTAAAGGCTGCAGAGCTCACAGCGCCTGAATCAAGACCAGAGTGTGCAGATGTCCCCGTCTACAGGGAGAATCAGTCCAGAGATCCTCGTCCTCCTCTTTAAAAAGGAGGCGGTGCGGTCTGTTCCCGATGGACGAGACGCCTAGAGATGAAAATGTCTCAAGTTGAGACGTTTCAAGCAGGTTTTCAAGGAACCACAATCATCAGTGTGAACCCTGAAAAGATTCTGTTTACAGCTGTGGGTTGAAGACATAAGTGGGCTCTGGGGACAAAGTCCAAACTATTTCTGTGACCCTTTGAGTTGAAGTGCTGCTCGAAAAACTGCTAATCAAAAGGTGTCCTTGTGTGTCCACTGTGTGTGTTTGTGTTTGTGAGGCTGAACCATGGATGAACCCATGTGAACCGCTGTGGCACAAATGAAAAGAAAATCCTGCTGGACTATTTCTGCACTCCGTGTCTGTTCACTGTTGTGGGTACAGAGTCCAGAGTGGCTTCAGAGGGGAAATGTCATCTTTGGAGGAACGACATAAAAATTTTCTCAAGAGCAAATCCTGAGGGGAAAACAGTAACTGTAACTCTGCTAATGACTCTGTCACCCTGCCAGAGAGGGAAGCTGCAGCGCTACATCTGCTGCAAAACACTGAGATTATAATGTTCACTCTGACTTTATATAAGAGAGGCGGCTTTCAGTCAAATCCATGCAGCCAGTCGTGTCACTGCAGCAAATATCTCGGCACATTCAAGCAGCAAAACTAAAAGCAGTAGTTATAAACTTGACAGGACAGAGGAAACAGAATTAACTCTCTAAAAGCTTTTAAAATAAATATTCTGAGACAGCTCTGATGGAGCTCAGGATTTATCAGGAGGACAGCTGCTTTACTCCAAACTATTTTACTTTTTACTGTGTAGAAACTCAACACCTATTTAAGCAGCAAAACTAAAAGCTGTAGTCTTAAGCTTGACAGGACAGAGGAAACTCTCCAGAGGAAACAGGATTCAACTGTTAGCTTCAGAAAATAATCTTTTTGGACAGTTGTGATGTGAATTTCTGTCTGCCACAGTAACTACATGCTAACATGTACCACACAAACAGGGATGATGCAGTTTGATAGCTGTAATACAGAAAACGCTGCTGACGTGCTGCACAGACAGTTTGTAGCTATTACTACTTTTCAACTCTTGTCCCTAGTTGGGCTTTTACATTATTAAAAATATACAGCTTTCAATGGTCAGTATCATAAAACCACCATACACAATAGATGTGGAAATACAATTAAATACACAAACCACAACCAACATACCACTCTGCATCCACACAGGCATCACATACAGCAACACAAACACAATCTATATCAACATACGACGAGCTAAAAGCTAAAAGATAGATTATACCAAAGATTTACGTTTGTGTTGATTAAAAAAACGTGAAAATTAGAAACAGTCTCAATTCTGTTAAAGCATCTAACACACACACACACACACACACACACACACACACACACACTGTGATGAGAGACAGCAGGAACTATTAGGAACTCAAATGGGAGGAGGGGGGAGGATAATTGCAGCGTCTCCTTTGACTCTCAACACTTCTCCTCCCACTCCTGTTGAGTCCATCAACACACACACACACACACACACACACACACACACACACACACACACACAAGATAAGGATAAACACTTCCAGTTTTTATCTAAGGGGAGGAAAAACGATCTAACGAGAGACTAGAAACCAGGCAGAGAGAGCAGAAGGAGGACAGGTGAGAGGGAGGACAGGTGAGCAGGAGGACAGGTGAGCAGGAGGACAGGTGAGCAGGTATGCAGGGGGTTAATGAATCAGACTCCAGCTGCAGTGTCTCAGAGAGCTCGTCTCCACCATCATAATCAATAAAGCGTTTGTTTCGTGACTCGTTGAAAACCAGAACGACTGACGTGTCGCAGGACGGATGTCTGGGGTATAAAATGGCGTCTGGAGCGCAGCTGCTCGTTTGTTTCCCACAGTTCATGTGAAGCAGCTGATCCTCGTGAACAGAGACGATCCAGCTGTGTCACTTTGAGATATGCAGCACTTTGAATTATTAACATCCAGATTAATAGTGCGTCTGCAGATGTTTACGAGTCAGGAGACAGATGAAGGGATAAATGTCCACATTATCTAAACTCTCCTCTTCGACATGTTAACTGTCTGATGTTGAAAAGATGGAGGATCGTCCGTCACCAGTCGGCTGTCGTCAGGTTTTATCTCAAGTTAATAACAGAGTCTCTCTTTCTCAGGCTATCTAACCGCCTCTCTTATCTGCCTCCTCGTCTTCGTCTTTTCTTTCTCAGCGTTCGCTCGCCTGTCTTCCTGTCTGTCACACTTCCTGCCTCTTTGACCAGGACTCGTATTACCTCGTCCACTGACCTGGAAAATAACAGTGGAGATTGATGATTTAAAATCCTGGTGTTTCCCTAATTTATCCAATACGATGGACCTTCTTGGTCCTCAGGCCTTGTGGTTTGATTTAGAGCAGCTAAAGAGATAAAAGATGCATTATATAAACCCACGGTGATGGTCCAGCAGGTGTTTGTGAAGCTGGAGGTGTCTCATGTCTGAGTTTGTTCTCTGAGCTTCTTACTGACTGATGTTTGTGTTGGAATGTGGGCAGAGCGAGGATTAGCCGAGTAATCCCCGACCAGGACAACCGCTAATCCTCAACCTCATCCCTCACACCTCTGGACACGGAGCTATTCAGACGCTGCGCAGCACATTTCAGAGTGTTTCTCAGGTTCATGCTGTCCTCCTTCAGGTTTCACAGATACAGAGAGTGAAACGCAGACGTGTCGAGGAAGACAGCAGTTTAAGCACTTACAAACTTGAGTTTCAGTGTTAGCTTCTCAAACAGACGAACATCAGCTGCCCTCTGATGTTTCTCGTTATTGGATGGATTACCATGAAATGCTGTTCAGACTTTCATAACTCTGATGATCCTTTGTTTAATGACTAAATACCTGCAAAATGAAGGACAACTATTTGTGGTCTCATTAAGATTTAAAGTGTTGGCCTTCCAGTGACCTGACACCTCGGCTCTGTGTGTCCCTCCTGCTCTGCCGTACAGTGTCTGGAGTTCGGCGAGGGCTCGGTGACGGGAGACATGTGTGAGGATCTGTGTGTGCTCGGCCTGGTCGAGTACAAGCGCTGCCTCTACTACGAGAACGGGAAGAAGGTGATCGAGGCGCGCTGGAGAGGAAACCCCGTCATCCTCAAGTCCAAACTGGAGAATTTCTCCTCCTACGAACCACTGGGGATACTGGACTACCAGGTGATTTATCATGAGCTTCATTTCCTGTCTTTAAAGTTACATGAATGATCCAGTGAAGCTCACCTGACATCTACATCAAAGTGAATTTAAAATAATGTACAGTAATTAATCTCTCTGACAGGACACAGCAGAGGAGCTCTCGCCTCTTGATGTGGTTTTCTACGCCACTATGGAAGTAAGTCATGTGTGCTAATAAATAAAATAAAAATAATGCTAATTATATAATTAATCCATTAACGTTGTCTTACATCAGTGTTAATGTCTCCGACAGGCTAACGTCAGTGTTAGCTTCTCCAACAGGCTAGCATCAGGAAGACAGGGTCTAAAACATCCTAACTTCATATTCCCAACTAAATCACAATGTCTGGTCTCAGGTGAGAAACTCTCTGGGGCTGGCTGAGGAGGACGAGGATGAAGACGGAGGAGGAGGAGGAAGTAACAGCTCTCTGGCCAGACTTTGGGGGAAGAAGCTAAAAAACAGAGACAAGAGTTACTCCAGAGCAGAGCTGGCCTCACTCTGGTCGCTGCTGCAGCAGGAGGAGTACACCTTTCTCAGGTGAGAGTCCCACAGGGAATAAATCCACCAGTCAAACACCCTGACTGGATTTACACCCATCCGTCGTGACTGAATCTCACTCTGCCTTCCGTCTCATTTCCATAACATTTTATTGTGACAGAAAAGTGCGACAAACAAACGCTGAACGTAGGTTTCGGCTGGCATTAGCTCGGGAGCTAGCTTTATGCTACGCTAACAGAGCGTTGCCTTAGCAGCTAACAAGAAGCTAACAATGTGTAGGACGATAAAAACACAACACTCATCAGTAACATTCGGTGTTGGGACAATCTGCTCCCACAGACAGACTGTCCTGTCTCTGTCCTGATGTTTCTAAAGTTTTCTAACTCACAACCTCACGCTCAGTGTGCTAACGTTAGCCTGTAGCAGAGAGGCCTCCCTGCTCCTCAGCCCGGAGCGTATCGCTCTGTAAGCTTAAGTACTGCTTAGAAAGAAAGCTATCGCTTTAAAGTGTACTGGTAATGTGTGGGTGACCTCTAGTGGACAGAACGTGTAACAACCACATGCTATAGTGGCATCGAGAAAGCTCGAAGTGCAGAGCAGAGTTACATAATAAATATTCATAACAGCCTAAATTTAAGCTGTAAATGTTTGAAAATAATCAGAAAATCCAGAAATAATAAGAACGGAGCACTGCTGTACTGTAGCATACCATTACTGTCCATAGCAGCAGCTGGTGCTGACCGCCAACATCTGGGCTAACCAGGAGACGTGTGATCCGACAGGAGGAGTAACTGATGACAACTGAGACTAAATGTAGCTGGAAATGGACCATGTACTTAGAAAGGAAATAAAAATAACCCCAAATTCAATATGGCCATAAAAATATACAACATAAACACTGACGAGTAGTTAGAAGTACTTGGTTTGTATTTATGTTGGACTAACTTGTTGATCTACATGATCTATGAAGTCTGTTTGGTCGATTAAGTCGACTCTGGTTCATCAACACGAGCTTCAATATCAGTTTCTTGAATTACATTCATCAAAAATAATAATAACTCAACAAACAGCTCAACCTTTATCAACCAGCAACAACAGGACACAATGAATGTCCTTCCACTCGTTCACCAGCACGAGGACTCGACTTCAGCGCCAGAGTCGAGGTGAGGAAGAGGAAAGTGTGTTGGAGATGAAGAAGCTGAGAGACGGCTGCAGGGTCAGTGTCCTACCGGCCGGACGGGACGAGGACGAGGAGTTCAGCTGTCGCTTCTCTCAGACGAGTCTCTCGTCCGTTAAGGTGGGACGATCAGAGTTGTCCCAGTAAAACCCCGTCCTGTATGAGCCGAACAGACAACTGCTGTTAAATCAATCAGTATAATCAATATTTTCAGTTGACTCAAATTCACAAACTGCCCCTTTAATGTGAAGAGATGACATCTTCAGTTACATGAACCTCACTTAATAATGAAGTTGGGATATTATCAAAAACACTTGATTTCTTTAATATTTTAAAACAAAACAGGTTGTTGAGCCGTTACTGCGTCAATGTGTCCGAACTTGTTATTTAATGAACACGTCACGCGTCACAGTTCAAACGTAAACAGCTTGTAACGACTAGCTGCAGTGTGCTAATCGCTGTAGCACGATGCTAACGGCTACAGGTTTCCTCACGCTAACACGGTTTCAGACGGTTATAATGAGCGTCAGCTGTCCCCACCTGCTGCCGCTCCTCCCTCCGCCCACCTGTGGGACTGACAGCTGCTGCTTGCCGTAGATTTATCCAGGTAAACGCCTCATCGACCGCCGGACCGTGCGTCGACGTCGCCGCCATGTTGGTCCGGGCAGGGCTCTGGATAAAAAGCGCTATGACGTCACATTTATCACCTGATTTCAATGAGTCGTTTTTATATTGAAGGTTTATAAAGAAGCTCGTGGAGTTCAGGACGTTTTGTCTCCAGTCGCCTTGAATCTGGACCGTCCATAATTATTAATTCATTATATCATTATTTTACATTAGACGTGCAGAGCGTTGTTTACATTATGAAAATGTTTCCACCATCATCTGAGCTTTCTGTGCTTCAGGTCACACACTGCTCCAAATTAGTGATACGAGCGCATATATGTACATGGATATGCAGTACAAGTCTAATTAAATGTGTATTTTTAGGGACCGAGATTATTTGCTTAATACAAAATAAAAATTAATATATGTCACAGAATAAACAATCAAGTGAAACACTAAAATATCCCAAACTCATTTTGAGGAGTGTAACAGTTCATTCATAATGTAACATTTACCTGTAAGTAACAACCCATCACTGAGAAAAAATAAAGTAAAAACAAATACTGGCAACAAGTCTGCTTTCTTTATTTTACAGCAGTGAGGATACAGATAAACTCAAGGACAGATAATTAATATAAGATGCACCTCTATTGATCCCCAGTGGGGAAATTCAGGTATATACCGACTGTACAATAGTACTAAATAATAACAATAATAATAACAGTGTCACACTGTATTGTGTTTTGTTGGACTACGAGGACCTGCCGTATTCCACTTCATACTGAATGAGCCTCCACTTACACTCCAAGCATTTCATTAAACTTCCCGGACATCTCATGTACATAAAGTTTTATTCAATACAGATTTCTCCACAACAAAGTCAAGTTGTTGCCTGACAAACATGAGTTTTTACAGTTCCTTGTTTCAGTGACTCAGTTTCCACCACAACCATGTTTCTGCCACCTTTTTCCCACAAATAAAGAAGTGAAGTGTGTAGTTATATGGTGATATAGTATTTGGTTCCCAAATGAGTTCATCTCAGTCTCGAGAATGTGAGAATTTCTGTGGGCAGAGCTGGAGGACGGAAACAGAACGGCACCAGCCTGTTTTCAGATGCTCAGACGACCCAACAGGCCCGAAGCCAAAACTCCACCGAGTCCAAAAATAAAACCGGCGAGGCGAGGTGACCTGTGCTGCTGCTTATCTGGAGGCCTGCAGACAGAGCTGCAGAGACAAATGGAGAGTGTGTGTGTGTGTGTGTGTGTGTGTGTGTGTGTGTGTGTGTGTGTGTGTGCGTGTGTGTGTGTGCATGGTACTTGCTGTTGGATGGATATAGAAACAAAAACAACAGAGAAGCAGGGAATAACAAGCTGCTGTGGCTCGGTGTGACCTGTATATACGCTCGTACATCTCTCTGAAATGGCCGTTCACCATCACAGAGCAGAACAAAGCAGCGAGGTGTCGGTTAGCTCTGCAGACAGCGAAGGTCCATTTTACTTTCCAACAAAATTCTGGTGTAATTCTGCTCTGATCCGGAGCTGTTGACCGACGGGAGGAGCTCAGAGACCGGTCGGTTTTAGAGACACCTTTGAATTCAGGCCATTTCTTACAAATTCCACCTTCAACCTAAACGATGTAGGTTTTTTGTTCTGACATGATGAGCTCATAAAACTCAGCAACAGAATCTGAAGTTTCAGTCTGACGTCCGTCCAGTTGAGGTGAAGAGATGATCAGGACCGTAAAGACCTGTGTCCTCCTCTGCTCTCCAGAGTCCTGCAGGACCTCAGCACCCACGTAGCGAAGGTGTTGGGCTCCTGTGGTCACTTCTACGCCGTGGAGTACCTGTCCGCCGGACACGCCTGGGACCAGAACATCTTCTCCCTGGAGGAGGTGGCTGGTTCTGGGGCACGAGGGAGGTGGACCACCAGGGAGATGGTGCACCGCATCGCGCTGAGTTTTCTGGACATGGTGTGGCACTTTGACAACGACTTCACCCACAAGCTGCACCTGTGTGACATCAAACCGGAGAACTTCGCCATCAGGAAGGACCTGACGGTGAGTTTTATCGACCTTTGGTGACCTTCTCCACCAGAACAGTGAAAACATCAGGCAAGTCTGAGTGTCCTGAATGTTTCCTGAACGTAATGAACATAAACAGGAAGAACGTGAAGCAGGCAGCTGAGATAAAAGTGTAGTTTATAAAAACGCTATTAGAGACAGCAGAGATGGAAATCAGACAGCGGATGTCGGATTACGTGAGTTTTTTGTTGAAAAGATGCCTGAAGCAGCACACACACACACACACACACACACACACACACACACACACACACACACACACACACACACACACACATCTTTTGAAATAATTGAGGTACTGTACTCCTCTGTTGAGTTAGAAAAGCTCATAAATCTCTTCATTATTGATGCACTAACCCGACTTAGTTTCCCTGATAGAGGCCTGATAATTTATAGACTGGATGATTTTCTACTCAAAGACAGAAAGAAGTTCATGCAGAACATTTGCTGAATTCACAAGAAGGAACAAATCAGTCAGAATCAGTCAGAGACAGAGTTTCACACAGTTTATAAAGTGTCTCCAACTCAACAACTCACTAAACTGACACATTTGTTAAGGGAGTCTGGGGACAAAGAAGTCGCCTATACTGGTTACTGTTTAGTGTGTTTGTAAAATGTGACATGTTTAGATCAATAAGATGTTTCTTCTTTCATAAATTGAGTGTAAATGGTGAAATCAGTGTAAACAGTGTGTTCAAACAGCTGCTAAATATTGGCAGGTGAGACTTTAGCACTTCAGACACAGAAGCAGACAGGCTGGTCTGCTGTCGTGGCTTCTTCTTCTTCTTCTTCTTCTTCTTCTTCTTCTTCTTCTTCTTGTTTCACAGAGGATGTCAGTTGAGTAGGCGGTCCTTCAATGTGGTCCAGACCTCCTCTGAATGTGTTCTGAGTAAAGATCTGCGTAACTTGAGCGGATTATATGAGTGACTCTGTGGTTATAACTGAGGGTGACTCAGATGAGTGGATCGTTATTTCTCTCATCTGGTTTTTAGCAGCTGGACAGTTTCATGAGCTGTTGATGATTTGGTATTTTCTTATTGTTCAGCTTTTTAGTCAAAAATTCCTCAACTAAAGAAAACTTCAGTGATCTTTTAACAAATGGACGCTTTCGTTTGATCTCATTTGAAAAACATCAAGTTTCCTCTGAGGAGCAGCCGAACATCATCTCAAAGTCACGATTACTCACTTTGTAATCAAGCTGCTCAAACTGACGCACTCATCCTTTTATATTCAGCTGGAATATTAAATTGAAAAGCTGAAGCTTCTTTCAGCTGTAAAAATAAAGCAGAGCAGTCTGAGGCAGAGACCTGGACGTCTGTGTTTCCCTCCAGTCGCAAATCAACAGACTTTAAATTCATCACGAGTGTTTGGACAGAGACAAACAAATGTCTGCAGTTGTTTTCTCAGCGTTATCAGATGGTTTTACGGTTTGTGCAGCCGACTGAGCCAGACTGTGATTAATCCAGCGCCGTGTCAGGTCTGCGCTGGGCTCCGGCCAACCATCACAACTCAGTCTAAACTGTTCGCTGATCTCTCACACGGCAGCTCCATGATGACTGGAAAATGAGCGGTTAAAGAGAAAAAACACTAAACCCAACAAATGTCAAGTCAAACAGCGGCTCGTTACTGTTCTCGTGGTATTAGCAGGATTACGGTTTCTCCTGTAAAAGAGTGAGAAACAGATGTAACAGTCACTTTATAATGCCAACGCTGTAAAACAAGCTGTAATGTTCCCCGCTGCTTCGGTCCAAACACATGCTGTTCAAGTAAAAACCATCAGAAACATTAATAATACTTGTATATGAGTCTATAATGTTTCTAAAATATTCATAAGTAAATAAAAATAAAAGTTATAACTGTAATCTCACATTAAATCGATCGTGTTGAACTCAGCTGAGGTTTCCGTCTCTTCGCCGTCTCTCAGGTGGTGGCGATCGACGTGGACATGGCGTTCTTCGAGCCAAAGATGAGGGACATCCTGGACCAGAACTGCAGCAGCGACGACGACTGTAACTTCTTCGACTGCTCGTCCAGGTGCAACCTGAACAAGCGCAGGTGCAGCCCCCGCCGCCGCAACAGCAACCTGCAGGTGAGCCTGACAGCAGAACCGGCTCCGAGAGTCTGACTGCTGCAACATTTAAAACCTCATGTAGAGCGAGTTTCTCTGGTGTTCAGTGGTGTCACACACGTCTCGTCTGGGCATTCAGGGCCTCCGTAGTGAACCTTATTACATGGTCACATTCTGCAGCATCGACTCATCGAGTTTCTTCCTCTGGTTGTAGCCGAGCTGCGATTGTTGGTCATGTTCCTCTGAAACAAAGTCACTCTGACACTTTGGAGGATTATTTTAAGTGTCACAAATTCAGTTGATGTTTTTATAAAAGAGGAAAACTGATCTTCAACTCAGAGAGTGAACTTTAACCTTTTAACTGATCTGTTTCAATAAGTCATTTGTTGTTCAAATGATATTTTATCCAAATTTAAAACGATTAAAGAACATTAATCCACCTTTTCTAAAGAAATAAAGTGCGACATGAACAAAAAGCTGCAGGCTTCAGATTTAAATGTATTAATTTTAGTGTTCTTCATATTCATTTATTCTCCCGTGCTTCACTTTTACGTCAAAACATTTCTCGGCGTTTCCTCGGCCGTCTGTGAACTCTTCCTGTCGTCGCTCACCTGTGAAGCAGCTTCTGTTGCTCAGGTAGAAGATGTGAACCCGCGCCGCCGTCCGCCCACCTCGCTCCTTAACGAGCTGATTAATTATAGAGTCCGCTCCTGAAGAATTCTGGTAATCCATCTTTCACAACATTTAATTACACGTGTGCAGCAACGACGTGTGTGGAATGATAATTACTGATCTGAGGACAGGAGGCCTGAAGCTGCCGACGAGTGGAGGGTTCAGATCCAACGAGGAGAAATGTGGATGAACACGTCTTCATTTAGTTTCTCAGGGACTTGAAAAGTTTCATTTTCTTATTTCAACACGTGTTTATCTCGAGGCTTGATGTCCAGAGGAAAGCTTATCCGTTTTTGTTTTTTCAGAACATTTCTATAAAACACTGTGGAGATAATCATTTACCAGTAAATTATGAAAACATATTGTATAAAATAAATAAGCGTCATTAGTTCAGATTTAATGTACTTGAATTTCATTCATTCAGATCCTCCTTTCACTCATTAACTAGTTTAACTGAGTTAATTGGAAGCTTCTGTACTGAAAGTCACTTTAATTCTTTAAACAAATCATAAAAAGTCAAAGTCATTTTCACACTGTCGACTCTGAATTTAACTTTTTATTTGTCGTTTGCATTTTCATCACTTTAGATCTAAAACTTGTGAAAAACAAAAGAAAATTTTGTAGATTTACATTTTTCATCCAATAAGTCGAAGGTTGAAATTAAAAGCATGAACTTGATTCTTTTTTTAAATGTACGTTTGTGTCACATTTCTCTGTTCATATATTTAACTTTATATTTTGCCACTTAAGAAAATACTTGTTTCAATTATCTCACAAATCTAAAATTTGTTTAAAAAAACATGACTGTTCATCCGATGAGTCTAATATTAAAATTAAAAGAAGCATTAATTTTATCATCTTGAGTTGTGTTTAATGTTTGTCACGTTTTTCTTGTCATTTATCAAAATGTTTAATTACCAAGAGAAACATATTTGAAATTCAATATATTTTAAAACTTTTTCTACACGCTGTTCTGATTATTCTTCATGTTTTAGTCTCATTTCACAATAATTAATTTGCACTTTGTGTTTTCTGTTTTGTGAAACAGTCTGAAACTGTTTACATGAGCTGCGTCACTAAAGTTACAAATGATGTAGAAACATTTAGCATTTAATAACATTGAATTTCATTTACTTTAAAGCACAAGTTCAAATCTAGCATTCACTAGTATATTATTATTATTATTATTATTATTATTATTATTATTATTGCTGTAACATCACATTTTATACACTTAGTTATAAAATGTATACTTTACAGGATAAAAATATTTTTAATAATGATAATTTCTTTCTTTGAGCAGATTTCATATCACCATTAGTAGAAGAGATATTATTTATATTAATTATATTGTTAACTATATTGTATTTTTTGATAATTGACTATATTTTAATCAGTGCAATCCTGATAAAAACGTGCCTCATCATCAGATTGTGAAATTACTTTAAAAATGATCACAGACATTATTGTGACTTTAAATTGATGAGAACGATGAAATTAAAATAATAATAAAAAATAATAAAATAGTCATAAAAATAATTTTAAATAATCACTCAAAATGCTTCTCATGCTTCTTAATAAGGGAATTACTAATAAACCAACATATAAGAGTTTAGATAATAATAATAATAATAATAATAATAATAATAATAATAATAACAATAGCAGCCTACGTTTGGCCTCCTTCAATGAGACTCTGAGTGGATCATCATCAGTAACTTGAGGACATTTTGAAGCGTCGTCCCATCAGACTCGGAGGAAACGTCCGGTACATCACCGTCACCGCGGTCATCCCCATGACAACGGGCGGACAGACTCTCATCACCCTGCCGGCTCCCGTATCACATGTCATATGATACGAGATACCCGCATTCATGAGAGGAGGATGAATATGAGACGGAGGGAAGATGTTTTTGTGCAGGTGACGACGTGACGTGACGCACAAACACGAAAGACGTTAAAGAAAAAAATGGGTCTGTAACAGGAGGTGATTGGATTATAAATTGTCGGAGGATGAAATAAAAATAGGAGAATAGGGGAGGAATAAGGGGGTTGGAAAATGGACAGAAAACTAATGACAGAAGAAAATATAGAATTGATGAGGATGAGGAGGTGACGAAAATGGAAAACAGATAAAATGCAGATGAAATGAGGAAAAGATGAGCAAACTCGAGAGGTAAGTTAAAAGAAAAAGAAAACTGAAAAGGGGAAAATATGAAAATATTAAATTAAATTAACAGACAAAACTTGAAAAGAGAATAGAGGAGAGAAGAATTAACCGGGAAAGATAATGTAGCGATAAAACAGAGATTAAAAAAATGAAGTTAAACTCAGAAATAATCACAATAATGACAGAAAAAATACAGGTGAAGAGTAAAACGCAGAACGGGATTAGTTGAAAAGAAAAAGGAAATGAGGAAAATAAGGGGAAAGGAGAAGAAAGACAAAGTGAAAAAAATGAAGCAAAACATAGAAAAAAAAAAATCAAATTAGTCAAGAGAATAAATACAGATGAAGAGGAAAGAAGACGAGAAAAACAGAAAAAACAAAGATTATAAAATGTATAGTTGATGAGAACGGAGAAAATGAAAGAAGAGACGATGAAGGGTTGAATTATGAACAAAGGGAAGAGAAGAACAAAGAGCAAGAGAAGAAGAAAAGATGAGTGAAGGATACAAGGTGCTGATGACACGTCGATGACACGCTGCCGTCCTATTGGTCCACCAGAGGCTCTGACCTCTGATGACCCTCCACCTGTCCATCATGTCCTCGGAGAAAGGAGGCATTGTGTCTGTGTGTGTGTGTGTGTGTGTGTGTGTGTGTGTGTGTGTACTGACTGATGTGTTTGATAATGAAAGTGAGGCGTCGTCTGCATAGTGACGGAGAAAAAAGACTCCTGTTCAGCCTCGCTCATCTTTTGTCTTCTCCTTTTTCTTCTTCTCTCCTCTCCTGCCCTCTCTCTTCATGCTCCCTCTCACCTCTTATTCCCACTCGTCTGCTCTCCGTCTCCGTCCTCACCTTTCCCTTCACTTTCAGTCATTTTCCTTTCTCCCTTTCTTTTCACCTTCTTTTATTTTCTTGTTTCTGTCCTTCAAGTCTTTTCATCTCTCCTCTTCTCTTCTCACCTCTTGTCCACTTCTCTTTTCTTTTCTCTTCACACATCTCCTCTCCTCTTTCTGAAGTTTTCTCATCCCCTTTCCTTTCATCCCTTTTCTTTTTCCTGTCTTTTGATATCCTCTTTCAACTTCTATCTTCTTTCACGTTGTTTACTCTCATCTTTCATCCTTTTATCCTTCTTTTTATTTCATCCCATAATCCATCTTCATCTTCTTCTTCTTCTGTCCTCTTCCCCTCCTCTCTGCTTCTTCTCTTCCTCTTCTTTTTGTCTCTGTCATCTCCTCAGGTGATTTGTGAGAAGATCTTCAGGCCGTGGTTTTCTCCCACGCTGCTCGGGGCCAAAGCAGGACTCCCGCTGCAGGTTCGATTGTTTTTATTATACTTTTATTTAATGTATTTCATTTAAATGATTCTTCAGTTTTATCTTTATTAATTTATCTAAATCTCTTATGTTTTATTATTTATTAGAATACTTTAGTTTAATTGTCTAAATCAGGGTTGGCCAAGGTTCAAATTTGCCACATGAGATGTAGCGGAAAAAAATAGAATAATGTTGATGCTGTTTGTTGTTTTTGTGAGGTAAACTGCTCTTGAATTATTAATAATTATATCTAATTATTTACTACTTTTCATTATCTGATCCCCTTCTTAGGATCCTAGTACGATTTTACATCTTAATAACAACACAATAATTATAGGAGTTTGCTTTTGGTCTGTGGTCCACTGCTAAGTTTTAGTAAAGTGAAAATGTGTGTGAGCGCCTGTGGTCTGCGTCATCATCTGATTTATATTTCACAAGAAAAAGACATTTAAAAAATGCGTCACAAACCTAAAACTTTCTGTATTTATTTAAACGCTTTCTACAAAACAAATGAGCAGGTAAGTTTTTCATTCTGTCATTTCATCAGGCTTCTTTGTCAAATCTCACTTTAAACACACATTATGTAATTTCTGCTGCTCTCAATGAAAACAAACAAAAAGAGGGTTTCTTGTTGTGGGGAGGCCTGGAGATCCAGACCAGAACAAACACCTGGAGTCACATCAGATTGTGCTCTGATCCAGAAGGCGGTGGACTCTCACGATCCCACGCTTGTTCACGACGTCATCAAACTACGTCTTTTGTTCTTGTTTTGATTGAGAGACCTCCACTGGCAGAAACGACATCCTGTGAGTTAAAGAAACCGTATTTCCTTCTTTGAGTCTGAAAAGGAAAAGCTGTGGTTTGTTGCACAGGTGGAGCTGCAGCGAGCGGTGCAGGAGTGCTCAGAGACAGAAGGAGGTGTGGAGGAGAGGGAGGAGGATGAAGGTGGCGGAGGAGGAGGAGGAAGAGGAGGAGGAGGAGAGAAGGCGCAGGGCGGGGGCGTCCATCAGCGTCTCCTCAACATCCTGACCCGCCTAATCCAGGAGGGAGGGGCTTCAGGGGAAGGGGGCGGGGCCTGGGAGGGGAAAGGCCACGTCCACACTGCTCTGAACTTCTGAGGAGACGATCAGAGACTTCAGGACATTTGAAACTTTAATACATCTAAAGATTCTTCCTTGGAAAGGTGACCTCTGTTCAAATCCTGGAATTCAAGGACCCTCATGGAGAATTCAGACTTTTGTTTACATGTTAGCTGATGTGAAAGAATTAGTCACTGCAGTTTGAGCCACCAGGATGAAAACCAGATATGGCAGGATTAAGACTCCTCACGAATATGTACCACTTCTGAGACGTATATCTGGTCAAACATGAACTATTAATATATACTACATACCTCTCTATGTGTACTGTTGGTCTGTTTCTCCTCGTTTGGCCTCTTAGCGGCTGTTCACACCTGGTATTAACAAGCCACTCTCCCTTCCTGCTCTAAAGAAAACATCATGAGACAAACAGACTCCATGTTTCTACTCAAAGACAGAAAGAAGTTCATGTAGAACATTTGCTGAATTCACAAGAAGGAACAAATAAGTCAGAATCAGTCAGAGACAGAGTTTCACACAGTTTATAAAGTGTCTCCAACTCAACAGCTCACTAAACTGACACATTTGTTAAGGGAGTCTGGTGATGTTGTGGTTACTGGATCAATGCATCAATGTAATCCATTCTGCCTGTTGTTGTTGCTTCCTCTTCTTTGTTGGTGTCCTGTCACTACAACAACCATCACTCTCTGACTTGATTACATCTTTGTCTGGGACACAATAATGTTTAATCTACAAACTCCATGCGGTCACATGTGTCCCAGACGCCTGGGCGAGTGGTTTGAGTGATGGGATCGCACTGTGTCTTGTGTTCGGAGCTGTGTACTTGTGTTAATCCCAGGTGTAAACAGACTGTTTGTTCCACATGAAGGGAAATCTTAATGCTGCAGCAAACAAAGACATTTTAGACAACAGTGTTGTTTCAGCTTTGTGTCAACAGTTTGTCTCAGTGTGCACAGAGCAGCTCTGTACAGAAACAGCTTGTTGTGGAGGAACTGGACTGCGGACTTGGACTTTTTTCCCACAACTCCCGCTGTTTGTCATCTGGGGTGTTTCCAGATTTCATGTCAACGTGTTTCCAGATTTTTTTCTGGATCTACATTCTGAAAATGTCATTGCAAAACATCTGGAAACATCCGGATCAGGACCGGAGAGCTGAGCGAGGGAGCTCAGCGATGCCTTAAACGTCTCCTCATCAGAGGAGTTCATTACAGATCCAGTGCACGTGGATCCGCTCTGCTTTCATCCACTTACAGTAGTCTCAGTGAGATTTGTTTGAAAATATTAAATATTAAAGCTACAGAAGCTGCAGACGAGATGTTGTAATGTAGTTTCATCATGATGATATCAGTCGACAGGTTAATGGATGATGGTTGGCTCTCTGTCACCTTCTCGGTTCAGTTTGGGTTTTAAACAGATGAACTTTTAATCAAAGCTGCTGTGACATCGCTGAGTCAGCTTCATTGTAACGTACAGTAGATGTGTAACGACGAAGTTCAGTTGAATAAATAAATGTGTAATGACGTCCTGCTGTGTGTTTGTCACGAATACACAACTACACTTCAAATATCAGACCCACAACACATCACTGCAGTTACGACCCGGCACCACAGGGGGCGACAGTTCATGAAAAGATATTAATTTCAGCTTTAATGATGATTTCTGTTTCTTGTTTCTGTTGTGTGGATCCATACGAGAGGCGAGTTTGGCCTGCAGCCATCCACAGTCCAGTTATTCTGTGAGAAATTTACAGTATGTGATCGTCCGTTTGATTTACACGTATAATAAAATCCCTCACATATAAACACAGCAGGATAAAGTTTCAAATCTCCTCCAGCTGCTTCTCTAAACTCAGCAGCTGGTAGTTCCTGCTGGTGACTGAGCAGCCTCCAACCAAACACATCATTACTGAGTCTAGATAAATCTAACGCCCCTCATCTGTCTGCTCACAGCTGGGCGGAGGTGTAATAAACTATTTTACTACATTATCGAGCCAGGAAGAAGGAAAAGACATACATTTATAAAAAAATCCCCAAACCTCAGCTCTGTGGTTTTCTTCCTCCGCCGGCCTCTGGGCAGATCGAGTTTCAGCGTTCTGCAGAAACCTGAGAGGAAACAGCGAGCAGAGAAGCAGCAGCAGGAGGGTGGAGGTAGACACAACATGTCAGACACAACCTCCGTCCACCTGGACCGAGGCGTCACAACATACACCGAAACTCTTATTTACGAAATACTGACACGTGTGGATCACAGAGGGCCTCACGACAAACAGCCTCGTCTGATGTCCGTGTTAAAAATGTACCAATAATCTGTGATTAAAGGAGGCTTTTAACTTTCTAACAGACTTTGGTATTTTTGAAGTAATCAGTGATAACAGAGCTGCAGCGCAGGAGGAAGCAGGATGACGATGATGTTCATGAAACACGTGACTTCAGACCATCAGATGTGAGTCGAGCAAAGAGGAGAAAATCATCAGTCACCATCTTCTTCTTCCTCATCATCATCTCGATTTAAACATCAGATGTCTCCGTACAGCTCGTCTGCTGTGATCACAGTCTGCAGGAGAGAAGAGATTAAACCTGATCTGAGGAGACGTTACTTCCACCTCGATGTGCTCATACGTGCACTGACATAGTTACTGGCTGTGATAAGCTCAGTTCTTGAGTGGATACCAATGCCAGTGGTAACAAAATCCACTCATGATGTTTGGTGTCCAGCTGAGGAGCTGAACAAACAGAGCAGAAGGTTGAATTCATCATAACAAAAGAATGCAAATGTGTAAATTTGTGTGACTGAGCCTGTTGAGGTTTTAAATTACCGGAGCAGAAACGAGGTCCTGATGTGCAGCAGTTTCAGAAAGAAACTGAGACAAAACAACCGTCAGCCGCTGTCACTTTCCTCACTGTTACAGAGGTGATTTATGTGGAAAACATCCACAGCTCTGTTGGCACTGTGTCCAACCCAGACTGGCATCTTTCCACTGTTTTTATTTCCATAACGACGCACACTGCAAGAAAAAGATCTCAGATTCAGATTGAAAACAGAAAGAAGCTTCACGTCTGCTTCAAACAGAGACTTGTGTTTCTTACAGTAACTAACATCAGGTGTCTCCACTTTCCTCTGATGTAAAACACTGCAGACCCTCCAGGACGGTAATCACGAGCCTTCAGATCGCAGCTCTGTATCTGAGTCTAACAGCTCAGCGTGACCTCGTGCTGCTGCCGACGTGCAGAGGAGCTTCATCAGACACTAAAACGCTGCACAGCTGTTTGAATTCAACCAATCGAGGATGATGAAGCTCATCTATCTGTTGTGAGCTGCGTGTCGATGCTGGACAGCCTTAAAGGAACAGTTCAGCCCAAAATGGAAATTCAGTCATTAGTCCATAATCCACAGAACATTTCTGGAGCTTCACAGTAAAACAGAGTTGAAGCAGCTGGAGATGATTTAAACATCAGATGTCTTCATGCAGCTCGTCTGCTGCTCAGTACCTCCAGCTCTGGAGGAGAGTCGGTGCAGATCCAGACCTGCTGGAGTCTCATCAGGTTCTGATCCGGAGCCGTTCACCGACGGGAGCAGAGCTCAGAGTTACTGTTGAACTTGTGGATTTATCTTCACTCCTGTTTATCAGCCTGACTGCAGCAGTGATCCGGAGGTGACCTCCACTGTCGGGTGGTTCTGTTCTGTACTGTTGACTGCTGACTGGAGCTGGAGGGGAAATGGACTTTACTTCATGAAGGTAACGTTACAGAGAGGAGACAGAGAACCAGAACCAGTCAGAAGTCAGTGAGCAGAGGACTAAAGAAAGACTTCAGGTTGGACGTTTCCTTCAGTGCAAACAGCTCGGAGCACCTTTATGAGCTGTCACAGATCATCAGCTGTTTGAAACTCTGATCCCCGGATACAAACACAGACGCAGTTAAAGTGTCGCTCAGCATTGTGGCAGAATCTGCTTTGTGCCGTCTGTGTTCCAGTTCGTTCTCAACATTATGTGACCAAACGAGCAGCATGTAAACTCGAACGTTTACTGTGTCGGGCTGCGAGGTTTCTTTCCAGTCTGAACTCGTAGGCCGTCATGCAGGAGGAGACACGTTCAGTCGCTGCTGCTGGAATCCTTCATGTTTGCCAAAAGGAGGTCATTAGATAACACGTTAACTCGCTCGTCCTCAGGATCAGATCAATCAGGATTTATGACGCTCGTTTGATGTTTGATAATCAGGTTTTCTTTCAGCCAGAAAATCGGATTCATCAAAGATGCGTTGAGATAAGTGGGGATGAAATATGCAGCTGTGTTGGTGACTGAAGGATCTGTTCAGCCATTTTAATCTGAGCCCTCAGGCTTTTTATTCACTCGCTGTGTTTGTCTGCAGTCACGCTTCAAACCAACGACAACACACAAAATGTGTTTTTGCTCTTTTATTTTTTATTTCTGTGTCGAATCTTGTTCTCTCAGATCAAATCCTGTAATTGCCTGTGGTGGAGGAAGTTTTCACATCCTTCACTTAGTTGAACTGACCACAGACGACTTTTCTGCTCAAAGTCATTCTGCAGTAAATCCTGATGTCACAGTGTGACGTCGGGAAACAACCGAAGCAGCTGGAGACTTGATTTAAAACATCAGACGTCTCCGTACAGCTCGCCTGCTGTACGGGGTTATTTACGCCCTCTCAGATAGGAGCGTCTATGCCCGCCCCAGAGCCTGCAAGAGCCAATGAGTGATTGTTTTAAAACGTAAAAATCAACCAAAACAAACAGAAAGCGACTGAAGCTCGTCCGTGGTGATCAAACTCTCCAGAAGCCCTGAGATCTTAAATTGATTTGAAAAGCACCTACTTCAGACGGGTTGTGCGCTAATGCTTTTAGCTTAGCTTCAGTGAGGGTGTCGGCTTAAACATAATTGTAAATAACGTATTTTTGGGTTGTTTTCACATTTTAAAACCGTCGCTCAGTGGCTGTTGTAGGCTCTGGGGCGGGCAAACAAGCTGCTTTTTCAAAAACTGTAGTCTGAAGAGTAACCAGAGCTGTCAGACAGGTGCAGTGGAGTAGATATTTCAGATCTGAAACAAAATGGGAAGTTTTCCTGGAGCTGAGAAAAGCTGATCTTTATTAACTCTGGGAGGAGGAGTCGAGCCACACCTCTCTGAAATAAACATTAAATCACTTCAGTTTCGACTCTGACAGCAGAGGACGAGACGCTGCAGCAGCACAGAGAAACATGCTGGATATTATGGTCCCGAACCAAAACTTACTGCGTGGACAGAAACCACGAGAGGTTTTGTCTTTTGGGTTAAGTGACCCACATCTGTAAAAAGCCCTGTGTCCTATTTAACACTGAAAACTGTTTATTTACTACAGCTCAGAGCTGAAAAAGTAAAATACCAGTAAATTAAACATAATACCCAGCAGACAGTCAGGGCTGGCCGATGTATGAGGCCAGTACAAGTCAGCTTAGTAGCAATTTAGTTTTAATTGAGTTGTGACTCAGACGTGCTCGGTCAAAACATTTTGTGTCAAAAACAGCAGCCTACGTTGTAAAGGTGAGTCTGACGTGGTGACCTCTCCTCAGTGTGGATCACAGTAAGTTCGAGGCTGCTGTTGAACCATGTGGACTACAGACATTGATACGGGCTCTTTTGAAACGTTATAAGATGATTATTGTCCTTCTTCTTCTGCCTGACTTTCACCAGCATGGAGGGAGGAGATGAAGGCTGGACGGTTGAAGACGTCTCTGGATTTCTGCCTCCAGGAGAGCATAGTGTCGTTTGTCTTTCACAGCATTAAAGAGGACTAAATAATTCAGCAGACGTCCTGACTGTCTGTGTGGGTCTGTTTGTCTTTGGCAGATGTTGGTTCCAGTGAAAGTCTCAGCGTAACGTGTTCACTGAGCTCTGACTGATCTGCAGTATGAAAGTCTGAGTAAATTGATCACAGAGTCCAGTTCGCTCACAGTTTGAGCCCCGCTGCTCTGCTCCAGTTCAATTAAAGAACTCGAGATAAAAGGTAATAAAACGGCACGTTGGTTCTGTTCTTTAGAAACTAATTTCACACTGTGTTAAGTCTGAACTGGGAGCAATAAACTCTGTGAGCTGTGATGAAGAGGAGAGGGAGAGACGGAGCAGAGACACATTAAAGCCAGCGAGGTTATAACTCCGTCCACATCTCAAACCATCAGGAGGACGTTTTCTGCAGATTTCAGTTGTTTGTCACAAGTTCTCTTCCGTGTAAAAAATATAAAGATATGATCATCCTGAGCGAAGAACTGAAAGGTTTTTCAGATGTGGGAGCATTTTGAACTGTTTCAGTTGTGGCACCAAGTCTCAACCACCATTTAAAGTCCTGTCCACAAATCCACCTGGTTATAAGAGCCTGAGCACCAACCTGTGCATTAAATGTGAGCAGCAGCAAGCTACAGTCAGGCTAACAAACTAGCATGTGCAAAGTTTTACCATCTCACCAGTGAAGTGTTTCAGTCGAGCATCAAACTCCAACAAACTGTCTCTGATGCTCAGATGTCCTCTGGATCCGTTCAGTCACATCCGGTCCAGAACACAGAATTCATCATTAAATGGAGACAAAATGAAAAACTGGACTACACCTGAGATCCTGAGATGGCCGCCGTTTGATTGACAGCTCATTTTAGCAGACAGGAGCTTCTGTGCCGCCCTAGAGCCCACAACAGCCAATGAGTGATGGTGTAGACCAGTGACCACTCTCTCTTCTTCCTCCTCTCTGCTGAGCCAATCACACACCAGCCTCCAGATGACTGATGCATCCTGTAGCCAATGAGAGTTCAGATCCAGTAATATATAGTTTCTATCAGTTTTAAAGCCCTGAACTTGATGTAGTTTCTGTGTTGTGCTCTTTGAATAGTCTGTTTCTGCAGCTCAGCTCTTGTTTCTGACTCTTTTATCTGCACACAGTTAGTGTGAAGAAGGAAATAAAGAGCTATAATGAGTTTAATGCTGCTGTTACTCTCAGGCAGGCGACTCTGAGCTCACAACAGGACACATTTTTACCAGGCGCCTGAATATTTCCTCATGAAAACACGTGCTGAGTGTCATTTTCACTGATGTTGTTATTGTTTTTTATTTAAAAAAAAAAATCAAAACAGCTCAGAACCATGTTTGTACTGCAAACGGTTCAACGAGAGCTTTGAACAGACTCTGAGCTCGACTGGGAGACGTCTGGATCATTTTACAGGTTAAAACACAGCAACAATCTGACCAGGTCGACATCATCGTCTTAACATAGTCTGGTTTCCTCGTCCACTGAAACACAAAACCACACACACAGACACACACACTAACATATGATCAGCTTCCTGCCATCTGGCTGCAGTTGTTGCTGCTTCTCTGATCACAGAGCGCCGACTTCAAAGGTGTGTGTGTGTGTGTGTGTGTGTGTGTGTGTGTGTGTGTGCGCAGACAAGAATTTACAAATGGCTTCTGCAGAAGTAAATGTACACACACTGTATATACGAACAAAACACATCTGTGTGTGTCAGGCAGGATCATCTTTAAACATACAGGACGGTGAGTGTGATGCTAATAAATCATATAAACAGACACTAAACAAAATAAATATTTTCCACAGTTACACTAAATATTTTGTAAAAATACGCGTCTATAAAAAAGCTAAAAATAGACTGTAAATATTATATGAATATATAGTAATTACAGTGCCAGTATACACCACAGATACACTGTAAAGACATCACATTAGTACTATACACATAAATACTTTAGTAAATATATGATAATTACACTAAATACTTTCAAACATAAACTGTAACTATATTGTACAGATGCACCAAAAATACACAGTGGACGTACTCTGAATATTTAGCTGAAATAAAACAATCTTAATTATCGTGTAAATGTTAATGATGTTCACTGTGTTACAGTATGACTGGGTGTCTATGAATGTTTGTTTTATTTATTTAATAGCTCAGACGCCCTAATGGAGGACTAGGAATAAGGGGCTAGGACCCTTCAATCAAGTGCTCGGACCCCTCTAATGTTTTTTAATGTCTTTGTTTATATTGACATGACAATTAAAAAACAACAAACAATGTTATCATCATCCAGAACATGTTTCTGGATGTGTGCTCTGCAGCACCAGTAACAATAAATGCATTATCAGAGCTCCTATCTACATATGATACAAACACAACCCTGTGTGGAGTCGACTCACAGGATCCACCTCAGACAAACATGTACAAACTACAACCGTCGTCAGAACCGTCAGAACCACAACATCTGCTCTGAACCTCGTGGTTTCTGTCGTCCTGCTGCTGGTTTTGCTTTCTGGAAGTCATCACAGGGGAGAAAGAGAAAGTGTGTGTGTGGTTTGATGTAACCTGGAGTTATTATCGGGCCCTCGACACGACACGAGGCCCCTGCACCGACGTGTGTGTGTGTGTGTGTGTGTGTGTGTGTGTGTGTGTGCGTGCGTGTGTGTGTGTGTGTGTGTGTGCTGTCAGTAAACAGTTTCACATGTTCAGACCTGAACTGATTCACCACAAAACTACATTATGTCTGTTTTTCGGGCGGTAATGAATAAAATCGGGTTTCAGTTTCTGGTTGAGATGCGTGACCTCAGACTCACGCTCCATCCTGATGTCTGTAAACAGCCGTGCTGCCAAAGTGCCTTTAAGCAACACTGTGAAGCTCTGAGAGCTGCTATTAGCATGAAGCCAAGAGACCAGACTTCACATACAAGAGAACCGATCAGGTCAAGTGAGAGGAGCGTTTCCAGGACAATACGATGGTTTCTGTCATGAAAGATACGACAGCGTTCAGCTGATGCAGGCTGCAGAAGATTAGGACCACATGTGAAAATGTATGTGAGCTCTGAGTTAATCTCAAATTTCAGACTTTATTCCCAGAAGAAAATAAACTACATATTTTTGTGGCCCTAATCCTCTCTGAAGGATGTCGCCTAAATAATGACGCAACAATCTCAATCCAGTCGGCAGAAAGACGTCTGCTCATCGTCCTCGCCGACACTGAACAGACGTCCAGTGGAGACAGAATGAAGTCACAGTGAGCTGCTCCTCAGCTTTACAACACAACATGTTTCGTCATCCAGCCTTCAGCAGGTGGACTGATGTTCCCGGGTTGGATGAATGAAGCTGGTCAGTAGCTCTCCTCATCAGGTCTGAATCCTCTGTAGTTTCTGCTGCATGAAATAAAATTTGGCCGTCAGAAAAACTTTAATTAAGAACCACATGAAGCTCTTCAGACATCCGTGACTGAAGTTAAAAAGACGTCTAACATTACAGTGTAAAGACTTACATTTCAAATGACCAATAATATAATGGTCAGACAGGTGGAAGTACGAGGTGTTTCTCTTTATCAACAGCAGATACTGCAGGTAAGACTCAGTGGCTTGTTAGGGACAAAACTGACTGAACCATCTCGACTCGCCCAAGAAAGAAATGACTCAGACTGAAGTCAGACGTCTGTTCATACACATTTAAGTCTCTAAACATGATGTAAACACTAATCAGCTGTCTGATTGTCTCCTCGTCTCTGCTCGTCCATGATGCCTCCAGATGTTTCTGCTCTGCTGAACCTCTGGACTCGGATGATTAACAGACGTCACATGATGCTAATAAAGACGTCCTACTGAATCAACTCAGTCCTCCGCTGATGGTTTGTGACGCCGTTACACGTGTTTGCAGTTTGCAGCTGTGAAGACGGGTTTTCTCAACAGTTAGCAGAGACGTTTACATCAGCAGCACCTCGTTTCAGCTTTTCTTATAGATTTTATATTACGAGCTCTTTATATTAATTACTGACAATCACCTCACAACAGCCTGCTGCCTCTTTACAGTTCCCACCGTCCTCCAGAGGAGTGCAGTGAGACGATTACCAGCAGTCCTGACCTGCAGGTCAGAGGTCGGACTGACTGTTGGTGTAACATTACAGTCGCCTCGGGCGCCACGTTACCTCTGTGACACGCGCTGAGGCCTCGATGCACCTGACAGAGTCGGATTTCACAACGCTGGAGAACAGCAGTTCTTCATTATGACTTAAAAATCAGTTTTTCTTGAATTTAGATGACGATGAGTTCATGTCGGTTTTCTTTGACACGTCTTTCTGAAAACAAACTGAAACTAAACCAAAGTTAAACTCTTTATGCTCGATCCTCCGGCCTACAGAAAGTGTTTCATAGTCACAGATCGATTGATGCTTTGGCAGAAGCTCAAGTGGAGATGGAAACACTCCCTGACCTCGGCGCTGAAGAGTTTTACTTATAAGAGACAATGTGATTTAACATTTAGCAGGAAATCTGACCTCTGCAGGTCTAAAAAATGTACAAACTTCTCGAGTCTTTGTGACTCATTTGAGGCCACATCCCGAGTGACTCAACGGCTGTTTTATTTGTTCCAGTCAGGAAATCAAACTCCAATCAGCCTCAGCTGTTCTGACTGCAGTTATTTCCAGCTGTTTCTGTGTCTGACGACAATTACAGTTTTTTGTGGAGACCAAACCTGGTTATTTTTCACAGTGGGTCATCCTGGTGACCGAAACAGGTCATTTAAGTCAAACCATAATGTTTTTTTCAAACACTAACCAACTGGTTTTTGTGCCTAAACCTAATCAGAGCCTCAACACAGCGCTGTGACGAGAGAGAAATAGAAAATTCAACCTAAACAAACGTAAAGTTGCAACATCCAGCATGTGCAAACTGAGGTTAACCTCAAGTTCGATATTTGAAGAAGTTTCCTGCTGGACGTGGCAGTAAACAGTTCCCTGTTTGGTTTGAAGGGTTAAACTGAGAGCAGCTCTGTGATCCACAGTGAGTTTTATCAGAAGCCTCCGGCTGCGACTTTCATCTGCTGCTCTTCTTAATTAATCACACTTCCAGCAGCAGAGTTCAGCTTCCTCCAGGCTTTTTAATTAATCACCTTCGCTAGGAAACATTCATTACATCCACCTGACAGATGAGAAACGTGGAGGACATTTGTCACCCAGCAGAACCTGAGACAGCCTGCACATTTTTTACATTAATTATCTCCATTTATAAGTTACAAACGAGAGACGTCCCCTTCAGCGTTTTCTGGACGTAAACTGTCACGAGTGAAAACTTCCATATCTGAAATTTACATTTTCACAGGTGAACTACATACGTTTAGTGTGACTGACGGTTTTAACACGTGGAAACAGAACGTGGCTCATGAAATAGTAGAAATTAGCTTCTTCACATGTGAACAAAAATTTTACCATTAAAATAAAGTCGCATGTGGCTGAAGATGAATATTTATTATCTTTTAGTTTCGTGGTAACGCCCTCTAGCTTAGCATCAGTTAGCATAGCATAATACTATCGGGGACAGGTGGAGACTAAATGTGACTCCAGTTGGACTTTCAGAGACTTTTCCCAGCATTGTCCTTCTTATCTCCTGATCTGTGCTGTCGCTTGTTGGACAGAATGGACAGAAAATGAGTTTTTCATTTGTTTCTGCTCGGCACGAGTTGACCTGAACGTCAGAGTTCTGTGTAATAAAGACGGTTCAGTCCGGTTTGGGTTGAAAAACAACAACAAAGAAAATCCCCAAAACAGAAAAAGTTGAGCTGAAATATGCAGACACAGACTCTGTGTGTGTGTGTGTGTGTGTGTGTGTGTGTGTGTGTGTCTGATGCTCTTATTGGCCGGCAGCCGTCTTCACATTCCTGACTGATGGAGGCAGGAAGTGGAGTGACGTCGCCCATCAGATAAAACCACCTGCAGACACACGACGCTCGCTGCACGCGCTCAGTCTGGACCGACCGATATCCTGATGTGCTTCATGTGTCTTTTAACCTTTAGTCCACTGACACCGGTCCGGCTCACAAAGTGCTGTTTTATCTGGAAAACCTTCAGTAAACATAAAGAGTCAAAGAAAGCAGAACCTCCCTGTTTACGTTAGTCGTTAAAACTCAAAACAGACAGGAAGTCACATTCCTGGAAACATTTCTGCTGCAGGAGGCTGTTTTTGGAAAGACTACAGGAAAACTTCCACATTTGCCACAGGAAGATTAAATGTTTCAGTTGATCACATTCATGTCTGTTAAAGGAACAGTTCACCACAAAACTGTAAACTCAGTCGTCATCTCCTCCTGATGATATAAAGTCAGGCTCAGTCATCGTCTCCTCCTGATGATATAAACTCAGGTGAAGTCTCGTAGTCCACAGAACATTTCTGGAGCTTCACAGTAAAACAGAGTTGCAGCGTTCTGCTGAACACCTGAAGCAGCTGGAGATGATTTAAACATCAGATGTCTCCATGCAGCTCGTCTGCTGTGATCACAGAGATCACTACCTGATCTGAGGAGACCAGATTTACATCCCTGACATGCAGTCGAGCTTGTGTATGCTAACACTTTTAGCTCTGCAGCTACTTTGAAGATTTTAGCATTAAAAAAAAGGGATGTAAATAACATCTTGGATTACACCGGACAAGAAATTATTGAGAAAATGTAAAACTACATGAAAGGGAAAGTCAGTTCTTCTCGGTTGTCATCCATCACAACCGAGAAGAAACGGTCCAGTTTTTCGTATCGATTAAACAAACACATTAAGCGTGAGCTTTAAAGTGCTGGTGTGTGGACTGTAACAGAGCCAGACGGACTCAGTGAACAGTAATAACGGTGGGATCAATCTTTTCATCTAACTCTTGATCAGAAAGCGAATGAATGTGTCTCCCAAAAGGTCGAACTTCAGCTTTGAAGACACAAAGAAATATAAAGACTTTCAAAGAGGATGACTTTTATTGAATGCTACATGAATACTGGCTCTGACTGACTCTCCTTAGTAACAACATGTGTTGTTGTGTCAGTGTCGATATCAGAACTGAAGTCTGAACTGAACTGAACTGAAGAACTCACTCTGCAGTTACAGATAAAATCTTTTTGGAAAGCTTCACACGGGCGTGAAATTTCTGTGTTTGCACTGACCTTACACGGTCCTGATCATTAGCGCTCCTCAGCACATAAACCTCCTGAAATCAGCTCGTGTAATATGAAGCAGACACAGAGCGTGAACAGAGGAGAAAACATTTGATGGAGTGAATCTGGTTTCATCAGTGGACTCTGAATCTGTAACATCCAGATTTTTCTCCTCCTGTCGTCTTTTTGTTTAAAGACAATCCGCCGCAGACTGCAGAGAAGTGCAGCGATTATTTCATCACTTAACACGAAGAATGAAATGGATTGTTTTTGCTCGAAGCCTCGTCTGCTGATAAATGATGATAAGCGGTGAATGCTTCGGCTGTGAGGCAGGCTGAAAGAGTTCATGGGAAATATTCCAATTATTTTTGCACCCAGACATGATGGATTATTATGTTGGGGCAAATTAATCAGCGCACAGATAAAATGTCTTCTCTGTGAGCGAGGCAGAGAACGAGGCTGCTGTCTGAGTCCTCCATTTGTTCTGACAATTCCTCTTTTTTAAAACGCTTGCTGATGACACAAGATGTGACGGGGAGATGATTTAGTGTTCACGTCTAGCATGTTCCAAGACTCACAAACGGATTTAAACAAAACCAAAGCAGCAGAGACATCTTGAATATCAGTCTCTGGTGTGAGTCAAGCTCCAAAAACAAAGACCTTATAAGAGTGCGGACAAAACATTTAAAGCTATTTGAATAGAAAAGTCTGCATCGACAGAGATGGCAGATGGATGACAAATACCCCAAAGAGCTGATCATCTGCTTCACAGCCGGACTGTCAAACATATCAGCCAATGTTGTTGCACTAACACGAGTACACAGTTGAGATTGACAACAGTGTCAATCGATGGTTGCAGAGTGGCAAGACTTGCCTTAAAGGACTTTGCAGCCATCTTCCTCATTCGCTCAGGGCGCTCACTGAACCCCCTTGAGGCTTTAACGAAAAATGCAGACAGGGACTTAAATATTATCTTATTTTTCTTACAATAAAACATAACTTAAATCCACTGTAATACTTTGCTCTGTAACAATGAAGGTAAGTGATTGTGAGGAAACAGAATTAAACTTATCTCATGAAATAAATATTTTTAGACATTTCTGATGGAGCTCAGGATTCATCAGGAGGACAGCTGCTTTACTCCAAACTATTGTACTGTATAAATCTGAATGGTTCGTGACCTTTTGATGTGTAGAAGAACACAGAAGCGTTTTGAGTCTGAGTCATGATTTACTTTAATAATTAGAGAGGCCTCTTTCAGTCATGTTTAACGTTTCCATGTGTGCAGTAATGTCATTGTAGCAAATATCTTGGCATATTTAAGCATCAAAGCTAAAAGTTGTAGATATAAACTTGACAGGACAGAGGAAACTCGCCAAAGGAAACAGAATTAAACTTTCAGCTCTGAAATAAATCATTTCAGACAGCTCTGATGGAGCTCAGGATTACTCAGGAGTACGGCTGCTTTACTCCAAAAAACAATTTTCACTCTACAAATCTAAACTTTTTGTTTTGGATGTGTAGCGTGCGAGTGGTTTTATATTTTCAGACAGCTCTGATGAAGCTTTATCTGCTGCAGAAAGAATGCAGAAGTTAGAAGAGGACTAATCAGGGCTCTTCCTGTGCAGGCTGTTTTCTGAGGGCGCGAGATAAAGAAGTGTGATGAAAAGAAACATCTTAAAAATCAGAAGATCAGACGAGGAGGCTGAGAGGAGATTAAACAGCCGATCAGAGGAGGAAGGAAGAGAGCCACAGGAGGCAATAAAACTATTTCTGCCACACAGTAAAACACAGTCACAGTCTGTACATATCAATCATATCATCTCAGACCACAGCACAAACATCTCTCTCTGCTGTGGTCACTTGAACTACTCTTTGCAGAAGAATCACAGATTAATTTGTTTTGTATTGTCTAAATGATAAAGTGGAATACATTTTATTTCCAATGTGATGTTTAAACTTGTGCAGTTGCAGCTCAGCCCCGCTGAGTGTAGAACAAACGCAGCAGAAGGAAAAAGACGAGTCAGGACGGGGATGGTTAAATCAAAGAGCCGTAGATGAATGTGATGAAAGCACAGCAGACTCTCTGTGGCTTCATGCTGAGTGAAATAAATCTTACATACTATTTAATTAAGATGTCATCATTTCACACCAAAAGCTACAAAGGTTTGATTCAGAACTGGAATCAGATTTAAAATAAACTTGAGTCCTATTTGTGCCATCTGGCACGTTGACCGTTTCAAAATCTAATTAATTAACTAATCCGTCAAAGTAACGTTGTCACTTAAATCTGCTTGAGAAACAAACAGAATATGGAGGACAGAGTAAAAAATACAGACGGATGAAGAGCAAGTGACGGAAAATAAGGATCTGACAGCAGCGAAATCTTTGAGGTTTCTTCTCCAGTAAAACTCTTAGAAAACCAACAGAGAATCTCTTTGATATAATGAAACTTCAAACAGTCTGAGGCCCAGAGAGAAGCTTTGATGTTTGGTTATAAAATCTGAAATCTGTTTTAGTGACTTCATAAAAGTCACTGAGAGTGACTTTAAATTCAACCTGCTTTAATAAGAGGAGCTGGAGAAAATCTGGCGTATTAATGTACGCTCTGCTCCTGTTGTTCTGTCGCTTTAAGAGATGTATGGAGGCCCCATGAGGACAAAACAAATGCAAGAAGCACAAACACTGACGAAAACTCAACCAAAATATGAAGTGCAAATGCTAAAACACTCAATCTCTGGTCAAGTTCGTGCAGCTGCTTCAGATGAGGAGCTGAAAAACACCTCAGCTGAGCAGCAACAGAGAGGACTTCAGCAAAGAAGGTGTAAATAATAATGTTGAGTTCAGGGCTTTAAAAACTGATATAAACTATATATTACTGGATCTGAAATCTCATTGGCTACATGATGTATCAATCATCTGGAGGCTGGTGTGTGATTGGCTCAGGGGAGAGGAAGAAGAAGAGAGAGTGGGTCACTGGTCTACACCATCACTCATTGGCTGTTGCAGGCTCTAGGGCGGGCATCCCGGGCTCCTGCAGACTGTGATCACAGCAGACGAGCTGCATGGAGACATCTGATGTTTAAATCATCTCCAGCTGCTTCAGGTGTTCAGCAGAACGCTGCAACTCTGTTTTACTGTGAAGCTCCAGAAATGTTCTGTGGACTACGAGACTTCACCTGACTTTATATCATCAGGAGGAGACGATGGCTGAGCCTGACTTTATATCATCAGGAGGAGACGATGGCTGAGCCTGACTTTATATCATCAGGAGATGATGGCTGAGTTTAATTTTGGGGTGAACTGTTCCTCTAAGACTAAAATGACTCCCTCACATCTTGACAACTGTGTAAATAATAAAACTGGAGCAGCAGTTTTGAGTCTTCTGCATTAAACATTAAATGTATTAAGTATTCAAGGAAAGGAAGATTTGGTCAAATCTACAGTCTGAGAACAGTTTTGTGTGAGAAGAAAACAAGAAAAACCTCAAGCAGCTCTGATTTTTCTAGCAGCTTTAGTCTTCGAAGAACAAAATAAGGCCAACGACCACTGAGACGAAATCAATGCAAGTGATCGAATGAATAATAAAGAGCTTGATGAACGCAGCTAATAACTCAGTAAAACAACAAACGTGCTTCAATCAAAATGTGTTTTAATCCGTCTTCACGGTTTCTGCTTTAATTCCTGGACCAGCAGCAGCGACAGTCACTGTGAACATGATGTAAGTTAAACACATCATATTTAAGATTTCTGCATTAAAATGTCTAAAAACGACTCGACCTTTGTTCAACATGTTGTTGAGTTGTGTTCTTACATTTTCCCAAATGTTTCCAACAATGTTCAAACCAGAGAAATCCTCCAGTGTACTGAAGGTAACGGCTAATAATTCTCCGAGCTTATATTTTAATAGAAGAATTAAGCTTTAAAGTCAAACATACAATATATGTGTATTCAGGAAACGACGCCCACGTTGGTGAAGAGTCTGAAGTTTGATGGAAACTTCCAGAAAGGTCAGGACATCACCGGGCTCAGTTTCATAGGAAGGTGGAGTCCAAGGACACACACAGCGAGTGTGAAAGGAGCAGTTTTATAAGCAACACACTGAGATTTCTCTCTTTGTTCTCGGCTGTCAGAAAATCTTTTGTCCTCTTGTTTGCCTTTTATTCGTCTGCATAAACAGAAGGGAAAAGGACAGAGAGGAATGAAAGAGGAGGATGAATCCATTTCAGACCCGAGGGGACGGCTCGATTGTCTCGGCGAAAAGAAAAACTGCTGTGTGGATAAAAGAAGCAGCGAAGTCATCGCCCGGAGGAAGGACTGAGACGTCTGTGAGTGAAATGTCAGCGCACAAAAGCAGCAGATTGGCACAGCGAGAAAACCTGGAAGCAGACAGGACGTCCTGTACGGCTGCCAGGACCTGAAGAGACCTCCTCAGTCCTGTTTCTGGGTCAGGACAGCAGAGGACGGAGATGATACTCGCTGTGGACTCGTAATGTTTTTAGTGCAGCTCTCATTGATTATAGATATATTACTGGAAACCAGCACTTTAAAAAGTGTTTATATTCCTCTCTGGTCTGTCTTTATACATTTACATCGAGTCCATCCATCTCCTGGAAATTATGTTTGTACATTACTGACTGTTTCCATATTTATGTTGTGCTGAACAACAGAATCACTGCCTGGATTTTGTTCACGGATGTCACGAGGGCCCTGATAAACTTAACTGAGACAAACAGACTCCATGTTTCTCCTCAAAGACAGAAAGAAGTTCATGTAGAACATTTGCTGAATTTACAAGAAGGAACAAATCAGTCAGAATCAGTCAGAGACAGAGTTTCACACAGTTTGTTAAGTTTCTCCTCATGAAACAACTCTTAAAATCAGCTGATTTGTTAAGGGAGTCTGGTGATGTTGTGGTTACTAGTTCAGTGGTTGGATCAGTTGAAACAGACAGTGTGTTAACAAACATCTGCTGCTGACACTTCTACTGTCCTGACATCTTCTTATAAAAACCTGGTTGTCACCAGAAACCCAGCTGGAAATCGTCCTGCCGTCCAATCAGAATTATCCGGTACTGTTGCCACGAACGCGGCTTGAAAATGTTTCGACTTCTTCTTTAAAATATCCAGCGGTTTCACACTTACACATCTTGAGCAGTGGTCTCTGGCTTGGCAGCCGTCTCCATCCCGTCCTCCTCCTGTATCTTACATATACATGTAATCTGAACACGATAGGACACCCGTTGTAGAAATGTTGATATAAAAGGTATAAAATGTACAAATCTGACATATTTCTGACATTTAATTCTGGCTGAAAGGAAACAGTTAAATCTCCAAACCTCCATCCGTCACTTTCACCTGGAATATATGAACTTTTACTGCACTGAAGCACTAAACGAACATTTTATGTGAATTGCTCAGGCAGTCTAATTGCATGTGAACGTAAAGGTTAGTAGACTCTGTTTGGATTATGTTCCACCAAGGTTTTCTTCAGACCTGAAGGTGTGAACATCTTTCCTTTCGTTAATTGTCTGGTGATTTGCAGCTCTCTCTTCCATCAGAGAAACTTTTAACGAGCAGAGCTTCACCTCCACAGAACACATCGACTCCTCACCATTAACCTTTACAGATATTTATGCTTTAAAGTCTTCAACCTTCTGGGTACGGGACGATCTCTGACCGCTAACTCTCAGTAGAAAGCGATAAAAACCTCCACACACACACACACACACACACACACACACACACACACACACACACTATAAAACACACAGTTAGCGTGTGCATATCCATCACTCTGACTTTCTCCTGGTTTGTGTCCTGCTGAAACAAAAGGGCCTTTGTGTTGGACCTGGACCTGCGCTCTCTCCTCTGCAGCCTCGCCAACTTCTCCACACGAGGATTTAGGAATTAGGCAATAAAGAAGGAGGCAGTCGAGGTAAATCCCACAGCTTATAAAACAACCTCCTCACCACCGCCCCGCAAGACAAACCACTGCAGAACACAAGCTGGAGACGTGCGAGTCTGTTTTGTGGGTCTGTAGAGTTTAAATGAAGCTCAGAGAAAACACAACCTGCACACGAGTTCAGGGTTTATGACTACGCTACCATGAGAGCAAAAACACTGATCACTATCGATGAAAGTAAGATATAAAATGTAGAAGTTCTGAATTAAAATGTCTAAAAATGACTCGACATTTGTTCAGTTGAGTTCTCACGTCATCATAAATGTTTCCAACGATGTTCAAACCAGAGAAATCCACAAGTTTCCTCAAGGTAACGATGCGTTTAAGTCCGAGAACAAGACTAAAATTAACATGAATAAAACATCACAACATCTGTAACGTTACGCTCATGAAGTAAAGTCCATTTCCCCTCCAGCTCCAGTCAGCAGTCAACAGTACAGAACAGAACCACCCGACAGTGGAGGTCACCTCCGGATCACTGCTGCAGTCAGGCTGATAAACAGGAGTGAAGATAAATCCACAAGTTCAACAGTAACTCTGAGCTCTGCTCCCGTCGGATCGGAGCAGTGTGATGCTGCGCCACACAACACGCAGCAAACATCTTCTGTTGGTGTTCTATGTCAGGAGGAGACGATGGCTGAGCCTGACTTTATATCATCAGGAGGAGACGATGGCTGAGCCTGACTTTATATCATCAGGAGGAGACGATGGCTGAGCCTGACTTTATATCATCAGGAGGAGACGATGACTGAGCCTGACTTTATATCATCAGGAGGAGACGATGGCTGAGCCTGACTTTATATCATCAGGAGGAGACGATGACTGAGCCTGACTGTCTATCATCAGGAGGAGACGATGGCTGAGCCTGACTTTATATCATCAGGAGGAGACGATGGCTGAGCCTGACTTTATATCATCAGGAGGAGACGATGGCTGAGCCTGACTTTATATCATCAGGAGGAGACGATGACTGAGCCTGACTGTCTATCATCAGGAGGAGACGATGGCTGAGCCTGACTTTATATCATCAGGAGGAGACGATGGCTGAGCCTGACTTTATATCATCAGGAGGAGACGATGGCTGAGCCTGACTTTATATCATCAGGAG
Organism: Pagrus pagrus; assembly: GCF_965226575.1. NCBI lineage: Eukaryota > Metazoa > Chordata > Actinopteri > Spariformes > Sparidae > Pagrus > Pagrus pagrus. The sequence goes on from NC_140207.1 coordinate 1,444,745, forward strand.
GAGACGATGGCTGAGCCTGACTTTATATCATCAGGAGGAGACGATGACTGAGCCTGACTTTATATCATCAGGAGGAGACGATGACTGAGCCTGACTTTATATCATCAGGAGGAGACGATGACTGAGCCTGACTTTATATCATCAGGAGGAGACGATGGCTGAGTTTTACTTTTTGGGTGAACTGTTCCTTTAACACTTCCAGTAAAACATTGTGAGTTAAAGTTGAAAACAAGCAGAAATCTGTTGAATGTTGCAGTTTCCTGCTCGTTCAGCTCTGAAGGGAAATAAATGGAGCGCTGCAGACGTCACGTGACGCTGCACAGCTGTAAAAACTGAACAACGTGCAGTGAAGACTCAGTTTGATCGTCATCCTGTGATTCCTTCAATGAATCCCTGTAGAAACCTTTAGGGTCAGACTTGATGTATCGCTCGTGGGCATGAAGCTCAGTAAACTGACTCAAGGATGTTGTTATTCTTCACAATAGAGCACCTGTCTTCTTTATCTGAAATAGTTTTAAACCTTGAAGTTTTCCAGCTCGCTCTGATAAAAGTGAGTCATCGCTCTTCTCAAGAGAAAATTAAACAAAAGACAACGAACTCTCCAAAAGCTGAAACTGTGTTAACACATGAAGGACAGAGCTCTGAATAAACACCGTTCACAGGGAACAAGAAGAGAAAAGCAATTTACCGGTTAAAAAGTTCTGGTTGGAACAAATCGAGAGCTCAGTTCCTCCTCTCTGTTTTTATTTCACGGGACTGAAGAGAAAAGTGATTTTATCACTGAAGGACATTTTTTAAACTCACGAGCAGAGTTTCAAAACCAGACATTTAAAGTAAACTCCTCGTTATTACAGATTTAAAGTGTGTGTGTGTGAGTGTGTGAGTGTGTGTGAGTGTGAGTGTGTGTGTGTGTGAGTGTGAGTGTGTGTGTGTGTGTGTGTGTGTGTGTGTCCAAGCTCAGTGTAGTTTCTCCACCATAAGAGCCTCTTTACACAGGAGAGGTTTCTGTCACACACCGCTCCAAACTGTCAGCTGATACATACACAGAAGAGACAGAGTGTGTGTGTGTGTGTGTGTGTGTGCACGTGTGTGTGTGTGTGAGGTGAGACGTGAGTCATGGGATCGAGCCAGATGCTGCACAGTGTTGATATCCAGAGAGTGAAATGATGAAACGGCTGACAGCTAACAGTGACTTCACCTGCAGGGAATCTGATTGGACACACACACACACACACACACACACACGCATGCAGACGCCCACACACACACGCATGCAGACGCCCACACACACACACACACACACACACACACACACACACACACACACACACACACACAGAGCGTGTCTAACATAATGGAAACCCTCAAACCTCCTGTAGCTCAGGATTGTGTTTCCTGATGGGGGAAGCTGTCAAAATGCATTGTGGGAAACCTGAGGCTCCACACAGTGTTGGGGGGGGGGGGGGGCTCAGCTGGACAGGACACGATGTGCTGATGTCACGTTTTAAGGCGTAACACCCCCACGAGAAACACAAAGAGGCCAAACCATCAACAGGCGGCTGCTGACGAGTGGATTCAATACGCTCGTCTGACGGACCGGAGACGTCCTCCAACAATATACTTCCACTCGTTACTTTACAGATTACATGCTGCATCAGAGCCAGTGATTCTGACCAGTCAACTCATAGTACACAGAATAAACAAACATAAGTATGTATGAACAAAGTGTCCTGCAGTCCAGCTGATCCGACGACTCCCCCAGACTGACATGTTTTGTGAAAATCCTCCTTCTGCTCCACACTTGGAGAGCGACATCCGAACACAAACACACTTAAACCTCCCTCCAGCCGGCCGAGCGCTGATGTCAGCGCGTGTTATTATTACAGTTATATTTAGAGTCATCAGGAGTCTCATTAAGTGCAGAACTAAGATGTTTATACTGAGCTAATATCTTCTCCACGAATGATCTGAGCTCTGTATATTTTCATACAGAGATTAGTTGGTTTTTTTAACCTCGTTCCCAGGAAGAGACGACACACACACACACACACACACACACACACACACACACACACACACACACACACACACACAGCCTGTCCTCATTTTTTAGGGCTCATGATTTTGTTCTGAAGTCGACCTCAGCACGTTATTTTCATATAAAAGCTTAAAAGTCAGAAGTGGGGGACAAAAATAGGATTTCCCCCGAATCCAGAGCTGATATCAAACCCTTGGTATCAAACAAAGAAGAAAGAACATGTTAAAGAACCAGTTCACCCAAAAAGTAAAACCCAGTCATCATCTCCTCCCTCCATGCTGGTGAAAGTCAGGTGAAGTCTCGTAGTCCACCAAACATCTCTGGAGCTTCACAGTAAAACAGAGTTGCAGCGTTCTGCTGAACAGCTGAAGCAGCTGGAGATGATTCAAACGTAAAAACAACCCCCCTGGATAAATATATTCATTAACACAGTTAATACTTCGCAGATGTAGCTGTCAGCACTTCCGGTTTGCAGTGTAGCTGCAGATGTACAGAAAACGATCACCAGATCACTCTGACACTGAAGAAAAGTTAAAAATGTGATTTTCTCAGGCAGGTTCTGCACAGATAGGGATGTTCTCTTAGAGGTTCGAGGTTTGAGTCATCGTCTCCTCCTGCTGCTCCAAGTTTAAACTTCCATTTCAACGTCAAGAAAATGAGTCATTAGAAACATCCTGAACAGCTGACACCTGCTTCACAACACACACACACACACACACACACACACGCACACACAGACTCAGCGCTCGCCTGATGGAATGACACCCTGTAGATACAGAGCACATAAACACCTGCCATATATAAACTTATACATGGATGACTGGACACATCTGTGTGCGTGCGTGCGTGTGTGTGTGTGTGTGTGTGTGTGTGTGTGTGTGTGTGTGTGTGTGTGTGTGTGTGTGTGTGTGTGTGTGTGTGTGCGCGCGTGTGTGTGTCAAACAGCTGCCAGAACAGACACACAGGAATAACAGGCGGAGTGGTGAGGACAAGCAGAATGAAAGAAAAACTTTTGGTGAATAGAAAACATGAAATGCAGCTGCTTAAATCGATGTTTTATCCTCTGAGCTTCTGTAAATACAACTGTACACTCTTCAACAAGAAACAAGCAGCTACTGTATAAATACTGTATACATACTGTGTAAATACTGTATACATACTCTATACATACTGTGTAAATAAGCAAACATTGGTTGCAGAATACAGAATATACATTATGAACAACAACAATCTGAAACAAAGGATTTGGTCCTGACAAACGTCACACCTTTAAATGTGGTTTGATTTAACGCCACTTCTTCTGAAAGGAAGATAACTTGTGTGTTTTTTCAAATGTTTGAGTTTTTAAAAGCGATAAAGGAAGAAATATAACATGAAAGTGAACGTACAGCAGAACAGCAGCAGAGTTCGATGGATAAATGACCATCAAAGCTGCAAAACGTTAACTGAACATCACGACCCAGAACTCATGTAAGGTCATAAAAACCGCTCACCAACCAACAAAAGATGAGAGCGAACAGCTTCCCACAGTTTGGATTTCACTTTGTAGTTTCAATTTGTCACTTCTGCAACTTTATCTGACACCAGAAATACATTTTGGCAAATCTTCAGCATCTCAATTAGCGAGGATGAGATGCTCTCAGCTAACACAGAACGATAAGACGGCCAGATTTCACATCAAATCTTTATATGAGGAGCAGCGTTAATACTCCAGAGTGAGGCGATGAAGTAGGTAAGGTGTGTGTGTGTGTGTGTGTGTGTGTGTGTGTGTCTGTCTGTGTGTGTGTGTGTGTCTGTGTGTGTGTCTCAGGCCTCAGCCAGACAGCCCATGACCTTCAGCATCAGCTCCTCCTTCCTGTGTTTGGCAGTGACGAGCGCTCCTCTTCCTTTTAACCAGACCAACAGAGTCGCAGAGTTCAGCTGGGACAACTGGACAGAGACAGAGAGAGACAGAGAGAGACAGAGTGAGACAGAGAGAGAGAGAGAGAGACAGAGAGAGACAGAGAGAGAGAGACAGACAGAGAGAGAGACAGAGACAGAGACAGAGAGAGAGAGACAGAGACAGAGAGAGAGAGAGACAGACAGAGAGAGAGAGAGACAGACAGAGAGAGAGACAGAGAGAGAGAGAGAGACTATTGAATAGAGTGCTGCAGGGATGAGTCCAAAAACCAAGCATTGCGTTAGTGTTTCAGGACTTCTGGTTCCTTCGTCTCAAAATTAATGTTTTTTTGAATGGGCTTTGGTTACAGCGTAAGATATTTTCAAGTTTTGTTCCACAACGTAAAATACATCAGTAAATACCCCACGTTTGAATTCATAAGCATTAATGTGTCTCTGGTCGGTTTGTTTGTCTGTTGGTTGGTTTGTTGACTGGTTTGTTTCGTTTTGAGTCACAGAGTCTGGTGTGGAGGTTTTATATCCTGTACCAGAACATTTTTAATAGATTAGCAGGAATTATCATTTCATCATCACGAGTTTTATTTTCACTGAACAAAACAAACTATTCACGTGCTGATGTTGTGACATTTGTTGGGGTCTGAACCAAACAAACGTGTTTTCTTCCACCTGGAGCGTCTCTGCAGCTCCACAGCACTTCATGCTGTTTGTCACACGGTTTACTTTCATCAAAACGTGGCAGCTTCTGTGATCTGCATGTTGCACTTGGCCGTATTGAGCTTTCAATAATATTTCTCTCACACTAAACTTGGCTTGCAGAGGTTTGATACTGTCTGTTTAGTGCTGCTGGGACACTGCGTCAGACTCTGAGTTGGTCTAAGTCTGTGTCAGACTGTTAAATCTCATGTGTAACAAATCCTCAGCTCAGCCTCAGGTCGGGTTCAGGTCTTAAATTCAGCAGAACCAACAGGTTCAGCCAGACGTGAAGGGCACCGGTCCGTGTTCGTGTTCAGGTCTCAGGTTCGGACTCATGCAGACAACTATATTGCTCCTACAGCCTGGAATAAACAGTGACACTCTTCATTTTCCAATATTTTTGCAAATCATATCAGTGTCACTGGAGATGTTGTACGTGTCAGATGATAAATCTGTCTGTGGGAGGAAAATGCAACCTCCTCTCCTCAAATTAACACTGCAGCACCTCCTGCCCACACAAACTAACTACAGCAGCCACATCAGAGGAAACATACAGCATGCAAACCCGGCAGCCATGACAGCAACAGCTAATTAATGAGCTGGGGAGAAATGTGAAAACATGAGAGAGGACAGGAAATCAATTAAAGTGGTGGAGTGAGAAAACATTAAAGAGGAGATAAAAACACAGATTTACAGTTTATAAAGTCCTGGACTGGAGACTGACGACGAGTCCGTGATGAGCAGGAGAAGGAGCGACATCTAAAATACAGATTATTTCATCCTTTATTTATTTATTCATTGTTATCGAAAGTAAAGTCAGAAAAAAAACATTCCAACCAAAAGTCCAAACAAAAACTAAAACTCTGAAACTAAAACTCTTTTAACTGCCACACATTTAATTTACGCTTCAAACATCACAGAGTGGAGTTCATCTGTGGAGATGATCTGATGAACAGAACCTGGACGGATCAGAACCTTCACATCATTTTCTGCTGTAATCCAGTTGAATAATCTCGTAGGCTTTGTGGAGGGAACCAGGGTGACGCTGACTTCCAGCTTAGCCAACAAACATACATGATTCCTGCTGAAGTCTTTTGGGATTTGTCCTTTTTCCTTTTTCCAGTTTTTATATAAAAAGCTAAAACTACATCATGACATGAGAGAAAAGCACAGTTCAACGTCACATCCTGGCTTTTTATCCTCTTCTTTCTTTGCTAGTATGTTTAAAACTGGGCCTGGCACTGTAACATTTGTATTTAATGAGACAAAATCAAGTGAATGTTCAGGATATTTCACAGCCAGCAGCACGCCTGTAAAAAAGACTGAGGAGAAAAGACTTCAGGAGACTTTAAACACTCTGTTTATGGTCTGTGTTTCCCTTCAGTCAGCTCCCAGATAAAAACATTTAACGGTGTTTGTAAAAATACTAAAGAACAATGTGTCCGCTGGTGTAGCTGTGTAAATAAAGTAAAAGAGAAAATGTATGTGATGTATTGTTCTTGAAAACTTGCAGGTCGGAGCTGTAAAACTGATGAATGTTGTTATTAATGTGCTCGGCTCCCTGTGGGCTCCCACCTCCTCCTGAACATTCATCACTTTAACGGCTCTTACCCTCCTCTGGAAGGATGTTTGTGAGGAAACTGAGGCTAGTGAGAACGTTGTGTACGCTATTCATCACGCTAACACACTTTAATACATCACATTAATGTATGGAGTCTATGAGGAGGCTACAGCGGCACATACAGGACGAGTGGATACACCAGAGATCCATCACTCATAAAGCCTCTTCTCACCACGTCCTCAACCTCTTTACACTTCAATATTTCAGACAAGACCGACTCTATAGGCTCTGCAGCGCCCCCATCAGGCTGCAAGCTTCACTGCACGCCAGGAAAAATAGATTTCTCTACTCTAAAGGTCGAGACATCCTTCAAAACAAACATGAACACAGACAAAAAGGTAAACGAAAGTCACTGTCATCAAGTAAAAGTAAAGATATGGTGTTAAAATATTACTTTGTGAAAGTGAAAGTCACCCATATGAAAAGTACTTGAGTAAAAGTCTTAAAGTAACTGATATTAAATGCTGTGGAGTGGAAGTATAAAGTAGCAGAAGATGGGAGAAGGTGTGTGTGAGTGTGTGTGTGTGTGTGTGTGTGTGTGTCTCCTGACCTGGTTGCTTCGGGCCATTTTCTCCACATCCACGTCTCGTACTGCAGATCTGGATTTCTTTGGCTTCGACTGGAACACAACTCCCTGAAACACAATAAAAAACCAGCCGGTCAGTTTCTGCAGCTCGGTGTCGGTGCAGCAGCCCTCACAGATTAACACTGTATTTTACTGCTTTGTGTGTTTTTGTCATCGCTGAGTCTTAAAATCAAAACAACAGAATCAAAGACTCAGTGAGTTCTGACTTAAAGAAACTGGACTTTATTCCTCCAGCAGCTGTGAAGAAGACACGATAATAATCTGAAGTTTAAACCTTGAAAATGTCTTAAAGAGCTGAACAGCAGAATAAATCACTGAACTGTTGGGAGGTTCGATCACGATGAGTCATGACCTCCTAAAAATCTCAACGAGGGACGTCAGTCTGTGAATATTGCTTTCGATAAGCCGACACCCACTAAGTCAGGGTGTCAGGCTCAGACGATCTCGGGCTGCTGCTGGTATCTCATCTTTTTATTTCCATTATTAAAGGAGCAGTCTGCAGTTTGTCTGACAGGTACCGGATGGAGAGGCTCCGAGTGTGCTCTCGTCTTATTTCCACATTTGGTTACAGGTGGTTGTCAGAGCTAACGTTAGCTTTACTTTGAGCTCATTATTCTTCTACTCAAAGTGCTTTTCCATGTGTTTAGTGACAGCGGCTCTCGATGTCACAAACTAACTCTTTGAATCCACACCGATCGGCAGCATCTCCTCCTGCATGCAAAATGACCTGTGGGCCGACGTGCAACCGGTCAAAAGTATTCTCGGCGGTTAAACGTTGACGTCCCTCCTCTGAACGCTGCAGCAGTGAGGTGCTGCTCTGTTTCAGGAAAAGGCTCCATGTTTGTTCGTTTGTTTGGAAATGAGCAGAAAAGAAATGACAGTATTCAAACGTTCAGTCATCACATCCAAAGACTCTTACAATAAGAAAGTCAATCTAATCTAATACTTTAAACAACTTAGAAATGGTGGAACAAATATAAAATAAGACCCACGTTGTAATAACCCAGGATTAACCTTTAGACTCACCGCTGTGCCACTGGTGGAGGAGTCGCTGTTGGAGTTATCGGCAGATGTCAGAGGTGGAGCAGCTTGTTTTCTTCTTCTCTCCTTCACTTCACTGCTGGAGTTGGCAACAGTTTTGCTCTCAGAGCTGAACTTGACTTTGGTTTTGTGGCTGGACTTGGACTTAATCTTTGGAGTGGGGATGAGCTCGGGCTTAGACCTCGGTGAAGGACTGAGGCTGGAGATGTGCCTGAGCTGGGGGAGGCCTGTGGATGGAGGAGCGGCGCCGCAGGGAGGTTTGGAGGGACGGTTGAAGCGAGGAATGATTCGTGGAGGTGGGAATGGGAGGGGCGCCGCTGACAGAGAAGACACAGGAGAAGAAGAAGAAGAGGAAAAAGTGGCGGGAGTCTTCATCTTTAAGGCAGGTAACGTCACCCTCCCCCTCTCATCGCCTCCTCCGCCCAGCTGCTCCTTCTGCTTCTGGAGCCGCAGCAGGGCGACGTTAACGTGGCGTGACGGACACTTGTTCTTAAAGATGGGAACCAGTGTGGGAGCAGGGAGCACTGGGGCCTGACCGGGGGGAGGAGGAGGAGGAGAGAGGAAGGAGAAGGAGGAGGAGGTGAGGGAGGAAGCTGGCTGGAAGAGAGGGAGAGAAGAGGAAGAGGAGGAGGAGGAGGAGGAGGTGAGGGAGGAAGCTGGCTGGAAGAGAGGGAGAGAAGAGGAAGAGGAGGAGGAGTTGAGGGAGGAAGCTGGCTGGAAGAGAGGGAGAGAAGAGGAAGAGGAGGAGGAGGTGAGGGAGGAAGCTGGCTGGAAGAGAGGGAGAGAAGAGGAAGAGGAGGAGGAGTTGAGGGAGGAAGCTGGCTGGAAGAGAGGGAGAGAAGAGGAAGAGGAGGAGGAGTTGAGGGAGGAAGCTGGCTGGAAGAGAGGGAGAGAAGAGGAAGAGGAGGAGGAGGTGAAGGAGGAAGCTGGCTGGAAGAGAGGGAGAGAAGAGGAAGAGGAGGAGGAGTTGAGGGAGGAAGCTGGCTGGAAGAGAGGGAGAGAAGAGGAAGAGGAGGAGGTGAAGGAAGAAGCTGGCTGGGAGAGAGGGAGAGAAGAGGAAGAGGAGGAGGTGAAGGAGGAAGCTGGCTGGGAGAGAGGGGGAGAAGAGGAGGAGGAGGAGGTGAGGGAGGAAGCTGGCTGGTATCCCGAGGAATAAGAGAAGGAAAAAGAAAGACGTGAGCAGAAGGAGGAGGAGGAGGAGGAGGAGGAGGAGGAGGAGGAGGAAGGCCTGTCTCTGTCTCCTCTACACCCTTGACTTTGTGTCAGACTGCTCCTGAATCCACATCCATTACCCAGAAGCCCCTGGGCTCCGTCCTGCTGGGACACAGGGGCTGAGGCTGGAGGCTGCGACCAGGAGAGGGGCCTCACAGGTCGGGGAGGAGGAGGAGGAGGGAGCTGGGTGAGGACGGGCCTGATGGAGCAGGAGGTGGTCAGGTTGAGCTGCTCACCACTCAACACCTGAGGAAGAAGAGGAGACTTCATTAGAGGAGAGTGAAGTAGAAGTACTGCAGTAATACTTCATGGGAACTTTAAAAGGAGAGTTTAGGCCCCATCGATTACACCTGAAGACACCACATGAAACATTTACACTTTCTAAATATCTGTTCAGTGAGAGATGCAGATCATTACAACACAAACATCAACTGCAGCTCTGTGAAGAGCGTTCCCGTTAACAGTTTCACAAAACCTTCAGCTTTACCTTTTTATTCAGGAACTTTAAATTGAGCTGAAGATAAAGAGAGTTCTTCAGCTTTCACCACAACACAGTTCATCACTTCTCCTCCAGCTCTTCTTCATGGAAATGAACGCTGCTCAACACTATAAATATTTTAGTTTCACTCTGCGAGCACTGAATTGATCTCTGTGGATGTTTCTCCGTGCAGAGTTTCTCTGAGTTGATAAAATACAGTTAAGCTGCACCTCGAGAAGATGAAAAGGCAGAATGAGGACGAGAAATAACTTCTCAGAGTCAGAGCGGACGCTTTATAGTTTAACCTAAACTTTCCCTCAAGATTCATTAAAATTACACATAAACTGATTTTAGTTTAAACTGCACTAACTCTTGTTTCTTCTGAGACTTCGCAGTCCTTCACGAGGCCTCCTGACACGATGATGAATAACACTCAACCTGCTTCATAAAACAAGACCTTGACAGGATGAGAAATATTTCTACACATCCTCCCTGAAGTCTGTTTTCTCCAGTGGACGATCAGAAACACATCCCCTTCACCTTCCTCCTGACATCTGCATCATGAAAATGAATCGACACGATGCTGAGAGGAAACCGTCTCTCCACCTCCTCCTCCTCCTCCTCAGCGTCGCACCTTTATGGTCGTAAAACTGTCTGTGAAGGTTTTACAGGGTGGGAAACGCTCCGATAATCTTTCCCATGTCAACCTGCACACACTCATTAAATAACCTGCATGTCAGTGTGTTTGTGTCTGAATAATAAGCTCACAGCCAAACGCTGGAGACAGAAGTTTGAGGCATGTATGAGATGTTTAAAAGTTATTCAGACTTGTTTTAGGGTGGTCGTTCACAGACCCTGTAGCTTACAGCCGACCGTCACACGGACAGTTCTGCAGAGCTCAAATGAAAGAAGAGATTTTCATAGTAAACAACGGCTGCTGCTGGTTTTGACACACAACATCGATGACACGATCCATCAATCCGATTGACATATCGATTCACTGACGATCAACAAACCAGTGTCATCGATGTCAAGTGAAAATCATCATATTTCAGATACGCATGAATGAAATGAAATATATGAGAATCTTTTCTTTTCTAAAAGAAGAAGAGATTTAAAAGCAAAGACAGATTTAGAAAAATCTTCAGTCTTGCAAAAACCCAATCACGCTTTAAGCCGTTTCACACCAAGCACAGATGAGTTGTCATTAACCTGTGAAGCCCGGCGGAGCCTGATTGGGTACCTGAGAAACTTTTAAAGGGCACAGATGGTGCCAAAATGTCCTGAGTGCTCTGCACTAAAACCTCTAATTCTGCTCTCATTCACTTTATGTTGGCAGAGGTAATGTTCGGATGTTTTGTTATTGTTGGAAAGAGATTTGGAGCTGCAGCTGCATCATTCGTCAGATATTCATTCGAAAATTGTCATTTTTTTAGGCAGAAACTTCCTTTACTCAGACCCAGTGACACATACTTACACAGCTGGACACATATTTCCCTTTGTTATGATACCTTGATTATTCAAATAGACATTGTAGTTGCAGAGATACCTTCTGTTGATTATGGGCATGCAATTTTCAAGCAGACACCACTAGAGGTCAGTTCTTAACAGGTTAATGTATTCATGCCGGGAAAAACCATTCAGACCGACCTCGATGTCAGCAGATTTTCACCTGCGGAAATACACGTTTGACCGATGAAATCCTTTGTTTCAGCTGATGTTCAGGTCAAAATGGGAGGAAACTTCATCAGTTTGGTCTCACAGCGTCCAACACTGTGTGACAAACACCACAACGACTACCTCAGCAACCAGGTCCAGAACAATACAGCAGACCTATCCAACCTAATGTGGCCCTTAACAACCTCATTCAGGCCCTCTGTCTGCTTCTAAGTGGGAAATACTCATGTTTTATTAAAAAGTTTAAGCAGTCACCAATCTGATTTATATATGTGTATATATATATATATATATATATATATATATATATATATATATATCCCAGCTGCTGGGAGATCTCAAACCATATGGTTTGAGATCTCCCAGCAGCTGGGATACAATGACGATGGTGATGGAGCTGATGTTTACTTGATTATGTTACGTGTTGGTCACAGAAAGAGGAGGAGACCTTCATGAGCCTCATTCACAAACACAAACGACCAAATCTGATCGTGAAGTGTGAAGATGGAACACGGCACGGCAGATAATTCACACGACATTTTCACATCATACTGGTGAGAAACAGCTTTAAACACCAGTTGTGCTCTGAACGACCAGAAAGCCGCCGTCAGCTGATCGAAGAGGACAAGCAGGCTCATTTCAAAAAGCTGACTGGCTGATCCAACATCCTGTCAGTGAGTTTCCTCTGCTTTTTACTCAGAGGTTTGTGTGTAAACTTCAGCTAGTATTTGTGTGTGTGTGTGTGTGTGTGTGTACCTGCACTGTTGCAGCAGTGTTCAGACTGACTGTGTGGTAACAGGGTTTGCTGGTCAGACGTGCAGGGAAGCCACACACACTCTGCAGCCGGTCCCTGACGTCAGACAGGAAACAGCCCAGCGCCCCCTGCAGGTCGACCCGAGGGCAGCGCTGCACCGGCTGCAGGCGGATGCAGCTCAGAGGGTAGCTGCTCAGGAGGAAGGTTAAAGGAGCATTCTGCAGTCAGTACTTGCACTTTTACCAGAGTTTGTTTTTACACAAGTACCTGGACTTCTCCAGACAGACTGTGAGGACTTTTAACACCTATGACAGTTTAAGGATACGTGAAGAGTCGGTCTCCCACCAGTCTGAAGTAGACGCTGCAGTACACCACCTCCTCCTCTGCGAGCTCAGGGAGCCTGTAACCATACTGGAAAACACAAGATTAAGACCAGACTTTTTATAGACACTTTTGGAAAAATCAACGCAATTTAAATGTGTCGTGGTCGATACAAAAACAAAAAATCTTGGAACAGAACGACTGAACGTTCAGGTTCAGTTCTGGCACAAATAGCTAACTTACACTGAAATACTGTTTTAAATTAACAAAACTCTGTCTAGAAGCACTGACTGCAGACTTTTAGCTCATAAAAGTTTTTGAGTCTTGTTGCCACAGTGTTAAATTACTGATATCGACCCAACTGATGATCGAGGAGGACGGAGAGAAAAGTCGCTGGTTTCTGTTTTTATTCCTAATTACTCGACAGTTAGTTTCCACATGAAGACTCCGACTGTAACTCTCAAAATCATCTGCGAGTGAACGCAGCTCATGAGATCTATTTAGCAGTTTTTTGCTCTCATGTTTAACTCAAACTTTTAAAACTTCTCAGTGTGACAGTGTGTGTTTTGTGTGTGTGGCTACTTTTGGAGACAAATTTCAGACTAAATTGGGGACGGCGTGTCCAGCTGGGGACAAAAACGCTGTCCCCAGCTGGGAAATGCTGATTTATGGGTCAGTGGTTCAGGCCAGGGTTAAAGTAAGACTCCAGGAAATTAATGTCCGTCTATGTGTGTGTGTGTGTGTGTGTGTGTGTGTGTGTGTACCAGACAGTTCCAGTGGTTCTGCAGGTCTCTGTAGGTCTTAAATGGTCCGTCTCTGGGCAACTTACGGCTGATGGTGATGATCTGACCTTTCTTCATGCTTAACACGCAGACACACACACACACACACACACACACACACACACACACACACACACACACACACACACACACACACACACACACACACACATTCAGTGAGTCAGTACATCAGGACTGAAGCGGTGAATCTGCAGCAGGTCTGACTTTAAGAAGAGCTGCAGCGCCACCTGCTGCTCACAGTCAGTATAACACAACCTGCCTCTTCTACAGTTTTAAATCCCAGAATCCATCAGTAACTTCTCTGTCTCACCTTTACAATCACACAGGTGACTGACACTGAGTCTTCTATTGTTTAGTCTTGAATCACTGAAGGCTGCTGTTTGTTGTTGAACTCTGGAATCTTTATTTGTGGCGAACATGATTTGAACACCAGGAAACAGTCGAGCTGTTGTTGTAAAATACCCGTTGTTTTAAAGACAAGTCTGAAAATGTAAACGACAGCTGTCAGGACATAAATCCAACGATCTGTTCATCGTTACTCATCAGATGTCAGAGTTTAACAATGGGAAAGCCGTTCAGAAGATCCTACACAAAGAACAACCTTTGAAATATTTACTTTAGATTAAAGAAAACAGTCCAATGTGTCCAGGTGGTGGTAACAAATATGTGCATAAGAGTTTCATATTGTCACAGATCAAACCCAAAGATTTAAACTAGATAACGTTTAATCATCACTTTGTTATTATTAACAGAACCAGATCTGTTAATTTGTAGAAAAACCCTCAGAGGTTTGGTTGGTCTCTCAGCTCAGCTCAGCTCAGGTCTTAGGTGTTGTTGTGTCCGTCGTGTCCAGCAGGTGGAGCTGTCCTACCTGGGCAGGACGTGGCACCAGATGGCTCCTCCGGTGGAGGACGGGTCGAGGACGGAGTCAGGATCACTGCAGAACCTCTGCAGCACTGACGGAGAGAGGTCAAAGTCCTCCAGCTGCAACACACACACACACACACACACACACACACACACACACACACACACACACACACGCACACACGCACACACACACCCTTTTCACAGATTTGTTCCTGACTGTCTTCATGCTTCACATCCAGTTTTACTTTGACGTCTCTCAGT
>NC_140207.1:1463998-1561498 GCF_965226575.1 Pagrus pagrus
TGCACACACACAGAGATGGTGTTAGAGATGGTTTACACAGAAAGCTTTAGGATAAATATATGATATGATAATAATACTCAAAGGGGGGAAAACGTGAACTCTGTGAGATTCTTAAAATACAAGTGACAAACTCATGAGTATCAACAGCTGTGTTTTAATTTAACAAGCTGATTTTCAGTCACATACAACAACAGTGACGACATGATCAGATCTGCAGGGCTTATATAATATTATTACAATCAACTGACTCATCTTGGAAATTAGAAATTATTAATTTAATCAATAAATGACAGACAAAAGATTTTGTTAGTTTTTGCTGTTTCAGGCTGTTTCCAGACTAAATAAGCCACAATTAACAGATTCAATGTTAATGTAAATAATCATAAGCTGTAGCCGTACTGAAAATTGCTCACTTTGCTTTCTTGATATGATTGTTAATTAAAAATATTGTTGATTAATAACAACTTTTTAAATAGTTTTATTATAATCTTGACACTCTGAAGTCTGGCAGCTTACACTGGATACAAGTTTCTACATCTTACAGACTAAAATGAAAAACAAAACCATGACAAAGAGTAAAACTAACATTGATTTAAAGCTTTAAATGAGTCCCACTCACCTTTTAGTATCTTCTCGTCCTTAAAGCCAAGCAGCCTGTGCTCTCAGCAGCTAGCTAAAACGAGCTAAGGCTACCAAGAAGCTAGTGAGCTGGCAAGTTAGCTAACGGACCTAGCTAGCTTTAAATCCGTGTTTTTAATATTTCCATTGATATCTGGTCACCGGCCTTGTATGTACAGTTACACTACACCGTGGTGGTGGTTTTACTCCGGGAGGAATCTGACTGTGAACATTTATCACAGTTAACAAACTATAAATAAAAATTAACTGCTGGGACAAGAGCGGTCCTCTTAGCTAAAGATGGATGAGAAGTGATGAGCTCTCACTCTGCTTGATTATATACAAACCAAAACCTCTGTGTGTCAGAAACAGCTCGATATAAAATGACACAGGAGTTTGTGTTTGTTATTCATCACTGGACATTTGACTACCTGACTGCCACTTAATGTTTTATAGTTTGAAGTTACATATAGTCTGTAAATATATTTGTTTTTCACTTTAAGCCGTTATATTTGACAATTGTCGGGCCAAAAAATGAAAATATATGAATATTCAACATATCCTCAATAGAACAAGTTGTAACAGTGTGGAGAAATTAAATAAATCAACCAAACATGGAAATAAATTTAAATTAATCATGAATTTTACAGACAGAGCTTTTATTCTCAGACATTTTTCTACTGAGGAGTGACAGGACTTATCAAAACACAATCTTTGAGCTGAATTCGGCCTGTGTTCCCGCCACTGAGCTTTGGAAGAATTAACGTCCCTCTTTCTTCACAAAGTTCAAACCTGCGCCTCCATTTTACACGTTTAACGCTTCAGCTGTGTGTGGGAGACGACAGGACCTCCGGCCGCCGCTGAGCGCGCAGAGGGAATAAAACATTACGTGAGATAAGACTCGTTGCGTGAGAAGCTTTTCCTTGAAAGTTGATGAACTCACGCGAACTTTAGCCTCGTCCTCGCCCACAGCTCGCTGATGACTGATAGGGTGAGGACCAATCACAGAGCCCAGGTCATAGACGAGGAAGAGAGTGACCAATAGCAGCGCTAGCAGGACGCTGGGGGCGGTCTCAGCCGCCGTGCCAGGAACTTCGAGGCTCCGTGAAGCTTACAGAAATAAGAGCACTCTCACCGGAAATCAATATTTCAAAATAAATGAAAGTGTTTAAAATTACGTGACAATTGAGATAATTCGTATAAAAACGAGCAGGACTGCTGCAGCAAAGTTAACATGATGGCCAGCCATGTTATGGCAATTCGTCTCGCTCAATTTTTAAATGTAGGATTCAGCTGATTAGCTACCACTAATTTGATAGAAAATAATTTAATTAGAAAACAATAAATGTCAGCTGGGATCGACTCCGGCCCTCCGTGACCCTGAAAAGGATAATGGATGGATGGATGGATGGATAGAAAATATATCTAAATATTTGATAACACTCCTCACTTTTGCCTTATTTTAAAAAAATAAAATAAAAAAATTATTAATTACTTTAATCACTTTAGGATGAAGATGCAGTAAGTCTAATTCATAGTCATATAAAGTTTGAATCCAAATCTTCTGAAATATAAAACCCTGATGTACTATAATAATAATAGCCTAATAATAATAATAATAATAATTATTATTATTATTATTATTATTATTATTATTATTATCATCATCATTATTATTATTATTGTTATTAGTATTATTCTTTACTGTTATTATTATTATTATTATTATTATTATTATTAATATTATTATTATTATTATTATTATTATTATTATTATTGTTGTTGTTGTTATTATTATCATTATTATTATTATTATTATTATTATTTGTTTATTATTATAATTATTGTTATTAATAATATTATTAGTATTATTTGTTTATTATTATTATTATTATTATTATTTTTATTATTATTATTATTTTTATACAAACTGTTGCCACACAGACCTTGTGAAGTATAGACGGACTTTTATTTTGGAAGCAGCGGCCGGAAGCCTCCTGCTGTCCTGCGGCGGCGGGTCGAGGCTGTGAAACTCGGGAGTGTTGCTGGTGAAACTGGGGTAAATGTCGGCTCACCCGGTCCGGACACACTCGGTGGGATTATATAACCTGCAGCAGGTCCGTGGACGCGCCTGTCGGCTCTCAGCGGATCGTTACCGGCACACTGTCGCACGTTTCAGGGACACAAATGGGTGAAAAGGAGGAAAAGAGTCCGGACGGAGTGAAATATTACAGACTGTCAGAGATCGAGGAGCAGAACTCGTTCAGATCAACGTGGATCATCATCCACAACAAGGTCTACGATGTCACCAAGTTCCTGGAGGAGGTGAGCAAGTGTTCAGTACGACAGCAGCTCAGCAGGGTCAGAACAGAACCACAACACGAAACACACCGAACTGTGTCCGGACAGAAACATGTCACCGCTCAGGTCTGAAGTCTGAGCCGGACACAGCTGTAACACTGATGTTAGCTGCCGAGTGTCCGCTGCTAAATGTGACGTTTTTTGGCTGGAGTCTGGTGGTAAATCCACAGGCTGAAGACCCGGGGCCCCAGAGAGGCTCCTGATGGACCTCTGGGGCCCAGAGAGGCTCCTGATGGACCTCTGGGCCCCAGAGAGGCTCCTGATGGACCTCTGGGCCCCAGAGAGGCTCCTGATGGACCTCTGGGCCCCAGAGAGGCTCCCGATGGACCTCTACAGTATTAAAACAATCCAGTGTTTATCAGATGTATGAAGTCAGCACTGATCTCTGACAGATATTTAAAAGTTAAACTCTAACAACAGATTAATTAACTCTGACGACGATACATCTGCTGATATTTATTTTATTTTACATGAATTCATAATAAAACGTGTGTCATTAAGATAATATCAGCACTTTTATTGTCAATTTTAAAATAAAAAAATAAGATTGTTGTTGCTAATCTGATTTGTGTTAAGTACAGAAGACCATAGATGACTCCAGTAAAACCTTTTTTTTCACATTTTTATTACATTTAGTATTTTTCATTAATTATTCGGTCTTGATTCAAAGTGTTTCCTGTTTTCTTAGAGTGATTGTTTTGATCTCAGCAGTACAAACAGTCAATCTGCAACATTTTGAATTATTTCCTCATTTAACCTTTAAAACTGGAGCCCAACCAAGACTGGATTATTGGAGCCGATATTGGCGAGTAAAGAAGTTCAGACACAAAGATATGAAAGTAATTAATAAGTAAGTAATCAGTGAAAACACTCAACTCAGCTTTGTGTCTTCATTAGAGCAGCGAACACAGTCGAGCTGAAGGTTTCACAGCTCGCAGAGGAAAACGAACGAGCGTGACGTGAGGGCTCTTTTTTAAAATGTAAGAAAATAGTCCAACAGAAAGACCAGAACCAGAACCAGACCAGACCTGAGAGGTCTGAGGCTCACCGGGGGGGCCAGCAGCTCCTGTCTGCTCCAGGTCCCCCCACCAGGTGAGTCCGGCCCTGGACACACCTGTAACAGACACAGACACAGAATTAACTCATTATATAACAATATCCCATAATTAGGTTTATGTATATTAAATCATGTAAAAATACACCAAAACAAACGAGCAGCAAGTCTTCAGTCGTTGATGCACCAATTAGATCAATAGAAAATGTATCGGTAACTATTTTTTTTTATAATTTATTAATAATTTAAGACAATAATCTTCTGGTTCCAGCTCCTCAGGTGTCAGGATTCGACCATCAGTGAAACATATTTGAATGTTTCTGACATTTTACAGACAAAACATGAATTAATCATTAATAAATGAATGTGCTCGAGTGTAAAGATGAAGTACGTGAATCACTCACTGTTCAGAGATAAAGTGGATTAAATTTAAACCCAGATTAACATTTAATCATCATCATTTATCAGAAGAGACTTTATTCACAACAAGTTTCACATCTTTGTGTAAATAACTTTATGTGTTGTGTAAGATCCCAGCGTCGCCTCGGCACTGTGGCTATCTGCTGAACCTTTGACCGCTCAGCTCCATCACAGTGACTCATCGTTTTCTGGCTGCAGGTTTGTGACTTGGCGTTCAGGGTGTGGACGTGTTGTCCCACAGGTGACCCAGTCTTCAGGTCAGCTCACTCGAGGAGCTGTTAATTATCGTGGACCAAACAAACTGGCCGCACTCGATGAACAATCAAGTTGTTTATTTTGGAGCGACGTCCTTCTGTTCGGATGTTTGGTGCCGTTTTAAAGCAGCTGAACACAGTGAAGAGTTCACTGGAGGACGAACACAGACCTTGTCCTGCAGCTGCTCGTCAATCATTGGCAGCAGTCTGATGAAGTTAAATCAAGGACAGTTGGATAGTTTAGTGTTGAACTCCAACATGCTGCTGCGTTACTAAGACTGAACGGTGTCAGTTTGAGAAGTGACGTAATGATCTCAGAGGAGTTTCACATGAAGACGATACGATCAAAAGTTTCATTTCTTCAGACAAAATTATCAACTCTCAAGACTTTTGGGGATTTTGTTGTTGAATTATTTGGTGCACAAAATAATTTATTGGATGACTGTTGCATGTAAACTTACATCAGTAACGATGATAAACTTAGAAGCTGTCGGTGAAGAAAGTGGAGGTTCATGAAATCTGGAAAAGAGGAACAAAGTTACTCTGTTAGTCTGTTTGCACGAGGGCGGAGTTGAGCTCCTCCACACTGTTGATCCTTCATCACCATGAACACACAAACTGTAGTTTAATTTGACTCAATCACACACACAGACACACACACACACACACACACACACACACACACACACACACACACACACACTCTATTTCCTCCTGTGTGTTTATAAAAGCTCCAGTGAGCAGCTGGTTTGTGTCTCCAGCAGGAACCAATGGGCTCGGAGCTGATGGCCTCAGACAGGAAGTGAGACAGTATTGAGACATATGACGACATCATATGTCTTCATCTCGCTGTAGTTACCGTTTGTAGAGTGTTTTTCTGGTCATAACTTCATCAACATTTTATCAGCTGAGTGTTTGACCTGTTCAGAAGTTACATTCAGTCAAATTCAGAGCGTCTTCTACATGATGTGGACGTAAAGAAAAGGTTATAATGAAAAGTCCCACCAGCAGCTCCATGTTAACATCATGCTGACTGTGAACAGCTGATGCTTTTAACATTTGTCCAGGAACTGTTGTCGTTTCCTCTGCTGATGATGAACGTTTGTTTCTGCTGTCAGCACCCCGGAGGTGAGGAGGTGTTGAGGGAGCAGGCGGGAGGAAACGCCACCGAGAGCTTCGAGGACGTCGGACACTCCACCGACGCCAGAGACATGGCCCAGGACATGGTGATCGGAGAGCTGCACCCGGTCAGTGTCCGCTCAGAGACTGCCACTGTAACAGACCTGGGGTCTGTGGCGACACACTCAATGTAATCAATAACTGTCTGTCTGTGTGTGTGTCTGTGTGTGTGTCTGTGTGTCTCTCTGCAGGAGGACAGACACAAGATCGCCACGCCTGAGGTAAGTGACTGATCCTGACTGATCCTGATCCACAGCTCACTGCTGAGGCTGATCCTTTCTGTCAACTCACTGATGATGTTGTTTTTATATACAGGAAACACCGCTGACCACTCTGAACGATGAGTCCAGGTACACACACACACACACACACACACACACACACACACACACACACACACACTTGTCGTTAACTAGCTTACAGCTGACGTGTTTGTATCTTTGCTGTTTGAGGTGAATTAACTCAGGCTGCACTTCCTGTCTGAACTTACCTGGAGACTTTTGCTAGTTAGTTAGTTAGTTAGTTAATTAGTTAGTTACTTAATTAGTCAGTCAGTGTTCCACATCCAGCAGTTGATCAGTCTGGTTAGTCTGTTAACTAGCTGCCTTGCAGTTGATGGTCAAACTGGTTATTTAGTTACATATCTAACTACCTCTCTCTTCCTCACAGTTAATGGTTTAACTGGTTGGTTGGTTTGTAATTTAAACATTTAATTAGCTGTAACTAGCTGTCCCTCTCTTTTACACTTACTTGAGTTAGTTAAACATTTAACTAGTTGTCTCTCGCGGCTGCAGTTGGTGGTTTAACTGGTTGGTTAGTTGGTTAGTTGTATGTTAACTAGCTGTCTTGTTCTCTTGCAGTTGGTGGTCGGGCCTGTTGATTCCCGCTCTGGTAGCCGTCATCGTCACGCTTCTGTACCGCATCTACACCTCAGACAGCGAGTGACATCATCAGACATGCAGCTGTGATGTCATCAGCGGGCACCACAGCCTAATGCCCCGGCTTGTGACTGACAGCTGCAGCAGCCAACGGCAGCGCAGACTGGCAGCAGACCAACGACCGTCTGATGGACGGATTACATCACTAACTCCCCGTCTCTCCTGTCACAGCACTAACGTACCCAGCATTCATTTCATGATGTTCAACCAACCAATCACATGGCATTATGTTAATGAAGTCCTTTATGTTGTTGAATGTTTTGAAATATGGATGTTTTATAAAAATCTGTGTGATTTGAAATCATGTAGAAATGCAGTGGATGTATAATTTGTTGCATCTTTTTATATCTGTGTATCTGAATGTAAATGAGTTTATTAATATGCAATCAGCAGCTAGCAGAGCGTCGTGCTGTCACGTGACTGGGCTCATGAGCTCGGTGCAGATCACAACATGAAAAACTGATTATGTCTTGAATAAAATGTATGAAGTTTTTAACAACCTGCAGGCGTTTGGATTCACCTTCTTCACGTCCGAGCTTTCGATCATGTGGTTAAACGTGTTCAGAGTGTCTGAGGCTCAGCGGTCTCAGTTTGTAACAGAGGAAACTGAAAACTGCTCCAGATTATCTTCTTATTGATCGTGTGTCGCCTCCACGACCAGCAACACGTCGGTGAACTTACATCTTGTGCCAGTTTTAATATTGTTGAACACAAACGAGGTACACGACGTCTTCCTCTGCTGAGATAATCACACACAGAGGAAACAGTCTGCACGACGCAGGACAGTAAAGTTATTATTCAAGGTTCTGTAGTTGGACAAACATCAACGTCCACTGAGCAGAACTCAGCTGCTCGGGTCAGAACTGTCTCAGCTCAGACTCTCAGCTTCCTGCTTTTACAATAAAACTGATTGAGTCGCTGTGTTCGGCGTTTGTCTTGATTTTTATTTCCAACACGAGGTGGAGGTTGTGAACGCAGAGGTTTGTCCTGAGGGAAGATCTCGACCTTCACTCATGTTTTCTGTCCGAGGTTTCAGTCCAAAATGAGGGAAAGTAAAGTTTTACAAAACTAAAATTTAAAATGTTTCCAATCAGTTTATTAATGATCATAAAGGGACAGGTTGAAACATTTTTTAAATCCCAGCTGTTGATAAAACTCTGATGTGAAGGTTTGCTCCAGTTTACTCTGTGACAAACACCTGGAGGTGATCGGCTCTGTCAGGTTTGATTGTGAGATCGGTGGGGACACAACAGTGCTCCGAGGCAGCACTCCTGGTAGTTGAGGTTTTTTTGCATTAGCAATCATAATTTCACGTCACGCAGATGTTATAATCAATATAGGGATCGAAATAGACCACCCCCCACCTGCTCATCAGGTGTAACGGAGGCAAAAGCTTTTGACAACACATCATCTTCAGGGTTTGAGGATGATACTGAGTGAGTGTGAAGTCTGTGGTGTTAAATCTGTAGGAGCAGTTAGTTAATGTACGAGGCACAGAAATGGGTTTTAAATGAGTGAAAATGGCGGTGAAATCTCAACTTTGAACCAAAATTTCAGACTTCCTGTTGGACTGAGGGTCTGGGTCCAAGAGGGTTTTTTGTGCATCTGGTCCTGATACTTATGTGTACCGAAGTTCGTTAGTGTGTGTGAATGAAGGAGGCGGGGCTTCAAGATTGACAAAATGGCCGCTGTGAACCAAACTGGCCGACTTCCTTTTGGATTGAGGGTTTCGGTGCCTGGGGTATTTTGTTGGTTTGGTCATGATAGATACGTATACCAAACTGCGTTCATGTACGTGCATGTAGGAGGCGGGGCTTCAAGGTTGAAATATTCCAGGGGGCGCTGTGGAGCCATTTTTGTAGTTGAATGGCCCAGACCCAGTTCAGGTCTCAGTGGGCGTGACTCATGATGCGTGTGCAACATTTGGTGTCCGGAGGTGTTTGTCTGTATGTACACAATGGGAACAGCCATAAGGGGTCATCGACATTGACCGCACTGCCACGCCCACCAGGAATAACGAAGGCAAAAGCCTTTTAAGAGTTTTCATCATCAAGGCACGAGGATGATTAGTGACTGGGAAGTCTGTGGCGTGAAATCTGTAGGCCAAGTTCAACAATGTACGAGCACAGAAATGGGTTCCTACAGAATGGGAACAGCCATAAGGGGTCACCGCACTGCCACGCCCACCAGGTATAATGAGGGCATTCGTGCTCGGGCCCTAATAATGAAAAAATATGAACAGATGTAAAATGTAAAAACAAGAGGTGTATCTCATGCAGCCAGTGTAGTTACATGATCCCACACTGATTTTGAGTCAATTGGTCACATGACCTGGAAGCTATTGAGCTAACATGCTAATATTTACACACAACAATTCATAAAAATTCATAAGAAATTACTAGAGATGTAAAATGTAAAAACAAGAGGCGTATCTCATGCAGCCAGTGTAGTTACATGATCCCACAATGATTTTGAGTCAATTGATCACATGACCTGGAAGCTATTGAGCTAAAATGCTCAAATTTACATATAAAAATTAATCAAAAATATTATGCAAGACTCTAATAATGAGGAGACATAAAATGCTTCAATTTAAAGAGCGCCACCTAGTGGTCAGCAGCCAAAATTCTGCACTGAGCCTTCTGGCCTTATGGGGAAGTAGTAACCTGAGTTTCATGTCACGGGGACAATGTGGAGATATGCAGCACTTCCTGTTTGGAACAAAATGTACAGGTGTCGTGTTCAGGGCTCCAAAAAGCTCCTCATGCGCAGATGAATAATAATAATAAACAGTCCGCACTGTGAGTGTCGGGCCCTGATGACATCACTGATATTAAAGCCCATAGCTGACGTGACCCGGGAAGAACCAACGGCAACATGTTGACAACTTACACTCGCACCTGCAGAAACATGCACTGCCTCTGTCCGGTCCAACTAGCAGGTTGCCCGCAGGAGTGACAGTGGGGACAGCCAATCACATGTAAGTTAGCGAGAAACCGGCAGCCAATCAGGGAGCGGTATTTAGGTCAGAGGCGGGACTTCTAGCAGACACCGACATTTAACCCTTTGTGAGCCACAATCACTGACTGCACACTGCGGACAGCGGTTGTACTGATAGTGACTCCACAGTAGCGGCTGGATATTGGTAGGGACGTGTCCCCAGCGTCCCCACCCAATTCTACGCCCTTGGGTCCAGGTTCGGCTCGGTCCCGAATCAAACCCATCAGACACAGATCAGAGCAGTTCAGTCTGATCAGGTTGCATCTCTTCTGTCACGTGTTGATCTTTGTTTATTATTTGGATTGTTGTGAGTGACTCAGATGAAGAGAGAACTGGAGACATGCTGCCATCTAGTGGTCAGAGGTCTCCACCACATGCTGCTGCTTTACATGAAAAACTATAGAAAGTATGAAAAACTGTAAACAACAACCAAAAAACCCTCGAAAAACTGCAACAAGGTTGAAGAAGTATTATAAAATGTAAATAATTATGAGAAAGTGTGAAAAGTATGACGAAAAACTATAGAAAACTATGAAAAAGTACATAAAGTATATAAAGTACATCGGTCAGAGTATTATTGTCCGCAGTGATTAAAGGGTTCAACCTCTGCAGAGTGACGTCACGTGTTTGTTTTCGGGTCCTGTGTGACGCACATGTGGAGCTGCGTTACATAACGACAGACAGAGAGACTGTGATCTGTAACAGGAGTCTATTGAAGACAACACAACTTTATTTACACATCATGAGGAGACAAACTGAGGACAGCAGGTCACAGTGATGACGTGACTGATGACGTGACTGATGACGTGACTGATGACCATCAGATGAAGAATAAATGATTTGCAGACAAACAGACGTTTAAACTGCAGCTTCATCTGAGTTCTGACTGTTTGTTGTTTATAAATGATTTAATATTTAATAAACTGTTGACGCTTTACAGTCGTTTAAAGGAGCATTATGTAGTTTTGGAGAAGAAATTCAAACTCATGATTTTAATCTTTACAGTATTAATGAGGTAATAACACACTGTGTCCATCAGCGAGTCAACCAGCTGCTCTCTGAGGACAATAACGTCCAGAACACTGTCTGAAGCCAGAGAGGTGGCAGGGTCCGCCACATGTAAACAAAGAAAACACATTTCTACACACTGCTCCTTTAATAAATGTTTATGACTCATTAGTTTTTTAAAGTAAAATAACTGTTGAAGCTGAACGTCTCCATCACTGAAGGTAACAAAGTGTTCTGAGCTGTACAGATGTTTGTTTGTTGTTTACAGTTCGACTTCTGCACGCAAACAGGTGAAAGTTGATGTTGGTGACGTGACGTGACGCTGCGCACGTTTCTGTGGGTGCACGCGCTCTGCTGTCACCACGTCGCCCTCTGCGGGGGGCGGGAGTCTCTACTCTATACAAGTCGCCCCGCGCCGGGTCTCCCGCGGACTCCGGACCGGCCTGCAGGGCACTAATGTCCCGCTCACCGCTCCAGATCCACACCGGGGGACAGTCGCCCTCCCCGGGGCAGTCTACGGAGAACGGCCTGGAGGATGAGGAGGACGAGGAGGAAGATCTGGACGACGAGGTGGACGCTTCACGGCTGGAGAGATTTATGAGGGACAGGAGGAGAGCCCAGTCCCTGCCCGCCTACCCGGCGGCGCTCCTGGACGCGGACTCCGGGAGTGACGGGAGGAAGCGGGTGAAGTTCGCCGACTCGATGGGTCTGAACCTGGCCAGCGTCAAACACTTCAGCTCGCTGGAGGAGCCGCAGATCCCGAGCAAAGTTCTGTCCAGACACAAGAGCTTCCCGCCGCAGCAGGACTTACTGAACGACCTGTGCCAGAGCTTCAAGTCCTGCCTGGACACGGACCGGCTGGTGTCGTGCTTCCCAGAGCCTCGAGAGGCGGAGCGGAGAGTCCAGCGGCTCCGCGTGTGTCTGGAGAAGGTCACCATCACGCAGTTCGACGTGCGGGGGCAGATCCGGGTCTTCACCGGCTGCACCGACAGAGAGGTCGGGGTGAGGTACACCTTCAACGACTGGCTCTCCCACGTGGACGCGCAGGCTCTGCCCGTGGCCGTGGATCAGCCGGGCTTCGTGGGGGAGCGGTTCATCTTCACCGTGTACACGCCGCCCTTCATGGACCCCAGCTCGGCCGTGCACTTCGCCGTGTACCTGAGGAGCGAGGAGGGGGAGTTCTGGGACAACAACGAGGGGCAGAACTACACCCTCAGGTACCGCTGCATGCCCAGCACCACGCCCTTTGTCAGCGCCGCATTCCACGCCACCTGACCGGTGCGTAAAACCTACAGCTCCGTGCGTAAAACCTACATATCCATGCGTAAAACCTACATATCCACCCGTAAAACCTACAAATCTGTGCGTAAAACCTACATATCCGTGCGTAAAGCTCTCCATCTGTCCCTTCTGCTGAAAACACATGTTTAGATGTGCGGCTGCTGTTTTCCATCTGCTCACTAAAGGCTTCATCTGAGTGATTCTGTGTTTTGAGATCACAGAACTTGTTTTATGTCAGTCAGAGGATCCGAATCATCCGGAGGAACCACAGGGGTGCGGCTCAGGTTTTCTTGACTGTTTCTTACTTTGGTTAAACAGCCTCAGCAGCACCTGCTGAGCTGAAGCTCACAGATGTGTTTCACATCAGTTATGGATATTTTTCTGAACCTCCACTCGGACTGATGGACTTTCTCTCTCTCAGAGGAAACAAACAGACTGATCCTGTTCTGACTTTAAGGAAAACGTTCATCAGTGTCACAGTCTGTCCTCTCACTGCTGCTAGACTCATTCTGCTGATGAGAAAAAGGATGTGGTGGAAGTTTTGCTGTTGCTACAGAGATCTTTATTTTTGCAAACTTACTGCTCTCATCCATTTTTCATTGAGCTTTGAATGATCATAAAAGTTTACAAAGCTGCTGCAGTCTGATCTGTTCTGTTGATTTCTGTATGAAAATCAGTTTGTAGACTCTTAAAACTTGTTTGAACATCGAGTGAAGTGATGTCCACACTGCATTACCTCATAACTGAGCTCACTCTGATGCATTACACACAGCAACTATCAAAACCCACTCGTTCATTAATTCAGGACTGCAGCTAAAGAAAGTGTGTCGATCAGTGTTTCCTCAGAGAGTTTACTGTCACAGAGGAAAGAAAGCAGAAAACATTCACACTTAAGCTGGAATCAGAGAAGTTTTGAGCTCTTAATTCATTTTCAGTGAATACAGAAATAAATGGATGAAAATGACTCGAATGCAGCTGAATGTTTTGCAAACTGATGATCTGTGATGTTCAGTGGATGTGACTTTAAGAAGTTTGACCCAAACAACCAAAACTTCTGTTCATGATCCTTTAAAACTAAACTTCTGCCAGAAAACTTGAGATTTGTCAGATTAATTCTCAAATGAAATCCTGAACTGAATTTTTTAAAATGTTGTTTGAAAAGTTTGTTGCTCTGCAGCCAAAAACATAATGATTATAAAACAGTCTGAGGAGAATGTGTTGATGAGATGTGGAACGATTACGGGAACATTTAGAGTTCATTTAAGAAAAAGATGTTTTTGTCAAAGTGATCCAAATGAATAAAATGTGATTCAAACCAACGGTGACGTCAGTTTTCTTTGTTAGATAAAGATCGACTCTGACTTTCTTCTGTTTTCACACGTTTCAGACAAAACATTTCAACACATACGCCACCATGTTAGCAGTTCCACGGTAGCACAACATGCTAATACTGATGACATCACCAGGGAGACGTACTCAGTCCTAACATGCTGCATTAGCCGTGATTAATGCTAATGTTAGCCATTTCCCAAAGAAACACTTGTATCAGTGTTAACATGCTAATGCTAATGAGTCATGCTATTATTAGACCTAGCTTGTTGCCAATTTTAGCAATATTTCAACACTAGAACAAACACTAACGTGTTAACATGCTAATGCTAACAGAATCCCCGTGTTAGCCATGAGTCATGCTATCATTAGCATGCTGTCAATTTTAGCACCATCATGCTGTTACTAATGGAATCACCAGAAAGCTGTATTCAATGCTAACAGGCCATGTTAGCCATGGGTCATGCTAATGTTAGCCATTTGTCAATGAAACACTTACAGCAGTGTTATTGCAGTAGCAATGTGCAGAGTTGTACCTGATGCTAACACGCTGTCCAAGTTGCCAATTATAGTAATCCTGATGTCAACATGCTAATGTAAATATTAGCAGTGTTTGCTATCAACAGTGACTTTGCCAATAGCAGTGGTTAATGCTAACCTGCTGAGTTAGCCAGGAACACACTGCTAATGCCAGATTTAGTGTTTGGCAGAGATCTGAATACAGAACAGGAGCCAGCGTCTCTTCTGTACGTGGGATCAGTCAGGTCCTCGTCCCCGTCCCCGTCCTCGTCCTCACGTCTGTCTCCACCTGTCCATCATCTTTACATGAGGGCCGAAGTTCAGGAGTCCAACGCCTCTGACAGAACGTCCTGTTGACAAACCTGACCACATCTGTTTGATCTGTCAACACGACTCACACACACACACACACACACACACACACACACACACACACAGGTTCAGAGAGATGAAGGAAGCTTTCAGGAAGATCAAAAATCATCATCATGGTGGTTCAATAATTATCTGATCACACCAATTTAAATAAATATGTTGTTTGTTTGTGATCAAGACTTCAGTCTCAAACTGCTGCTGCCAGACTTCATTGTAAAATCAATCAATTTTAGGAATCAGGCTCTTGGTATTGGTTTGCCTCTGCTGCACGCTGTGGAGACGAAGCCAGTCAGAAGTGTGGAGGAGATGTAGAGGATTTAAAGTACTGCTGCTTCGTCCAGAACTGACCCAGGATCAGTTCTCAGAGCCGTAATCTTTGACCTTCACTCACTGTGAATGTTTTAGGCTGAAATGCACCCTGGGAGTTGTAGTTGACATTTCTCTTTTAGTTTAAAAATCCACAGTCTCGTAACTTTAAGTTTTTATGGAAGAAGCAGACCGTTTGATCAGTTCCTCCTGTTTTGTCCCGAGGATTCAACCAGGAGACTTTTCATGTCCATCAAGGGCCTGAAGAGCTTCACCGTCACCTCAACATCGCTTTTATAACGTCTATAAGAAATTGAACACACGTCTGCTTCAAAACAGTCAGTTGTTTGTTTCCTTGTACAAAGTGTCAGTTTGTGGCAGCATGGCTGTACCAGCCTGTCTGCTTCTGTGTCTAAAGTGCTAAAGTCTTACCTGCCAACATTTAGCAGCTGTTTGAACACACTGTTTACACTGATTTCACCATTTACACTCAATTTATGAAAGAAGAAACATGTTATTGATCTAAACATGTCACATTTTACAAACACACTAAACAGTAACCAGTATAGGCGACTTCTTTGTCCCCAGACTCGCTTAACAAATGTGTCAGTTTAGTGAGTTGTTGAGTTTTACATTCACGTTTGTTTCTCATTTAGATGTTAATGCAGTAAAGTTTGAGTCTTTTGGGTCTCGAGATGAAACAGTTCAGGTTCTGCTGGTCTGGATCGACACTCCCTGGAGAAAACACAGCTTGGTTTAAAAGCGTGCAGGTCAGGACCTGGTCCGAAGTCCTGCTGCTGAACGTAGGACTCCACCAAGCATCCTGTGTGTTGGTCTGATGAAACAGCCGCCACTGATTGAGCAACGTGATCTACACACCTGTGTGTGTGTGTGTGTGTGTGTGTGTGTAAGTGGGCCAGTGTGCTCATCCTTAAACCAACAGACGGGTCTATTAATAGCAGCTGCTGGGACCTTGTGGGTCAGTCACCTCGTTCATCTTCACCTCCTCGACCGAAACCAAACGCACCTCTGCTGCAGCCACACAGCAGAGATTTACTCATCCCTTCATGTCTTCATACGACACTTGACGACAGAAGATTTGGGACAGACGGTACTGATCCAGCTTCTTTACTCCGGTAAAAGTAACCGAGTACAGGCTCTGACATGTACTCAGAGTATCAGAGTAAAAAGTCGCCCTCTGAAGGACATTTGTGGTCAAAGCTAACTGAAGCTCACGTCATATTAATATAATTCAAAGACTATTAAAGTTAAAGGTAGAGTCAGTAGGATTTGTCCCAGCTGTTCCTGAACGCACCACAAAGATAGTTGATAGTTGAGTCTCATTCCCAGGACGTCAAATAGCCACATGTTGGGTTGGTAAAGCGTCCCGAGCAGCAACAAAGAGAGAAAATAAGAAACTCTGCAGATACGAGACACTAACACGCCTTTTCTCCCCATTCTCCCATTTTCTTCCCTCCTCTGCTCCTTTTAAAGGTGCAATATGTCGCATTAACACCAACACTCCTCCAGTCTGTACTGCTAACTGCACCGCTGACTGAGCTAACTAGCTAACAGCTATCAGTGACGTCTCTATTCATGCAGTACTGCGTTTCTGTGTGTTGAACACTAGGGGGCACATCATGATGATATAAAAACTAAAGCTCAATAATTTAACAGTCGCGTTCGTCGTCATTGCTGCTGAATAAACCAACATCTGTTCTGTACGATGCGTTCAAGTGTCAAAGAGGACGACAGACGTTTCAGTGTTCATGTCTTTATTTGGCTTCAGTAGATCATCTGACATTAAAGGTGAAATAACTCAAACTCAAACCTGCTGGACACAAAATCTCTCGTTTACACACAACTCAAACTGGACATCTGAGGACGGGCGGAGTCTCACGGCCCGTCTGGAGCCCCCCGACCCAAAGTCTGAACACCCAGGAGGAAACAAAACCAGAACAAACAGATGTGAGGAGGTTTTGGTGTCGACCTTTACTGACGTCTACTAAAGACCAAGAACTGAAACTACAAAAATGTCTGTGTCGTCGGACTGATCGGAACAACAACTCAGACAGATGGAGAGATTTTGGTTCATGAGATGAAACATGGTGGGCGACAGAAAACAGAAACCGTCTCATCAACGTGTTGCTTGAATGCAGAACAGCTTCTCTTTGACGTCCGTGTTGCTGCCACGTTACGACACGACGCACACGAACACACCGAAGTTGACTCAGGAAGTGGGACGATCAGAGGAGCACCTGAACGCAGCGCGAGATGAAGGTGAGTTCGGGTGAGAATCTGCAGCGTCTTCACGACTCGTCTCCTGTTTCAGTCCAACTTTATTTAAACAGATTTAATGTGACAGAAAACTCGCTGCTGCTTCTTCTTCTTCTGTCGTCTCACACACGAGTATCGACTCCTCGCTCTTTAAAGGAACAGTTCACCCAAAAGTAACTTCACTGTAGCTGCTGAGCTAAAAGCGTTAACTTATTTCCGAATCAAGTCGATGGAGCAGTTTCGTTTTTTTGGTTGTGTTTTATGTTTTAAACTCTTCGTCCATCATAGCAGCGATGTCTGCCGTCATTACCTCGAGAGCTTTGGTCAAACTGGTGGCCATCTTGTGGGGAGGCCTCAGGTGTGTCTGTCTTTTTCTGAAAGTTGTTGAGGCCCGCAGGTTTGAACCAGAACTGATCCGAGTCATCACAGGGAGAAATACTCCGCTAAACTTTGAGTCTTATCGCCGACAGGAATTTGAAAACAATCACTCATGGGCTGTTTCAGGCTTTAGGGTGGGCATATAAACCTTCTGGAGACTGGACACAACTGAATTTTGATTTTTTTCCGCTGAACTGTTCCTTTAAACGAAGTCTGCGTGGTTTCAAGTTCAGACGCTGACGTAAATATACAGATTAATAAAATGAGTGAGAACTACAGAATCAAGTACTTCAGTGCTTTTATGGGTTTTATCGTTTGATATATCACATAATCACGTCGTAGATCACTTGTGCGTTAAAATATAAAATAACACTAGACAGAAAAAACGGATCAGAGATGCACCGATCAGATAAATACAGCCAGCAGCAGTTCACAATAAATCACCCTAATGTTTATGACTCTGGACCGTGTCGACTGAAAGCTCAGGAGCAGCTGCTGAATGCACCTGAAGCGACACGTTGGTGCATTAAATGAACTTTATTCAACACTTCTTTAAATCTACTCCATGTTTTTGATGTCAGAGACAGTCGGTCTGTTTTTTGTGCGATTTCTGACAGCGAACATGAAATCAGTTGATTTCTGACTTCATCACAGAAATATAAACTTTTCCATCTCATCAGGAATCAGATGAGTTTCATCAGTTAAAAGATCTCTCACGTAGACAACGTTTCCTCCACCGAGGAGGTCCGCCTGTTGGTCTGTTGGTCTGTCAGCAGGATTACACAAAAACTACTCCACAGATCTCCACTAAACTCTGATGGAGGATGAGTCCGAGCCCAGAACAGACCTCATTCACTTCCGGTGTGGATCCAGATAAAAGTGACAGAACCAGGACTTTTTTTTTTTTTTACTTTCTTAACATAGAAAAAAAGTGTTTTTATGACATTTAGTTGATTTCTCAGAATGATTCACAGATCTGGAAGGAAAAAAATGAGACATATTTATGTAGCTGGTGTCTGAGGAGTACGAAATGGGACTGTAGGGTCTTGGCGGAGGTATGCACTCTAATCAGTTTATATATAACTTTATTTATGTCCTCATAATCAGGCTCAAACATTCATCTATTCACCCAACTGAAACGTAACGTTAATGAAGATGATGTGAGGCGTCACAGGATGATTCAATAATCATAGTTTCTCTGATCTCAGCTGCTTCAGAGACGTTTTATAGATCACACAACTGATCGATTAATCGAGAAAGTGATCCACGATGAAAACAGTCGTCAGCAGCATTGACGTATATTTTTGGGTTTTAAGACTTCACACTCCTTTTCACTTTTCTCTGATGATTGACTGAACTAGTTTATTGATTGTTTGAAGAAAATAATTGGCACATTAATCGATAAAGAAAACGTCGACGATGTTTAATTTTTAAAGGATCAGAACCCAAAATTCTGACTCAGGAAGTCGAAGCTGAAGCTGAACTGATCGGCTAATCAATGATCAGAAACTGACTCTGATCGGTGCATCCATGAAAAAAAACACAAACTTCACTGCTTCACTCTGTCCTACATCCCCCACAATGCATTTCACCCCTCCAACTCCACCCAGTGACAGCTGTGTCAGATCAAACTGGAGTCGAGGGGAAGGTCGATGTCAGGGCAGTGATTGGCTCCAGTCTCTGATGTCACATCCTGCTGTTGGCTGGGACAGTCCTCCACCTCCAGCTGACGGTTACTCCTCCACCACCGTCTTCTGGGTCTCGAACATCTTCCCGATGGCGACCTGCACAGAGAGACAGAGACAGATGTTTGTGAACGCACCGTCTGCTTCAAAACAGGAAGTTGTTAGTTTCCTTGTAAGAAGTGTCAGTCTGCGGCAGCATGGCTGTACAAACACACTAACCAGTAACCAGTATAGGCGACTTCTTTGTCCCCAGACTCCCTTAACAAATGTGTCAGTTTAGTGAGTTGTTGAGTTGGAGACACTTTATAAACTGTGTGAAACTCTGTCTCTGACTGATTCTGACTGATTTGTTCCTTCTTGTAAATTCAGCAAATGTTCTGCATGAACTTCTTTCTGTCTTTGAGTAGAAACATGGAGTCTGTTTGTCCCAGTGGTGTTGATCTGA
This sequence comes from Pagrus pagrus, assembly GCF_965226575.1. Classification (NCBI taxonomy): domain Eukaryota; kingdom Metazoa; phylum Chordata; class Actinopteri; order Spariformes; family Sparidae; genus Pagrus; species Pagrus pagrus. The sequence goes on from NC_140207.1 coordinate 1,483,423, forward strand.
GTATAGCTGCTCAAAGACAGAAAGACTTCACTACCCAGAATCCTCTGAGGTGGAAACTTCAGCAGCAGTCCGAGTTTGGACGTCTCGACTCTTAAACTGAAGTTCTTCACAAGAGACACGATCACATCAGCTGCCAGGTAGACCTGAGGGGGGCGCTACAGGACTAGTGTGTGTGTGTGTGTGTGTGTGTGTGTGTGTGTGTGTGTGTGTGCGTGCAGAGAGCCTCGTCGCTGTGTTATGTCAATATTATCCAGCTGAACTCTGTTGTCAAATAGAAGAGCCAATTATGGTGCAGCGTGATGCAGCTGCACTGTATGTACAAACTGTGTGTGTGTGTGTGTGTGTGTGTGTGTGTGTGTGTGTGTGTGTGTGTGTGTGTGTGTGTGTGTGTGTGTGTGTGTGTGTGTGTGTGTGTGTGTGTGTGTGCTGGGGCCACAGTTCACAATTGATTTTCTCTTGTTTCAGTACAAAGACACGACAGACTCATCTACAGAACATGACCAAATATGACCCACACGCACACACACACACACACACACACACACACACACACACACAGCAGATGTTCTGAACACACAGTTCGCTCTCAGAACAGCTGATCAGTTTCAGGACATGGAGCTCCAGATCAAAATGTTTCTGAACATCTTTAATTCTCCAGATGAAGCAGATAATAAAAGCAGACTGGACGTCGCCGCTCTGCTGCGTCGTGGACGACGAGACCTCACCCGACTTTACATCATCAGGAGGAGACGACGGCTCCATAAATCTGCTTAGAAAACCTGAAAAATAAAGTCTCTCCTCACATGTGCAGAACCTGCCTGAGAAACTTCATGTTTTTAAGTTTCCTTCAGTGTCACAGTGATCCAGTGACAGTCGTCTGTACACCCACAGGTTCACTGCTGACAGGAAGTGCTAACAGCTGATTCGGCAAAGTTTATGAGGATGTTTTTTGTTTTTTTTTGTGGTTGTTTTTCTGTTTTAAATCAAGTCTCCAGCTGCTTCAGGTGTTTAGCAGAATGCTGCAACTCTGTTTTACTGTGAAGCTCCAGAGATGTTTAGCGGACGACACAAGCAGAGACGACAAAGAGACATCTGTGTCCCGCCTGCAGGATTACAGCTCTGTCACTGCCTCAGCTGGCCGATCAAAGCCCGAACAAAACCATCTTCCCGTCCCTCCTCTGTGACTTTTACACCAACGGTGAGGTGGAATAACTCAGCAGTACTCCAGATAATGATCATTTTCATTTTTGGGTGAACTGTTCCTTAAATATTCTGACAATCAGTTGTGAAAATTGTTGTTCTTAAAGATATTTTCAACTGAAACCCATCAGGAGTAATAATGTACAAAAATGGAGGCGTGTTAAAAGTTTATTCCAACAAACAATTAATATTTTCAGTAATTAAAGAAATAATTTCATCATGAACGGAGCAGCAACATTAATGTGTGTCAGGATCACAGTTCGGTGTGTTTGGATATATGACGACAAACTTCCAGAGATTTCTTCTTCAGTGGATCCAGAACATGTGTGGTTGTATCGGACCTCCACCACCAGGGGGCACAATCTGCCCACTGATACCTGTTCTCCATCTGCCCTCATCAATTATTCTGCCGTCAACCCTCTCTCTCTCTCTCTCTCTCCCTTCACACTATCAGAGCAGACCCTCTCTCGCCCGATTGGGGCCCCCCTGTGTGTGTGACGTCCTGATTGGCTGGACTGTGGCGTAGGAGGGAGGGGGGTGGCGGTGAGGCGGGCGGCTCTCTGAACCAATCAGCAGGCAGGAGGCTTGGCTCTCATGTAAATTGTTGCGGCTGTGGCTCCTAACAAAGGGATGGCCTCTCTCTCTCTCTCACCGAGTCTGCCTCGCTCTGCCTCCACACATCTGTCTGCCCTCGCCGCTCTCCATCTTCCTCCATCACTTTGTTTTATTTCTCTTCACATTTGTTTCTCTCTCCGTCTTCATCTGCGCTGCGGTCCGACAGTAACGGAGACGATAAACCGTGAATCATAAAAGATCAGCTCCAAATATAAAACCATCCGTTCGAAACAGGAATATTTCATTTGGTTATTCAGATTAAACATGTAACCCAATTAGGACAGAAACAGCAGGTCAGCAGCTAATGAGAGCAAAGCATGCTGGGATATTAATGTGGTGTTTGCTCTCTCTGCCAGCGTCTCTCTCTGCTTCAGGGACTCGACCAGAGTCAGAGGGTGAGAGGATCGCTGGACGGTCCCGCTGGACACCACGACCACCATCATCTGTGGTTGGACTGTTAACAAGTTCATACAAGACACAACTACAGAGACACAAAACAACCACAAAGAGACACAAAACAACCACAAAGACACAAAACGACTGCAAAGAGACGCAAAACGACCACAAGGTGCAAAAGGACCGCAAAAATGCAGTCAGATGACAGGGAGATGATGGATGACTGAATACAAAGACACACTATAGACGACAAAGAGACGCAAAACAACCACAAAGAGATGCAAAACAACAAACGACTGCAAGGTGACGCAAAATGACTACAAATGGACACAAAATGAACACAGACACAAAACGACCACAAAGAGACGCAAAAACGACCACCAAGAGACACAAAACGGCCGCAAAGAGACACAAAACGGCCGCAAAGAGACACAAAAACGACCGCAAAGAGACACAAAAACGACCTCAAAGAGACACAAAACGGCCGCAAAGAAACGCAAAACGACCACAAAGAGACACAAAACGACCACAATGAGCTTCGGCTCATGACAGTGTCGTATGCATCTTTACTGTGAGTCAGTTTGTCACATTTCTGCTCGACCTGCATCGGTCAACGTTCAGTCCCGTTACTGAGATGAGGAGTTTGTCTTGTTCACTGTGCAGGTCAGGTGGTGAACAGTACCAGCAGCGGCACACACAAACCTACGGTACCGCACTGTAGCACAGAAACGTCTTGTTATTCGACCAAGATAGAACAACTAGGTTCTGGTCGGGATTCAAAAGCCACATAATGCAATTAAAGTTGGCAGTCAGTGAAGCCTGATGGGAGTTCTCTCCTACATAAAGACAATCACAGCCATCAGAACGGAGAGCTAAACTTAGCCTCAGCCTCCTATATCACCACGTCCATCCCTCTGCAGCAGCCACACAGAACAAGTAGGAGCTGTATGGAAACACACACACACAGACACAGACACACACACACACACACACACACACACACACACACACTCTCCTCTCTCCCTGCTGAGTCGTGACTGACTGACCTTCAGTCTTACTCCCACCAGGCAGGAGGTGTAAGATTAACATAAGACTGCTGCACTCAATCCAAACGATGACACAGACTGAGGATCTGTGTGTCGAGTCTGAAACATTACAGCTGTTCTTCTGACAGAATCGCTGTAATCCAGCTGAATCTGACCAGAGACGAAGAGTCTGAACATCTAATCCGTTTAAAGCTCGACATGTTTGGATACATGGTGTCAACACCCTCTGGTGCCAACTGGAAGACGGTCGAGAGCTGAACACTGGCACCAAATGTCTGCTCGCACCAACAATTATTATCTGGTCTGATTGTTCCTGATTTAAAAGTTAAACTACACTCAGTCGTCAGTTTCTCAGGTCTAATGCAGAAATAAAGCTTGAAGTGTGCGTCTGCAAAGACAAACGTCTCTGCAGTCCTACGCAGAGAAGACTGCGATGAGTAACTGCAGGTCACGGAGGTTTGCAAAGGAGTCGTCAAGCAAATCTTAGCAACGCACCTGTGAACCCGTGCGTCATACAGGCTGACTGCCTGATCCGACTCAGATCAGGAGTCCTCTTCACAGTTCAGTTATAAAACGTACAATAATGAAAGAAACGAGCACGCGATTATCTCCGAACCAGCCTGGAACCGCATGTTCCTGCTTTAATTAGTCCTGCGATAACTCCTACAGTCATGGAGGATATTATGTTTCTGTGGAAAGTGTTGATGAGGTGTTGATTCGACTTTATCCTCAGTTTGGAAGCTGTAGTTTGAGGTATTTCCAACAAGAAGTCCAGTCAACGCAGTCTCGCCTCGACACCGCCTCTGTTTGTTCACACTGAACCAAGCGGCGCCGACATGACGCCGCTCCAGTGTGTCGTTTCATACAGGTGCGTCTCCACCTGTAGACCTAAACACGACTCAGCAGACTCACAGTGATCAGATGTGAGTATTTCGGGTCTATCTTGGCTTTAAGGCGATGGCTCACAGCGTAACATTGTAAGCATGACGGTGATGTTTTCATTGACCTAACAAGAAAAGTACTCAGGATCATGTCCTGTATTCTTACAGTGTAGCTGGAAGCAGAAGCACATGTCGGTGCAAACATGCACAGTGGTGTGTGGTTAAAAAGAAACGTCGCCCCGGACAGCAGGACGCAGGAAAAATCGAAGGTAAAGAGCCGTTGAAAGTGGGAGGAAAGAGATGAAGCGACGGAGGAAACCTGGAGGTGGCCGGCAGAGCGCCTCAGACACAGAAAATGAGGTTTTCTGGTGTGAGATGAAAAAGACGGAGGGGCTCAGGCAGTGGGATGCTGTCAGACTGAAATTCATGGAGGCCTTTGAGTGTCGGAGAGAGAGAGGAGAGAGGAGGATGGAGATGGAGATGGAGAGCGAGGGAAGCAGGAGGATGAGAGGTGCTCAGGTAGATAATAAACTGAACATGAGGAGCGCTCCACGCCGTTCCAGTCTTTCCATTTGTCAGGAGACGAGAGCAGAGCAGCAGGAAGGAAGAGGAAGAGTCGGACTGCAGGAGGAACGAAAGCAGAAGGAAGGAGGACTGACCCGACTCCTCATTTGTTCACCTCTTCAGGGTCGGTCACTTCAATTCAAATGAATATTTCAGTTGCTATCAACACGTTTGTAGCTTGAGAGGGATGAAGCCTTCAGGGGAAAGAAGGGGCGTCACTACATTTCTACAAAACGGGAGAAGTTATTTTGGGTGTTGATGTGAAACTCCTGCTTGAATCCTGCTGCTCTGATGAAAAGATACAAGTCTGTATATATCAAACTTAAAGAAGAGAGGTCAGGGTGTACGCTCATCTGTCTTGAGTGATGGACAGCTCTTGAATCAGTTTCACACCAATTCACACCTGGTGTTAACACGCTTCTTCTCACTTCCCGCTCTATATACAAATACATCACCGAGACAAACAGACTCCATGTTTCTCCTCAAAGACAGAAAGAAGTTCATGGAGAACATTTGCTGAATTCACAAGAAGGAACAAATAAGTCAGAATCAGTCAGAGACAGAGTTTCACACAGTTTATAAAGTGTCTCCAACTCAACAACTCACTAAACTGACACATTTGTTAAGGGAGTCTGGTGATGTTGTGTTACTGGTTCAATGGTTGGATCAGTTGAAACTGACCAACATCAGCAGGTGAAACTTCCTGATTTATACGTTGTGCAGTCGAGTGAATCTTAATTCATCTTAACAACAGCAGCTGAGGCTCATGGGTATTGTAGTATTAGATCATCAAGGTGACTCAAGTGTTTCTAACAGATAAGAGAAAATTGAAGAAGTGAAGAAAAACACTTCAGGACTTTAACAGGTCCTTTTCTTCACGACTCTTCTGTATTTGTTTGCTTTGTGATTATTGCCGCTTCACACTGTTAGCTGCAGTTTATTTCCTCCCTCACTTCTTTGTTTCGTTGGAGAAAATCTCCAAACTTGCCAGAAACTGGCATCTGCAATGAAGAAATCCATGTTGTCGCACTGCAATTTTTTTATTCAGCATTTCCATACATTTGTCCGCCGTTTTTTCACCAGCCTTTCCAAAGGAAATGACGAGCGCCGAGGTAGAAACCGGTTCAGTTACAGTGACGACAGTGTTTACAGGAACATTACAGAAGTCCACAGGTGCACAACATTTCCATCCCTCCACACAGAAGTTAGACCGAGCCGTGACAAACGGCGGCTGAGTCAGTTTACTCTCAGTTACTTTCAAATGTCAGACGAGATGAAGAAGTAAAACCCATTAACCTGCTATTTATACATTCACACACACACACACACACACACACACACTCACACTCACACACACACACACACACACACACTCTCCACCAGGCGAAATCCCCACACGTCACCAGATAAGTGTTACTGTGGCAACCGTCCACGCAAAAATAAAAAGTGAGAAGATGAAAAGTGAGTTTATGTGTGTGTGAACTGATGATGTAAACTTCAGCAGCATCATCAGGGCTGAGCGCACACACACACACACACACACACACACACACACACACACACACACACACACACACACACACACACACACACACACACACACACACACACACACACACACACACACACACACACACACACACACACACACACCATCTCCTTCACCTCTCTCTCTCTCTCTCTCTCGCTCGGCCCTCTCTCTGTGGAGGTTTATCAGTTTTCGGAGTCGCTCGCCTGCAGCGACACAACAAACAGCAGTCGACTCAGTTCAGCTCTTTTTCTTGTCAAACCTTTTATTTCTCCGGGGACGACCGGCTGAGCTCCTCTCTCCTCACACAGCGTTACATTTTAATGCCCCGACACCAAACAAGAACAGCTGTTGCCCTGAATCAGCTGTGACGGCAGAGAGGGTTACACGGAGCGCTCTGATTGGCTGCTCTGCAAAAGATGAATGACTTCGATGGACTCGTGAGACTCAGCGTGGACATTTTTCAATTAACCAGAGACTTGTATCAGACGCATCTTGAGTCGTTTATGACTCGACTTGACTTTGACTTCCTGGTTTACTCAGCGGTGGACTTGGACTTCACAACTGAGTTAAGTCTCACATCAGTAGAGACAGGTCCAAGTCTCAAGTCAAGTCCAAGTCAAGTCTCTTGTCTTGTTAAAGAAAGTTTAACGTAGTCAATTTCATGTCCGTCGAGATCAGTTCCTTACAAAACTTGCAACGCAGAGACATGAAAGACGTCCACCCGGGGACTGCCAGAACTGTTTCTAACCTGAAGTGTGGGCCAAGTCCAAGTCCATCAGACAGGTCAGAGTCTTCGGTCAACTCCGCCGGGACGCGTCACGACTTACAATTTCATAAACCTGACTTGATATTCAATGATTTTCTTGACTTATGACTTGAACTGATCTCACCAATACCCTGAGCCCGACTCTGACGTGTCCCGACGGACTGGACAGTTGACTCTGACTCGTTTGATTGACTTGGACTTGGCCCACACTTCAAGTTAGAAACAGCTGACAGTCGCTGGGGGAAATCAGCAGGAGCTAAACTCTGTTTTCTGTGGACGCCTCACGTCTTTGTTTGCTCTGATCATATTTACACACGGATCATCTTTAATCTGCCGTCGTACATCACGGCTCGCTGCAGGTCGCAGGGATTCAGAGTCTTGCTCAAGGACACTTCAGCAGGGTGGGGTAGAGTCGTGAAGGACGATACCTCTGCATCTCACACATCCCGCTGCTTCATCTCATGCTAATTCAGCCAATTACATCGCTGCATTGTGATTCTTCCCCTTAACCCCCCTCATCTGCCTCGTTTGTCCCACCCTGCCTCCCTTAATTCGTCCTCTGCCTGCCTGCTGAGTGTGTGTGTGTGTGTGTGTGTGTGTGTGTGTGTGTGTGTGTGTGTGTGTGTGTGTGTGCTGTCAGATCCTCTCATTTCACCTCTTCCAGTCTCTCCTCCTGCGTCCTGCAGCGACCCGTTGTTCCTGCATGTGTGTGATTAACGGTAGAGGAGCGTCTGAACGTGCCGCTGAAACGTCCCGTGTGTTTTCCAAAGTGCCACCGTCTCCTCTGGCTTCTCTCCTCATTAATTATTCATGCACGTTCAAGAGCGCTACAGGCCTCGTTTACAACACTACGTCTTCCTCTGCATCACTTTCCGTTTCTCCTCGTGGCGTTTACAGTGCAGTCGCCCTCCGCTCTCTCCGCTCTTCTCTCTTATTGCTTTTCATAAAGGAAGCACCGACAGAACAACAGAACCAGAGTCAGCGATGAAACTTAAATCTCCTCAACAAACTTATTTTTGGTTGCAGTCGTGTCGCTCTGATGCCCTTTTTAACCAAACAGCTTTTCAGTTTTTTATTAAACTCACACTGTTGAATCTTCAGACTATGTAAATGCCACAGTCGTGTTGCGGCGCTTCAGACCGGTCTTTATGAAGCCTCGTCTCAGAGCCGACTGCGCTTTTACTCAAAGAGGAGTCGTGAATTTATTCCAAGACCGGGCACGACGACTGAACCTGGAACACGGCAGCAGAACTTCATCCTCGCGTTCGAGCTGTTCGTGACGACGAAGGAAAATGGCTGCCGTGTGAACACGGTCAACAGCTGACAAACTGTCAGCCTCAACTTGAGAAAATCTGAACAATGAAAAACTCCACAAAATACAACAACAACAATAAATGAACCCTGAAATTGTGAAAAGTTTCTGCTTCACAAACGACAGCAACACGTGTCTTTATGTCAGTTTACACTCAGCACATTAAACTACTTCAGGGGTTGTTTGACAGCAGTGTTCGTTATCTCCACCTCTCGACCTAATACTTGCGATGTCTCGTTTAAATTGAACTGATTTCCGACTGACTCACTTCCTGGATTTTGCAAATTAAACCTTAACAAGATATCGGTCCTCATGTTCATTATTTATCCGTCAGGTTACCTTCACCTTAACATCTAAAGTCAGAAGAAGTGATCTTCACTCTGTCGTCCTCTTGTTTCTATTTCTTCCTAAACCCTCACTTCCTCCTCTCGTGTCCTTCATCGTCTTCTTTCTTCATCAGTTGTAAGAATCTTTATCGGCAGTGCTGTCAGAGGTCCACGCTGCCAAAACAATGCATCAGTCTATAACAATCATCTGAGAACAATACAGGATATTGATCCTTCTCCTCGCCTGGTCCCTGATCTCTGAGCTCACCTTTATGTTTCTTCATGTTTCACAAACAATAATAGTGTGATGCAGCAGCAGCGCTGTCGGGACGGTTCGGTTCAATGCTAATAAAAACTCTCTGTCTCAAGTCACTGAGGGCTTTTAGCAGAAAAAGATCTTAACCGAGTGCTTCCAGAACAGTGTAACCACGAGGAAGTGGAGTAACATGTGGTCTGTAAACATTTTACTGTCGTGCTCGGTATCAATGTGCTTCAGTAAAAGCTTTTTCATATTCTGTTAATAGAAAATAACCACATTTAAAGAGCAGTTCACCCAAAAATGCTGATGGAAAGTCTCGTAGTCCACAAACATTTCTGGAGCTCTGAAGCAGCTGGAGACTTGTTTAAACATCAGACGTCTCCATGCAGCTCGTCTGCTGTTGTACATCTAGAAGGTCTGTGAACGCTCAGGAGGAGGTTGTGCTTCTTGTGCACGGCGCCTTTAAACTTTTAATCTGACTTCTGTCTGAAAACAAGCCGACATGAGGGTACGATTCAATCTGAAACTGACACACACACACACACACACACACACACACACACTGCAATAAGAACCTCCCTCTGCTCTCCTGCTGTGTGTGTGTGAGCGCCAGACATCTTAAAAAGGACCAATGGGACGTCTTCGTTTACACACTCCTCTTTCTGTTACTGTTACTGTTACTGTTACTGTTAGTGTGTGTGTGTGTGTGTGTGCGACCTTGGACATCTCCCTCACTGACCCAGCAGCCTTAACGAGCTCGTTTGCCTGTCTCTTGTCTTGTTAATTGGCTGCAATGACTCAAAAAGCCGCGCCCACTCGTCAGGCTCGCGACCAATTAGCTGTCAGAGCTCGAGACCCGGCATCGACCAATCACGGCGCAGTCCAAGAGTAATTAAAGGTGATTAAGCTGTGACGTTAAGGCCACGCTCACAGAGGAAAGAACAGAAAAAACACACTGCTGCTGCTGCTAAAAAAAAAAAAAGACTCACATTCATATTTCTCACTCAAAGACACGACACACACACACACACACACACACACACACACACACACACACACACACACACACACACACACACACAGACACACTCTACAACAGTAATGAGGAGTTTCTTTGTAAATCTGCTGTTTCTAAACCCTAATTTCTTCCCTCTGAGCACACACACTAATGAGACAGCGAGGAGATGAAACTGTCCTCACATATCACAAAACTCTGACTGTGTGTGTGTGTGTGTGTGTGTGTGTGTGTGTGTGTGTGTGTGTGTGTGTGTGTGTGGAGTTCCCTCCCGTGCAGCACACACTCGACTGTGATCTCCCGTTTCAGTCCGTCGCACCGACAGACAGCGAGGAGGGGAACGAGGAGCGCCGGAGAGAGGAGGGGGAAGAAGAGGAGGAGGAGGAGGAGGGGGAGGAGGAGGAGGAGGAAGAGGAGGAGGGGGAGGAGGGGGAGGAGGAGGAGGAGGAGGACGACTGGTTATTAAATTGCCACCGTCGTTACGCCTCCAGTGTTTCTCCTCGTTCTCCACATTCTCCCTCCCGTCTCCCTTTTCCCTGATATTTCCTCTCGTCCTGTGGTCGACACATCCAGAGGGAGTCCTGAGGGTGTGAAGTTCTGTTGGTCCGTCCGTTTGAACAGAATCTCAGTTCTGACAGGACTGAAGCAAAACCTGAATCCATTAATCCAGCTTCTGTTTCATTTCTGCATTTATTTTGATGCGTCAACACTACGTCACAGCGACGGACACGTCTCATAAAGCTTATCAGGCAAAGTTAGCACACGCAGGCCGGAGGTAACATGTGAACGTTACTCTCACAGCTCACATGTGAACAGATACGGCGACACTGAATCCATCGTCTGTTACCGCTCTCCTGGATTACTAATAACTGATATGGATAGAAAAAAATATGGATCAACCTCAACTAACGACTGTACTGACGGCGTCATTATCCATGTCGTAGCAGAACGTGACAGCAGTGATGGTGTTCACCTCACCAGTACTCAGACTGAAGAGTGTCTGCTGCCAAGTACATGAACCACCACTGTACAACGGTTCTGCTGTCTGATGCAACTCGACCAGTGAACTCTGCTTCTTCTTCTCCTTCGTCTCCTTCTACTTTGTCTTCTTCATCTTCGTTGTCATTGTCATCTTCTTCTCATTTACAGGTCTAACGAGAGGTGGAGCGACTGATGAACTGATGAGGTGTTTCTGTGTGCATTAATATGGAGCAATGAGACTTGTGCAATAACAGAATTATAGTTAGAGCCAGTCGTATGTGCGACTTCATGGATCTGAACACAATAAAGCATGTACAGTTTTCTGTCTGACGGAGTGAAGTCATGAATCCACGCAGAGTTTTACGCCTCTGGCCGCGAGAGTTTCCCTCTTCACGCGTTTGAGGTTTCAGCTGCCTCCTCGCGCCGTCAACAGACTCGGTTTCTCTCATTAATCGTCTCACCATCGCAGCACTGCAGAGGAGGAGAGGACGACACAAACACAGAAAACCACCCGGATGCACACACATCGATACGGCCGGGCCGGGGAAAATGAGAGGCAGTGATTTTGAGAGAAGTGAATCGATAGACTGGTTGGCAATCTGCTGAAGAGTCGAGAGAGAAGAGAAACGGGAGGAAACAGAGTGAAGGAAATTTAGGAGAGTACAGAAAACACAAGAGAGGGAAAAAATAGTGTGACTCATACAGAGAGGAGATGAGAGGGAGTCCTTCAGTGAGAGGCGATGAAACGAGTCCACTTCAAAATAATTGAGGGGAGGACTGACATTGATCCACACGAGGTTGTGGACCAGCAGCTCCCAACGCTCTGATCATGATTTTTGGGGCTGATTATTGATTGCTGGAAGCAGCATCAGCCGATAACCGATCAAAATGTTGTGTCTGTAGGACATCGGTAGGACTTGGTCATATGGGTTACCATGTGTTTCTGGTTTTGAGATCGTGTCCCGTCGCAGTGTTGCTCCTTAGCTCACCACTGTTTCCCGACGCTCTCGACGGTCTCATCCAGCAGAGAAAACACCCGTCACCACCGACACACATCCCCGTTCTGTGTTTAAAATGGTCTTTGTCTCTGCACCACGTGTCCGTAACTGAGCTTTGTTCAGAAACAGAGTTAGTTAAGAAAATGCAAATAACGGCACCATTGAGAAAAAACGCACTAAGAAAAACAGCCGCCACCAATCGACAAACCATCGTTGGTTCACGTCAACAGAACAGGACATGAAGACGTGATGTTTGTGCATTGAGCAGCAACAAACATCTTCATTTTCACCTCCTGCCTTACAGCAACTCGGAGGGGACACACCACTTACACCCCCTTTCGACCAAACACTGTTCAGGTGCTGGTTCTGAGCCAGCGCCTACTCTGGAACCAGTTCTTTGCTCCCAGTCAGGAAAACTGGTTCCAGAGTGGTACCAACACCTTGCTGGTCCAGAACAAAGAACCACTTGTGTCAGGGGCTGGGGGCGGGGTTATCATGAAAAACATCCATCAAAGTCGACAGTTAAAGAGCTCATTACGACCCATATTTACTTGTGGTGTTAGGCGGTGACCTCTAGTGGTCAGGGTTATTATTACAGCAGCAAAGGAGGAAGTCAGGTGAAGTACTATAAAAAGCAACAGAGGCTGGGTCAAACAAGCACAGGACTTTCATTCAGGAGACCGCTGTTTGTAGGCAGCGTGAAACAAAAAGGCAATGGTGAGTGCTCTTAACTTGGTAATGTAGGTAAGTAACGTAACTACATTTCCGTATGTAACATATGTATAAATTGAACTTCATTTACAAGGTACTAGAATTAGTTTTAGTGTCTGAACACTAAAACTTTTCAGTCGTTTAGGAACGAGGACGTGTTGGTTGTTTCAGTTTGTACCGAGGTCTTTGTGCCCTGAAGCCACAGCTCGTATCTGGTTACTTTCATCTCTGACAGCAGTTTGGAAAAATAATGTAAAATGTCTGTAACTCCAACCTCAAAGTATTTTTACCTCTAAAATGTACTCAGCTGAAGTACATCAGTACATGTATTTACTGTGAACGTGTTGAGTTGTCACATTACACTGCAGTTCACTGCTCAAAGGTCCAAGTTGAAGGAAAGTTGAACTCGTCAAATACCGACACTCTGGGTTGGTAGGTCGGGTCAAAGCGTCAGTGTATTTCAGTGACCGGTTAACTGGAGCACCCAGCTGTCACAGAAACTACAATGTCTTGCTTATGTTCATGAAAGATGGACTAAAACTGGACATTTTCCTGCTTCCTTCCCTCCTCTTGCTTCTTCACTCCTCTTAAATCAGTCAAATCTCTCTACTAGTCTTCGTATTGCTTCTCCACCGCCTCCTCTTCCTCCTTCATCCTCCTTTCATTCTCCTTCTCCTCAGCTTCCTCCTCTCTCTCCTCTCGTTTTCAGCTGTTGTCCTTACATCACATTGCCTTCTTCAGTCAATGAATTTCATCATGCAGAGGGTGTGTGTGTGTGTGTGTGTGTGTGTGTGTGTGTGTGTGTGTGTGTCTGTGTGGAGGAGGATAGTGTATCATCATTGCATCAGACCCACATTTCCAAGAATAGAAGAAAAACTAACAAACAAAACAAAGTACCAGAAAATAACAGCACAAAGGAAAGGGAAAATACTGCATCGTGTAGCTATTAAATCCACGATCAGCAGCATCTCACTGCAGCACTTTATGGACGAGTACTTCATCTCCAAAATCAGATCATTCCATCCACAAGCCACTGATCAGCGACGTAATCTGATGAAAATACATTAAATGTTTCAAACATTTCCTGGAATCCTGATGCAAACTCAGGAGTCAGGATGACGAGTCGCTGAGTGCAAAGACATGTTTACACTTTTAATTTATAAGTTTCCTTTCCTCTGATAAAACAATCAACAGTAATTTGAGATCTATGCATAATCAAGACGATATGATTCAGCACGAACAGCACCCAGGATTTAATGGCCTGCCAGCAGCAAGGACTCGTGGGAAATATTGTTGAAAGCCAATAAATTAGTGTTGCAGCTCGTTAAAGTTTAAAACTAAAACTTTCACTCCTTCAAGTTTAGTTTTTAAAACATAGTTTTGTGTTTGTGAGCTAAAACTTATTCAACTCCTGGACCTAGTTTGAGTTGCTCAAATATCTAAATATCTCAGGTGTGATGTGAACTAAACACTTCCACCAGAATCAACAACAACAAAAGTAAAGTTCCTTGTAATATTTTTCTCTCAAAATTTCTGTCCTATTCAAACAAAACTTTTATTCTAACTGAAATATCTCTAACTGAATCAATAGTCAACCTAATCATGAAATCAATGACGCTTCGCAGCTCTACCTTCGCTTCTATCTCTATCACGAATGAGATTCAGGAAAAAGAGGTAGAAGTTCTGTATTTCTTGTGTTGCAAGTTATGTATAGTTGCACTGTAACAGTGACATGATACATCTTATATATATAAAAACTCCATATCCATTTCCAAAAAACCCTCCTCCTGCAGTATATCAGTCTGTACTTACAAACCACAGGTGATTCAATCCTCAAAAATACAACCACAGGTCCTCAAATGACGTGTTTCTGTAATAATACTCCATATTGAAGTTTAATGCCAGTAACTTCGAGAGAAGATTGATGCATTTGTTGTGCTTTTTTGACCCCCCAAAAACTTGATCTTCGATTTCGTAATGTGCTATTTTTAAAGCTGAGCAGCTCTGCATGTTGGCAGCTTCTGAGGGAAGTGCAGGATGACGGCTTGAAATTTTGAGGGCTTCAAAAAGTCAGGAATCAATACTCACACTTCAGTACTGGCTGGTGATGATGGAGGACTAAAAGAGACCAAAGAGATGAGAGAAGGAAAGGATCTGATGTTACAGAGTCCAGTTCTCACTCTCTCTTTCTCCGGCTGTTCAATACAGATATGTCCAATGTTTTGATTACTCAGTATGAGCGTAAACTGAACAACAAGGACAGCCCCTCTTCTTCTGACAGCAGTACTGATGGGATGGTCCCCAGGGTCTATCCTTGGATTCTTGGTCCATTACAATTAACGTAACACACAAAAAAACGCTATCCTTCCTTAGAAGTACCTCAATATACATTTCTATGCAGACGATACAGTTTTATATCAACATGGGATTGAACGAATTGTTGGCGTGTTGGTTGATTGATTTGTTTGCTGGTTGTTCTGTTGGTTGGTTTGTTTGTTGGTTACAGAATAGTATCCATGTGGTTAAAACATGCACAACACAAACAAAAGTTAAGATTGTTGGCAAGAATTTCAAAAGTAAACAATGGAAGTTTTAAAGATTTTTCTCAATAACTTTGCGTTTAGAGCGATTCAACGAGAAGCTTCCCTCACAAATAGGGAAACTGTTTGCATGCACTATTATTATATAAAAAGCAACTGTTGTCTGTGTGATATTAAGATTTTGGTTTACACAGATTAGATTGACACACAGAGCTGCAGCCTCTGTGTCAAGAATAAATGAACATTATAACATTAATGATGGACAGTTTTACTGCAGAACTGTTGTATTAGATGCCATTAACATAAACACCTCAAATGTAGCCTATATAAAACATTTATATACTGCAGTTTTGTTTGTGCATATCTGCCTACCTTTTGCCTAAACTGACTGACTGAGCTGGGACAATATACGTAACCCTGACAACGTGTCGTTCCAGCCAAATTAAGACGTCTCTCTGATGTGGGTTACGGCTTCATACCAGAGTCAGACGGAGCTGAAACCGAGCTTCTCCGCTCTCCTGCCTCCGTCAGGATCACATTTTATGAGGCAGAGAAAGAGTTGGAGGAGAGGGAGTAAAAACATGTCTGCTTTTATCCACCTGAACAGCTCCCTTCTCTTTTTAATAGAGTTTGTTTAGCAGTATGAAGCCGAATGCAGGATGTGTGTGTTACTGTGTGTGTGCGTGTCTAAAGCTCGCTACAGCTACCAGCACCCGTGGGGCATTCAGGTGTAAAAGCAGCAATAAAGGCGTGGGATTTCTGAGGGATGGAGAGGAAGGCTGGGGATTTTGACAGATCGAAAGATGGAGGAAGAGAGGAAGAGAGGAAGAGGAGAGAGGGGAGAGAGGAGAGGGGAAGGGTAAGAGCGAGGTGAAGAGGAAGAGGAGGAGGTGAGGTGACGCAGGATTTCACACAGGGTGTTGCCCTACTTTTCACTTCAGCTGCTCTCTGGTTCAGGCTTTCCCAAAATCTCTGCCTTTCCCAAACTGAGCTGCAACTGTGTCAAAAAGGAAAACTGGGATTTAACAGTCGATACCCTGCGTCAGTTAACATGCCACTGGTGTGCCGTTTGTTCTTATTGCAGTTATTCAAGGCAATATGAAAGAAAAGCTTTTGAGTCAAACATCTTCGAGTATTTGTTACAAAAAGCGAGCTGCAGCAGGAACATTTAAAATGGTTGAAGATTGAATAGCTTGCACCGACCAAATTCGGATAACATTCAATTAAATATGCAATCAAACCTGACAACTACGAGCTACATCAATTATATATTGTTGTTTCCTGCAGTTCTTAGACATACGTGAAGCTCGAACAGGCAGATGTTTTCAGACTGAGGCATCTCTCTGGGGAAGTGAAGGAGAGCTGAAGGGTGAGAGGAGGGAAGGACGTGAAACAAAAACTGAGGTGAAACGGAGGCAGTTTGGTCAAACTAATCACCAAACGTCACATTTATTTATGTTGCAGCTTTACATTTTGTTTCTGTGACAACGTTGTGCTTATGGTCGAGTTAGGTTTAGGCCTGTTGAACTGGAGATATGCTGTACCAGCCTGTCTGCTTCTGTGTCTGAAGTGCTAAAGTCTCACCTGCAACATTTAGCAGCTGTTTGAACACACTGTTTACACTGATTTCACCATTTACACTCAATTTATGAAAGAAGAAACATGTTATTGATCTAAACATGTCACATTTTACAAACACACTAACCAGTAACCAGTATAGGCTTCTTCTTTGTCCCCAGACTCCCTTAACAAATGTGTCAGTTTAGTGAGTTGTTGAGTTGGAGACACTTTATAAACTGTGTGAAACTCTGTCTCTGACTAACTAACAAAGATTAAACCTGCACTATCAGACTTTAAAAACACCTGCAAGCGGTTTCATACAGTTTGCTTTTATTTTGAAACGTGTATGATGGTGTGTTCCCTTCTTTCTGTCTTCAACAGGATCAATACCAACGAAACCAAAGAAGCTACAGGACACATCAGAGGAATGCTGCAATTTACTCAACAAAAAACAATGTGTGTGTGTTTTAACCTTCTACACACACCTCACAGACACACAAACACACCTTGATTAACGCACACAAAGAGCTGTTGTACAGTTGCTGGAGGAGGAATCGAGTGTTAGTGATTAAGTGTCTGTCTGACCGCAGGAAACATTTTTCGCCCCGGGAAAAAACAATGAATCATTTCAAATCATTTCTATAGAGCTGAACAACTATTTAAACAACACAACCAGCAGCTGAAGAGGAAATGCTTCATTCATGTTACAGGTGATTCAGGTAATGAGGTTCACACTTATATATTAACAAACATCACTCAGCGTGTGAAGCTCGAGCTGTTTACCATAAAGCCTTGTTTTTACTTTATTTGTCAGGAAACGTTGTTTAAAGCGCCCTGCTGCGAAACGTGGCATCACGTAAAGTATGTCTGATTATTAACTGACAAAAGAGTCGACGTGTGCAGGACGAAGGCGCACAGATTAAACTATCTTCTCATTTGAATGTCTGCAGAGATGCTGCAGCACTCAGGGATCGACTTTTATCTACATAACACAAGAGTCTTCTTTAAACCAGCTCCACACATGCACTCAGCGTCAGGCTGCTCAGCGTCTCTGCTGAGCTGAAGGATTTACGTCTTTCACGTTCGCCTCTTTTAATGAAGTCTTTCCAGTTTATAAAAGTCAGACAGCAGAGTTGTTAAAGGCTCAGGCACATCTGTTTTCCCCAATCGAACATTAATATGAGCACATGGACGAAATGCTGAACGTTGATTCAATATTGCAGTTAATATTTAGATTATTGTTTTATGAACTGGACTTATTCTGTGTCGTCACGAAATTAAATGAAAAAATGAAATGAAAATAAAATAGTTGCAAGGAAGACGCGAACATGTTCTCCCTCCCACCTCGTCAAACGCAGCAGCTCGCTCAGTGGCCTTTAGTTTCACACTGTGACGCTCTGTCTTCACCTGTAGTGTCGCACAGTAATAAATAATATAATAATAAATAATAAATAATAAATATGAAACGCTGAGTTAGGTTGAGGCCCCAAAACGTCTTTTAGGAAACGTTCATACTTTTGGTTAAAATAACTAAGTTACACCAAACATCAAAATATTTCAGTAACCTACAGGTGAACAGACGCACCTGGCAGGTAAATCCCTTCATCCCATCGAGTGGTTTCATCTCAAATCCTCGGTGTGTTCACTGAACCGAGATTGTGTCCGGCCCCCGAGCCCCGTGACGGGGGCCAGCCCCCCCGACCTGGCAGGTATAACTCACCGCCCGATGTGGCATTTAATCTCAATTGAGCCAAAATGGCCGAAGGCTGTGTGACATTGTGGTGACATTAAGCAGCAGTAATCTGTGAGAAATGGCTCTTCAGAGGCCACTGCCACACCAACGTACACACATCATCTCGTGTGTGTGTGTGTGTGTGTGTGTGTGTGTGTGTGTGTGTGTGTGTGTGTGTGTGTGTGTGTGTGTGTGTGCGCAGAGAGTACATCCAGTTGCAGTGGGACACACCGACAGAAGTGTTGCATCAATCCATCATACAAAATGTAACTCAGTCCTGCTCTTCCTCCTCTTGTTTTTCTGTTTCATTGACATTTTTACTTTTCTTTCCTTCTTCTGGTCTTTTTCCTCTTTACCTTCAAAATTCACACACACACACACACACACACACACACACACACACACACACACACACACACACACACACACACACACACACACACACACACACACACACACACACACACACACACACACACACACACACACACACACACCTGAGAATAAAGTCGAGCCCGAGCGATATTCGACTTTTATGACCGTTTATAAGGACCTAAAAACAATCCATAATCAGCTGATATACACACATTTTATTTTGCAGTTTAGATTTTAAATCAAATATTGATCAAAACAAGCCTTCAGTGAAATCAAATGCAGTCATTCAATCAGTCATTGTTATTGATCAATAAGTCTGTTATTAATGTCTAACACACAGTATATCTGGGATCATTTACAGCGATCCTGTCCACGGATGAAGCCGGTTTTAATGTGGCTTATTTCCCTGTTGTTGGCATCGTGGCGACGTTAACTGCTGGACAGAGCAGAGAGAGTGTGTGTCGTCACTGCTGAGTTCATGCACGTCACGTGTTTAAGTCGCAGATTCATAAAGTGTCTCACTTACACAGTTTGTACAACTACTGTACATGTAGTTATCAGAATAGTCTGAGTCAGAAACAGTCGGTCCGCTCCAGATGAGGGCAGAAGTGCATTCAGGTGCACATGTTGGACTCTGAAATCTTGCTTTGTACAGCGAATGTTACGTGCATCGTCAGGGACGTCGTGGTGCGTTCAGTTGCACCACATGAAAATGTTGTCAGGGCATAAAAGTCTAACAGCAGCAGAGACGTCAGTGCTGATTTTCTTTATTGAAAATTGAATTGAATCGTGACCTGAAAACCAAAAGTCAAATGTATTTGGACTTGGAGAATCATGACACTTCACTGGGAATTTCACAATTATTTTTTTCTGCATTATATTAGAAAAAGGTTTCATACTGATGCACATCGGTCAACAAATAGTGTCCATCAGTACTGATTTATGTGTGAAAGGCCAATATTGGCCCCCGATACATCGAGCTCTTCAACAAACACAGCCGACGTATCGAAATAAACAAATATGGATAAATGCAAACATACGAGAACAAACAGGACACAAATTAAATACGACAGTCTGATGCTCCACCTCAGGGCGTCTGTTTGACTTTTTAAAGTTTTTACAAGGTTTAATTTTTTCTTTATCGTCTTCAGGATGTTTCATTTATAGCTCACCAACCTGTCCTCACCCTCCCCCCCTCATACAGCTCACCGTATGGATCTGCACTCAGGGGAGGAAACCTGAAGCCAGAGAGCACCGAACACCAGCAGCCTCCACAGAAGTGTGTACCTTTACATACGTGTGTGTGTGTGTGTGTGTGTGTGTGTGTGTGTGTGTGTGTGTGTGTGATATGGATTTTTCAAGAAGCCTAGTATGCAGGTGCATATTTCTCCTCTGATACATTTAATCCATGAGTCAGTGTGGGCGAGAGGCAGAGACACACACACACACACACACACACACACACACACACACACACACACACACACACACACACACACACTTGCTTAAGTCAATAACAACAACGAAAATTATTATTATTATTATACAAAAGGAAGACACAATAAAACAGGATGAAGATCAGACACCGGGGGCAACTTTGAATGATACTCTGAAGCGTCCTGCTGTTTTTAAGCAGCCTGCACACGTGAGAGCAGCCAGAACCGAAGACATACCTGAAGCAGGCAGCACTTACATCACGTTTACATTTGTTTTTCATCAGGCACATATAAATATGACCTGTGAGAGTTAATGTCCACCGTCTACTGTTCAGAGCACTACAGGCTGGACCAACTATCTCAAGCAGAAGACACTAACTATCACTGAAAATATAAGAGAACTTCTTGTCTTCCACAAGGTGCCGTTTACAACCCGGCTGCTCTTGGAGGGGCAGCCCGCCCCTCAGACATCCAGCTGCCGCCTCTCTCTAGCCTAGTAACACGCTAAGTGTAGCCCAAGAAAAGCAGCAGCCAGGAGGTCAGGAGCGACTGCAACAGCCGGAGAGAGTGGTGTGTTTCCTGGGTGACTACAGGTCAGTTACAAAAAGCTCCGTCATCACGTTTAAACCATCTTCAGACACACAGACGGTGCTGCTGGACCCACACTCATGATACCGTGTTTCCACCCAAGCCTGCGTCCACCACTGCTTCAGTCAGCTTTCTTAGCATCTACATTAGAAGCACACTGGAGACAACATCATCTGAAGTCCAGCAAACCACGCTAGCTTCAGTGGAAATATCTAAATAACAGCTGGACGATTGTCTTGAAGCTTGAAATACATCCCATAATAACTTTGATGACTTTTCATCTGGTCAAAGCTTTTGTGTCCAACACGTTGGTTCATGAAACACCTGCAGAACTGGAGACGTTCGGCCGCGGCTCCACTTTGTCTTTACTGCTGATTTAAGAACTATAATTTACTTTAATCAATTTCTTTTCCATTTTATTTCATCTTTGTTTTTTGATCTACTCAACGTTTCCCATTCGAAGAGCCCAAATATATTTATCTGTTCTTTGTGAAACGTGCCGTCTGAATATGATAATTCGTCCCTCTGTGATGCGACCGTCTCCTGCCTGCAGATGTCAGCATGCAAATCTGATCATTAAAGTTTCGACTCCTGCAAACTCAAATAAAATGTTCAGAGTTGACTGTCAGTCACACGGTTTGTTTGCTAAAATGGAAAAATATAAACGCACGAAAAGGTCTGATGGACAGCTGTGTGTGTGTGTGTGTGTGTGTGTGTGTGTGTGTGTGTGTGTGTGTGTGTGTGGAGATGAAAGCCGGTAAGAAAGAGGCAGACAGAGGGACTGACAAGCCCCTGTTGGGAATGGCCAAGAGACTGCTGATGCATTATGGGAACAAAGTGACCAGCAGTGAGGTGATTAGCCCGGAGTTGCCACGGTAATGAGGGAGTGCGTCTTGTGTTGGTGAGTGTGTGTGTGTGTGTGTGTGTGTGTGTGTGTGTGTGTGTGTGTCTCACCTGTCTCTGCATCAGTGCCAGTGTTTGTTGTCCCTCCACCATCAGTCTCGCCACCGTTTTTGGATCCTCTACTGTCGTGTTGGCCCTGAAGGCATCACGCACCCGCCGCAGTGCATAGGTCCTGCAATAAACACACACACACACACACACACACACACACACACTTCAGTTTCAAACTGTAACGTGCGATAAAGAGAAGGAGACAGAAGACAATAAAAAATATCAAATATGTGCAGTCGAGACACTGAACTCTCTGAGGGGTTTATGAAAGCAAACAACAAGCAAACAAACAAACGCAGAAACCTGACATCATCAGGTGGGACGGGAAAAAACAAAATGAGACAAGACAGAAAAAGACACAAATTAGCACAGATGAGATAAAAATAAAACCTCAAGGCAGCAACATGAAACGAACAGCAGAGCTGAGGTGGAGACGCTGTCAACCCGACGACTCGCTGATGGAAAAATGCACAGTATGTATTTTCGCCTCTATGGGTCTGAAAAACAGACAATAAAAAATAGGTTTGTCGAGTGTTTGAGGACAGATCCAGACCTGCTGGAGGACTAAACACCTGGAGTCTCATCAGGTTCTGACCCGGAGCCGTTCACCGACGGGAGCAGAGCTCAGAGTTACTGTTGAACTTGTGGATTTATCCGTGTTTCAGCATCATGTGACGTCATCCAAGTGAAATTTCCCAGTTGGAAACATGTTGTTCTGATAATTCTGACAGCTCATGAACCGTCAGTGAATGCATGCAGGAAATCAGGACGTGAACAGAACAGGGTAGTTCTGCACAGGACAAAACAAACAAGCTCGTACCTAAAAGAGGCGGCTGGTGCACCTACTTCAGACAACGTGAATGCTAACGCTTTTAGCTTCGCAGCCTTCTGCAGACTGATCACAGCAGACGAGCTGTGTGGAGACGTCTGATGTTTTCTTGGTTGTGTTTTCAGCTGCTTCAGCTGTTCAGCAGAACGCTGCACTCTGTTTTACCGTCTCCAAACAGACTCGACTGAATATATATTAGTTGAACTCACAAGTTATTAAAGAGCGTTTATTAAAAGGTTTAAACTGACTGATGTCTCATGTTGGCCGTTCTGTTTTAGAGGTTTCAGAATCAATATAACTTTTACAGGCTCGACTAATAAGAGGTGGTGTTTTATATTACAGATCCGTAAATCGACCAATTATGTTTTGAATAAAAGCCTCGGAGGCTTACTGAGGTAAATGTATTGCGTTTGAGCTGAGTTCAGTCTCGATGCACATTTTCACTTCTATTAAAAAACAAATTGCTTCTTTTCAGCACAATAAATATTCATTCTCCCGCATGTGTTGAATTGTATCTCAACTACTTCCTGGAATCAGTAATCAATAATCAGTAATCAGTACGTGTCAACAACTCAACACTTTCTACATCTTCCCAACACAATACCACATGACGTCATCTCTCACTCCCTTCAAGGAAACTTTTAGTGAAACATGCAACCGTGAGCTTTGTTGAACTAACGTGAACATGAGCGTGACTCCCTCATAAATAGATTTTTGTAAAGTGCAGAGTGAATTATTTTTCTCCACCAGCAGCTGCTGTACCGTCCAAACGTGGGTGTTAGAAATCTGCCAAGTTGGACCTCAGTAACCTCAAATCCAGACAGCGCCGGACAAACTCACTATTTTCAGCTTTTGTTTCAGCTTGAGGCCACGATGACCAGAGTCCAGAACAATAAATCATCAGGAAGCAAATCAAAACAGACAAATTGGAAACACTGAAGTATTTCCTGACAGGAGCTGAGAAGAGAAAATGATTATTGGTTTAATTTTCTGCTCTTTTTCTCGATAACACTCGGGCCTCATTACAGCTGGCAGCTCCTCTGATGTGGGGAAACTACACCATCGACCTTGGGAAGTTACAGCGCTGCCTGGCGAAGCCATTCATCTTCCCCGTCTGTCTTTGTGTCGCAAGCTCATTTAGGATTTAAGACAGAACCAATAAAAGTGTGATGGATCTGATTTACATGCTGTGGTTGAATACAGGGAGCGTCACAAGGACATGACGGAGGAGTGACGAGGAAACAGGATTAAGTCCCTCTGAAGGTGAGACGGAGGGAACGACAGTGGACGGATGGAGGACGGAGAGAGGAGGTTTATCCTGTTCTTACTCCTGAAACATTATGTAAAATGATCCCAAACGTCTCGCTCAAAGTAAATTCATGCCGTTGTTGAACCACATGGAGTACAGACATGGTTTCAAGCTCGTTTGAAAAGTTATTAGATTATTATCCTTCTCCCAAGCTGTGCAGCCCTGCAACTGCCCCTATTAGCTGGAAAACACAATGGGTCCACATCATACAGTCAAAGTTCAAATGTAATAACAATATCACTGAAAATGAACACTGAATGATGAAAGGATGACAGGAAGTCAGAACCTAATGAGGACGGACAGGAGGAAAAAAAGTCAAGGATGGAAGGAAGCGATGAAGGAAGTAAAGGATGAAGCGATGAAGTGAAAAGTAAAAGCAGACATGTGTAAACAAAGACAGGAATCAAAGATGGAGAAAAGCTCTAACAAAAGAAATCAAGGAGAAGGAAGAGCGAGTGTCTTTACAACGAAAGAGAAGATGAGGACGGAGGAGACAAAAGCTGCTGACAGTTTGTCATTCAGACGTCCATCTCTTTATCGTTCGTCCCCTCAGTCTGAAGCTCAGCGGGGCCGAAGACGAGGCCTTCAGGCTCCTCCATCAAACTGATTCATACGCAGCCCTCAGCTAATGGAGGCAGCGTAATGAGCACCGCCACTAACGAGCACGACGAAAGACGGAGAACAACAAAGAGATCAGAAAGTGCTGGAAACGATCAACAGGGAGGGAGGAGGTGACGGCGTGTCCAGCAGCTCGACGTCTGCTCTGGACAGGAAGTGACACAGGAAGTGACGCATGGTGACAGACTGACAGCACACAGAAGTTTCACAAAGTCAAACTCCATTTTTAACGTGTGGTCTCGTCTGTTAGTGTAGAGAAGATAATTAAGTGCCTACAGAACACAGCTTAAGATACAGAAAACGGCAAAAACGGAAAAATGGCAAAAGTCTGCATGGAGGACGACGAGGTGGACAGTCGCGTTAGAGAAGCACTGGACTTTCCCCAGGAGACGGCTGTTTGTGTCCATGGGGAACCAAAAGTCAGCGGTGAGCTAAAGTTACAGAAGTAACGCAGTTGTTTTAAATCAGATCACAATGTTGTCCTGAACCTAAACAATCAGCGAGTGTACAGCGTTGTGTGCTGCGATGGTTGTGTCATTATGTGAGTCACTGGCAACCGACCTGCTGAGTCATGTAGGTGTGAGGATGTTCGAGTGTCCTGTGAAAGGTTTAGTCCAGCTGGTTTAGCTCATCGTGAAGTAGCCTTGAACTTAGTTCCTGACAAACAGACTCATTTTGGATTGCTCATGGTCGTTTTCAAAAGTCCTTATAACTTATTCCTGCAGATTAACTTGAGTCCATTCAGAACGTTTCATGTCACGTCTTCATATTTCCACCAGATTAAGGAGAGCGGCATCAGAAAGTATCTAAAAGTGTTGTATCGATGAAAATCAGATAACGATACGGACCTTTACTTATCCTGAAGTGTGGGATCTTGTCTTTCTAGAGTTTGACGTGAGACTCAAAGTGAGGATATCTCTCATCTGTAACTTTGACTCTGACTGATCTTTGACTCCCACAAGCCCTCAAACTTTATGGAAGTGAAGTTCCTGCAGAGCTCCTTTAATGTCCTCGATCACACACCTGCACTTCCTCTGCTCCGACAGGTCCAAACATCTGCCGTGATCAAGGCTCGGCTATTCTTTCTATCGATTATCGTCAGCAGCAGATACAGATTATTTACTGTACGCTGAGCTGCTGTGTGTGAATTGTTATCTTTTAAAGTGCGTGAATGATTTATCTCCGTGTCTCGTCACTTAAACTTCAGAGGGAATTCTCTCGTGTGATCTCTGGAAGATGAGAAGGAGGAGAAGGAGGAGGAGGAGGAGGTGAGAAGAGGAGGAGGAGGAAATTTCCACCATCGTTTTAGTCGTATTGTGATAAGCTGACAGCTTTTCACTACACACACACACACACACACACACACACACACACACACACACACACACACACACACACACACACACACACACACGATGACAGTGCGTGACTGAATCCACCGGGGAGAGTTATTTTTAATGAAGACAAAGACAGACATAAGGAGGACACAGAGGAGAGAGAGACAGATGGAGAGACATCGATGACAAACCAGAACAAGAGAGCGACGAGGTGAGAGACAGTTTGACTCAGCTTCACATGAAAGACAAAAACACTGAATCAGTCTGTGACTTGCTGTGGTTTTTGTTGTCGTTCCTACGCTGAGAGATGACCTACTTCTGACAGTCTGCTTCTTCCTCTTCCACCCACCCTTCCTCCATCTTTCCCTCTCCGTCTGTCTCTAACACACCTGACAGGTTGGAGCTCAGCACGGCTTCGTTCCCCTGGTTTTTAAAAACCTGTTTTTGAGGCAGAGCTGTGAGATACAGTGAACGCAGGAGGGCAAAACATCCATTTTCTGATTCAGATCAATCCTCATCTGATTGATACGATATCAACTGATTAAAACCAAAGATCAGCCTTTAATTATACTTCATGTCTGTTTCCTGCGGTACGAATTAACACTCACTGTTTGGCGAGTAAACCTCAACGTCATCTGCAGATGTGGACGTTCTGATGACTTGAGACTCGACCTAAACTCTGAAGTTAAAGACTTGTGACTCGGCTGGAGGCAGGTCGACTTGGATGACTTGTCCGTGTTTATTTTATGTTTTCAGTTTAGTTTTTGCAGTTTGGCTTCTATAATAATACTTCTGATTGAGAAGAATTAAGAAAGCTGTAATAAAGTTGTTATACGTACATTTATTTCTCTACATCTCAATGTGGAGTTTGATCCATTTTTTACTCCAATAAATCCTCAACATCTGCATCTGTTTGTTTCCTCTCCTCTGTGCTCGACATCTCCCTGTGCTGAAATGATCCATTGTGTATGTTAATAACCCCAAACCGGCTCCATTTATGTTTAAATTACATTTCAGTGTTTACGTTGTGCTTCCTGTTACCATTATCTGCTGCGCTGATCTGATTTTCCTGTTTCATCTCACTCCTGTTTATTTCTCTGTCTCTCTGTCTCACTAACAAAGCTCTCCAAATTCGGCCAAACTCTCCCACCTTTCCTCCCAGGAAGTGCTGCGAGCGCCTGCATCAGCTGTTATTGTACTCAGACTTCAAAATACAGCCTGCAGCAACGTCTGGCATATTCAGGTCATTCCACAACAATCCAACAAGTACACCGGCACGCCACGAACTGGGGCTGACGAGGGGAAGCCCACAGCAGGATTCAAACTCTCCGTTTTGACAAATCGCTCTTATAACTGGTGCAGCGCCTGTTCAAAACATGCTGCTCAGCTCAGATTATCTGGTAATGTGAGGCGTTCACAGATCCAGTCTGAAGCTCCTGAACTGCTCACACACTCAAACACGTTTGATATAAAAGATGGAAGATCTGGATGATTACAATGACCGCAACAACCAATGAGAGGCCTCCCTGAGCAGCTGACGGTGCTCCCAAACATTGGTAAACTATCTAGCTCTAGAGGCTAATGTTAGCTAGCATGCTACTCTCGACAGAAACTTAAAATCTCTCCTCCAGTTCTTTCTGAAGAATAAAAACCTGCGTTGACGGCGTCTCCCCAATCATCCCGACTCGTTTAACCCTCAGAGCGCTGAAGCCACGCCCCTGCTGCTGCACAGGGCGGTGATCGCCGTTTATCCAAATTTATTAATATTGAACGTTTTGCGTGTCCAGACTTCAACACTTCACTTCCTCCAGTCCTCGTGAAGTCATCGTTTCTCTAAACGCTCTGATTGACCTGTCCACAGAGTCACCTAAGAAGGCGACCTACGACCTCGACCTCGCTTGTGTTCGGACGAGAGGCCAAAACGTACACGAAAATGTTTGTTTTGCAAAATAATCGTACGAGTGTGGACGAGACTTTAAACTCCAGTCTTGTGTCCTAAAATCAAAGATATACATATTAATGAGCAGGTAGTTCTTTAATTAACCCGTGTTGTCTCGTTCACCACTCATAACCACTCTTTAGGTTCAGTTGGACCGACAGTCAACAAGCCAGAACTCTTCATTCACTGAATGACAACGACAAGCTACAGATCGTCACATTTAAGAAGCTTAAAAAAATAAAATAAATTAATTAACTAATTTTCTTTTGATTGAAAATGTGATTAATCGACTGACTGTTGGCTCTTCGAGGCAGCGTCTGCCACCAGTGCACCAGCAGGACAACACATAAACCAGACGAGGTGGTTGTAGTTTTAATGGACTACAAAGTCCACAGAAAACTCGTCGTGGAAGTTCTGATCCTTTCATTTTCAGACGTGTGTTTCCTCTGCCAGGACCGACTCTCCACACATGAGGTCTGCGAGGCGGTGGACCGAACCAGCTGCCCGTCTCTGGAATTTATTTTATTTGGACCAGCAGCGGGAGGAGGCCATCTCTCATCTGGCCGCTCAATAATTCAACACAGCGGCGGTCCGCATGAAGGCTAGCAGGGAGCGCCGGCTCTCTGATGTCCGTGTGGAGGGCTGTGTGTTCTGACAGTTGAAGACGCTGTCCCAACCTCACCCCAACCACACACACAGACACACACAGAGACACACAGAGACACACACACAGACACACAGACACACACACACACACACACACACACACACACACACACAGACACACACACACACACACACACACACACACAGACACACACAGGACTGAAGATGAATAAAATGGGGGGAGAAGATGAGGATGAGCAAACATAGCTGAGATGTATGGGTTGAGAACGCAGCGTTTCAGCCTCTAATACCGACTTTGTGGCGATAAAAGCAGTTTTAAAAGCCCAGACGGTCGCAGCTGTGGGAGGAGATGTCACGAGAGCCCAGAGGCTTCTCATATACATCCCATAATGTTCAATTTTAAAGAGTGCCGGCTGAATGTGAGCACAAACACACCGACGGATATGAAGGGACAAAAGGTCACAGATTGCTGTAGAGAACAGAAAGCAATAAGGTGCAGGTGCAGCTGACCTGGTGCATTGTGGGCCGCGGCGTCCAGCTAAACGATGCATGGACAGTTTAGATTAAATATGTTGAGCTTCATGTTTGATAGATAAAAATACTGATTGGATTTTAAAATGCTTTCTGCAGCATTCAGGAAAAAGTTGATTTCACAATAAGAAATGTTATCTGCCGTCACACCAAACTCCATTCACAAATTCAACACTTTAAAGTTCCTTTGCTTACATGCTAATGTAGACTTAGCAACAGTTATTGGCCGCGTTTCCCAGATTCGTTAAGAAGCTCTTAAGTGCTAAGATCTTCTTAGGAGCGCTCTTAAGAACGCTGTGAAAGAAGGATGTGTTTCCCAGAGTCGCTCTTAGCTTAAGAAGATCTTTCACTAAGAAGGAAATGTAAGATCGAGCTGACCCACTCTTAACAGCCTTCTTAGCGACCAAATGCTCAGTGATCAAGCGCGTCAGGGAAATTTATATCCTCCACTTTGCGAAATAATAAAACAATGCTCAGTGTTGAAATGCGCTCATAGCTGCGGACCACTGGCGCAAGAAAAAAAAATAAGAAAATGGTAGATGAAAAAAAAACGTTTTATTGAATAACACGTTTAAGTTTTCCGCAACATCTGCATATATGAGTTTATAGTACTACACATAAAAAAAACAACCCTGTGGCATTTCACAGATATCAAGGGAACAGATGTATTAAACTCAGCTGAACCTCATCCAGAGAGGCTTCACCTGCTACTCTGCGTTGCCCAAGTCCGCGCGTGTGAGAAACCACGGCTGCAATACAGCACATTCTCCCTGCAAACCAACAGCGTCGCCGTGCGCGAAGCCAGACGGTTTACATAAATGCATACGTGCGTCAGCACTTCTCCCCACTGGACGTGCTGTCAGACCGGGCTGTCCAGGCAAAGTACCGGCTGCCCCGTGCGGAGATCCAACAGCCGTTGGATCTCTTTGCCTGGACAGCCCGGTCTGACAGCGCACACACACACACACACACACACTTATGCGCTGATAAAGGGGTGGGTGATCGATCTGCCTGGCATCGATTGATTCAGCACAGCAGCACCGCGGTGGACAGCTCCCACTAAGAGCTTCTTCAGAAGCTTCTTTGGCTTGATCTTAAGGTTCTCCTAAGAAGGCAGTTAAGAACGCGTCTGGGAAACACCCGCATCTTAGCGCTCCTTCTTAGCCGAACCCTTCTTAAGAGCCTTCTTAAGTCCTTAAGAACGATCGAATCTGGGAAACGCGGCCATTATCAGTGACTTTTTGAAAAGCGCATGGGCTGCTCTTCACATCGGCATGAATTACATCCACCAGATTGTGTTCATTCAAAAAGAAAATACACCACTTTTAAAGCTGGTTCACCTGCTATAGTGGTAGCTATAGTTACCGGTTGTTGACAAGCAATGCAGCATTCAAAAGGCTTTTTTAAAATTAAAATGTTCTTTTCTTTTTTTTTTTTTTTTTTTTTTTTTAAAATGGGGTCTGGTGCAGAGCTCACCACGTAAAACACGGCAGGTTAAATAAAAATCACATCCTGCAAACTTGATGGAGAACAACAAGGGAGCGAATCATAGAATAACTCACGATATGATTAACGACACGTTGCCCGTGGTTACGATAATATCACGATATACTTGAAATATTCCAAGACAATCAAAGACACAAACATGGCTCAGTAAATAAAGTTTACAGGAGTCATGAAGTAGTGAGTTGAACCGTCAGGAGTCTGTTCAGAGCAGCTGCATGTTTTGATAAAAATATTGATATTTGGCGTCAGTGTGATAATTATATTGCAAGAGGACGCGATATGATACACTGACAAATCAATATTTTATCCCATCACCAGAGAACAATGGGACAAAACAGCATCATTAATGTTTGAACTGAATTATTCTCCAGAGCTCAGCTAAAAACACAGAAACACTGAATCTGTCAGCATGTAGGCCTGTTTGTACCCGCTGCTGACAACCTGATCCCCACTTCACCTGATCTCTGCTCGGAAACAAGAGCGCCCGTAATGAAAACTGACAACAAAATGACGCGCGCGAAAGGTAAATAACATAAATAAAATATCGTGTTTGTCCTGCAGTTGTCGAGGAAACTGAACATAATTATAGAAGACAAAGGAAATGAAGTGGAAGATAAATCAGCCTCACTGCACTGATAATAAACTGATAATGCAGCTCAATATAAACCAACTTTGAGACATGATTTCAAAAATAAACAGCAGCGACTTGAGCAGATTAAATCCAATATTAATCCAATAACAGTCTGAAGCTTCTCAAACTGTATTAGCCTCCTCCTCAGCAGCAGCAGCAGCAGCAGCAGCAGCAGGTCGGACTGATGTCCAGAATAAATGCAGAGCGTGTCACAGTCAGTTAGGCAGAACACAGTGAATCCTGATGGGACCCGAGCAGCAGGACGCCTGCACACAAATCAGGTCAGTGGCCATCTACAAACTGGGCCACGGACTCTGAACCAGAGCTGAATTTATAACAGCAGCTTTGCTCAGAAACCCTGCGACCTCCGTGTCCAACACACTGCTGCTAACACCCACATCTGCTCACAGCGAGGCAGCCTTCAAGACACAACGCTCATCTGCTCAGTCACTTAATCTGGTGAGACAAAACACCTCTCAGTTTAATACAATTCAACAAGAGCTCAACAAAGATCCTCCACAAACTCTCTGAAACTGTTTCAGCATCAACTCAACTGTCGCTGCAGTGACGAGTCGATCAACAGAAAATAAATCTGCACCATTTTTCATTTTAAGTCGTTTATTAAGAGAAAGGTGCGTCTCCAGTGTGAGGACCTGCTGTCAGAAGAAATTAACTTCATTCTCTCACAGAATAACAGAATAAATGTTCATCCGTCTCCATTTCTTCTCGATGTTAACAAGACTGAGTTCAAACTGTTCGGGAAACTTACTCGGAAGGAAATGTCGGCCCGACTCTAAATGAGTCGCGTGGCTCTGCAGCGTGGCTGTCTGATATGTATGATGTCGGTGGGTTCACAGTGAAATAATACAATCTCAAATGTAAAGATTTTTTTTTGTTGCGTCTTCTGAAACCTTCACAGCCACAGAGCACTGTAACAGTTTATCATGTCAGCCTCAGACACACCGAGGACCAAAGCGAAAGTGAAACATCAACAGCGTCGGCTGCAGAAGAAACCAAAGCTCATTAAAGATCACGTTCACGTTTGTATTAAAAGTTACCCGATGAGGAACCTTACTCAAGTGAGCAGTGTGCTGCAGGGTTCACTCAGTGCGTCTCCGCAGGAGTGGTAAAATAAAACATGATGTAACATCATGTAATATCATTTCTTGGAGGGACAGACAGAAATAGTTACCATGACGTCAAACACACTTCCCAGCCTTCCTTCTATAACCACACAGGAGCTGAAGTTTTTATGCTAACCAATCAATTAGTTTTTCAATTTGTTAAATCTGCATCAGATGTTTTGGCCACAATCTGTGAACACAACGCTGACAAATCATCACCTGATGAAGCTGAGATGATGAGACTGAGGCTGAGACTGAGGCTGAGACTGAGGCAGACAGAAAGCTGCAGGAGGTAAAGCAGACGCTGAAATGCTCAGAGAGGAGGGGAACTGTAGAGGCTGCTGATAATAACTCTCTGTGGGAAGATTATGAATCATCATCTGATACATAATTAATATGAAGATATTAATTAGAGGAGCTTTACTGAACACACAAGACAGAACCAGGTCTACGTCCACAGTGAGAGCTTCACTGTGTGGCCAGCAGCTGTCAGAGACTAAAGAAGTACTGACATCATTTATCTCCTCACAAAAGCCTGTGTTAGAGCAACATCTGGAGGTTTTACTACAGATGCTTTGGGATGCTGATTTGTTTGGTTTTCCTGCTTTCAGTTTACTGCTGAACAAACTAGCCATAATGCTAGCTGTTTGAAGCCAATACAAGTGACTGCAAAAAGAGTCGGGCTAACAGGACGACAGCTCTGGAGGAGAGAGTCGGTGCAGATCCAGACCTTCTGGAGGAATAAACACCTGCAGTCTCATCAGACTGAAAGTGGATTCATCTTCAGTCCTGTTCATCAGCTCCTCTCAGCCTGTTGATCACTAACTTACAGCTACCTGTGATTTGTCAAACCTTTATTCAGTTTGTGCAATTTAGAGCAAATCATTTGTTGAGTGCTCATTTAAATTATTTTGTAACATGACACAGTCAGCCTTTACAATGGGAGGATATGTTGCTTTTTTGTATCGTGTGATATTAAACTATCAGTATAGATAGAAAGTTTTTTGTTTTTTTTTGTCTTTCTGGCAAAACAAGACATTTGAAGACGTCAGTTTGAAATTATTTTCTGAAAATATTACTCAGGAGATTCATGAATATTGGAATAATCTTCAGCTGTAGCCACATAGCTTGGGGAAAACTTGAGGACAGACAACACGGTGCTGTGGGTAATCACAGACATCCCTGAAGTCCCCGTGGAAGTCTGCAGCGAGAGTAATTAAGTACTTAATGGGCTTACAGACAGTTTAAATGTTTGGGACAGGGTTCCTAGTCTTTTCTACAGATCCTTTTCCAGGACTCTTTCAGTGACGATCTAACAGACAGGGAGCACATCCACACACTGACATGTCCCGTAATTAATCAATTTATAGCCACAATGCCGGTTTCTCTTGTGAATCACAGTGTATCATCCACGGCTGCCTGAACACCAGGAAGCAAGGGCTGCTGGGAGCTTTGTTTTCATCAGGAGCAACAGGAGAAATATTAAACAGAAAATAAGACTCTTAAAACCAACAACTCTGCTTTCATTTTAATAAAGATCTGCGTTGTTATAATAATATACAGGATACTAATACCAGGCTGCATGGTGTAGTTTGGGGGAGTTTATCTAATGCTCCAGGACAACTCAAGATTTTTCTAGTTTTCCATGACTAAAAAACTGGTCAACTGTTTTCCAGGTTTTCCAGGAACCCTGTGGGACCTGTCAGCTCTTCACTCCATGTGTAGAAATCCGAAAAAATCCGCAAAAACAAGTACGTGAAAATCACCGGAATGCTCCTTTAAATGCTCACTAACACCGTTAAAGACCCGTTAAAACTAATAAACACAGTATCATTAACTCAGTTTCATTAACTCACCTGTGTGACCCCCCTGACCGCCCTGTAAACCACTCTGCAGGACTCTGAGCAGATGTTGCGTTTTGTTTAGTCACAGTTGGATAACAGTGATGACACTGAACCTGACAGCCTGGCTGATGTAAACACACATGTTAGCCGCTAAGTTAGCATCTTTCCAGCCGCTGACAGTCGGTTCAAACCGGCCAGCAGGACCGTTCAGCCCGGCCAGGGATCAGCTCTTACCTGTAGTTGTACGAGGGGAACTTCTTGCTCTCTGTCAGCATCATTTTGTAGAGAGAAATCACCTGCGCTCGTGTGGACGCCGCCATGATGCTGCTGTTACCGCTGCTCTGACCGACTGAGCCTGAGGACCCTTAATGTCTGGTGTCCAAAGAGTGCCTGAGCAGAAACACGTGTTTCCTGTCACAGTTTCTCCTCCGGTGTTCATTCATTTAAAGCCTTTTTCACATTTATAGATGTTTCTGTCTGAAAAGATCACCATAAAAATTAGATTTTGAATTTTGAACACGATTTTTTCTCCAGCTGACGAACAGGCGCGTCACCGCCGCCTGAACGGCAGCTCAGCCCTGGTGTGTGCAGAAGGTGAGTTAGCCTCGCTCATGTTAACCTGCTATAAAGTGCGCGATAATACACGACTGAGGGGTTTTAATGAATGAACGGTGCTGTGAGCTTATAGCGGCTCACCTCACAACACAAACCGGCATCGTGCCGGGTCACACCGCGCTTCATTTCCCGGTTAAATAGTCCTTGTTATGGGTCAGCGTGTTAGCTGCTCTGCTACAAACACTCTGACAGGAGTGCAGACATGAAGTCAGCTTGTTTTAAGTGTGATGAAGAGATGAACCAGAGACAGAAACACAGCTAACGACACCTGAGAGACAGGAACGTGTTGTTGGTGTCATTGTGTGCCTGTGTGTGGTGACAGTGTGTGGTGACAGAGTGTGACCTCTCTGTCAGGTTATCCAACAGGTAACAGTCAGCTGATCTCCTCCATCATGACTGTCAGGATCACTAACATCACACTGAACCTCTTGAAACCACGTGTTCTCACAGCTTTGAAGTTTTAAGCATAATAAAGATTAAATTGGTCCAAACAGCAGCTGTAGTTCCAATATTACATTGTTACACTATGATGTGATATGAGACAGTATATAGTGTTGGATTTTGGGTTAGGCAGCATCTTTTCCTTGTTTTAAAGGCTGCATTACAGGAAAGGGACGTCATTGTCTGAACTTACCAGACTGTTCTACTTGTTCTTATACTTGTATTTACCCACGTAGTCATTAAATCCACATTACTGATGATTATTGATCAGAAATCTCATTGTGTTCAAAGTACCAACAGTAGGGATGCACGATACATAACAAACATAAATTATCAGCCCAGAAATGGAAAATTGACATTATCGGTTATCGGCAGATAAAGAAATTATAATAATGACTTAACAAGTGCAGCATCTCCACACAGTAGGTGGCAGTATGCACGTTTAAATTTGTTCTGTGAGCAGCCAATAAAAACACAGAAGAAGAAGAACAAACACACTGATGTTGCTCTCGTAACGACAAACTGCTGCAGCGTGTAGAGCCACGCAATGTAGACCAGAGCCACACACTGGTGTGGACGTCTTCTTTTACAAGAAGGACATAACACGAGGGGAAAAGTCTGATCGCAGCTGAAGTTAACTATCTTTGCTCACTACGTCTGAGCCTTTCTTACACTGTGTGCATAAAAAAAGCATAATGTTTTTCTCTATTATCCGTTATTTCATCGGTATCAGCCGTGAGAGTCAGGTAATTATCGGTTATCGTATCGACTCAAAGCGTCAGTGTTGAGCTGGTGGGTCAGATTTGTGCCCTGACTGTTACAGTTGTCATAAGGAAACAATTAGTCAGCCAACAGAAAATGAATCAGCAACAATTGTTATAATTGATTAATCAATTAAAATCAATGACCATGCAAAGGTAAGAATCATTCACTGGTTTCAGCTTCTTTATTGTAATGATTCACTGCTTCTCTCGGACTGTGTGTCAGATATTTTAACTCCAGGCAAACATGTCGGACATCTTTCACTGTTTCCTGACTGAAGGATTAAAATGTCGTGCTGAAGGACAGTTTCTATTCTCACTGGTGGGGTCTGACCTTTGAACTCTGGGTCAGTTTGAGTCAGCTGGGAGGAAGTGATGTCAGAGTGAAACATGATGGGAAAACAGAGGAGTTGACATTTCTGTCCCGAGTGGAGATTTGTCTTGTTAGAGAGGACCACACACACACACACACACACACACACACACACACACACACACACACACACACACACACACACACACACACTCAAATCAGCTGACATCAGAGAGCCTGATGTTGGGATGTTTGTGTGTGTGTGTGTGTGTGTGTGTGTGTGTGTGTGTGTGTGTGTGTATACAGTATGCTCTTTAGCAGTAGATGTGTGAAAGGTCAGAGACACATCCTGTTTGTTGATGTCCTGCTGTCTTTTAGTGTAAAGGTCAATGGTACTGCTGTGTGTGTGTGTGTGTGTGTGTGTGTGTGTGTGTGTGTGTGTGTGTGTGTGTGTGTGTGTGTGTGTGTGTGTGTGTGTGTGTGTGTGTGCGTGCGTGCTGGTAAAAACTCAGTTGATAACATTGATTGTCATGTCTGTCGTCTTGGTCCGATGAGGCAGTGTTTAGTGTGTGTGTGTCGTCTTTGTGAGGATCGTTTGAAGCACACAGTGAAAGTGAAGTGACCAACTTCATTCTCCCCAAATACTGATTCTGATTCCCAAACAGCTGATTAATCGCATCATATTGTAGATTATTGATTAATTGCTTCGTCTATAAAAGTCAGTTGCCCAAAACTCAAATTAAGATTTTCAAAATGCTTATTTTATTTGCCCAAAACCCCAAAATATCCTTTGTAATCCCGTACATTCGAGCTCTAAACCCAACCTGAGGTTCTCGTCCAGTGCAGAGGAGCTATTGATCACCATCATATGTAAGATTTGTGCAAATGTTCATGACATTGTTTAGAAGGTTTATCAGAAGGCTCAGTGGTGATTGACCCGAGCCGCCATCATTCAACTCTCTTTCTCCAGAAAGTTACATTTTGTTTCTTTAGGACAGAAACGTAAACGCAGTGTTTATTTACGCATGAGGCACAGCAGCTTACCTTCATGATGATTTAAATCTCCCGACACACCGACCGGATCAGTCAGAAACTAATCTGTGTTCTTCTACACAACCAAAAGGTCACACACTCAGTTCAGGTTTGTTTGATGAAATAGTTTGGAGTAAAGCAGCTGTCCTCATTGTAAGCAGCCTCTCTAGTTACATGCAGCTTCCTCTGGAGCTGCAAGAGGCTTTAAACTATTTTCACATATGTAGTTTTTCTCCCTAAGACCTGGAAAAACTAGACTGAGATACATTTATCAGTTTACCATCAAAAAAAAGGATCAAAGAAAAGCTGCATATTTATAAAATGCAGAAGCTCGACTCAGATAAATGTTTGGCACCGCAGCTTTAAAAATAACTTAAACGATTAATCAGTAATTTAATTAGTTGCCCGTTAATTTCGGTTAACTGGTTAATCAATCAAGATTATTTGAGTCACAACGTGAGGGACACACCTGCTTTTCACTCGTCCAATCAACTCTGGAGATCCCTGAACAAATCCTCTCATCACTGTCAGTATTTATCAAACAGAATATACAACCGTGCTGTGCTTTATCCTATCAGGGAGTGTGTGTGTGTGTGTGTGTGTGTGTGTGTGTGTGTGTGTGTGTGTGTGTGTGTCCCTGCAGAGGCAGCTGACTGATGACTGACGGCTCTGCAGGAGCGTCAGATCAATAAAGGAGGATTTCCTTCAGTCCCAGCTGACTGGACGAAGTCTCTCCGTCTAATCGGAGCTTTCAGTCAGTTCCCTCCACATCAACAGACGCTGCTGTCAGTGTCACCGTTCACACCGGGCCCCTAAATGCTTTTTATCCAGTCTCAATCCAATGTCACTTCTGCTTCTTCACTATCAGAGACGTACTGAGAAAACAGCCGTGTGTTTTCTGAGATAGAGACGTCTTGGCAGGATTTCTCTCAGGATCTGAAATGAAGCTTTTCCTGATAGTTGTTGATAAAGAAGATGAACTGGAATGAAAGTGAAATCTTACAGATGTAATGGAGAGCAGCCACAGCCACCTGACACACATGTGCTGTCATGTTTGCTGCTATAATCCTTTATAAACTGTTTCTGTACAGGGAGGTTCTGCAGGTTGTCAGTTAACTTACATGTCATGTTCGTGATGGTGCCGCTGGAATGTTAAAGTTCTGTCGGCCCTCGAACACTCAGTGGAAGCAGTGAGAACTCGTTCCAGACGGTCCGGGTCGTGTCGACAGGAGTCTGTTTGATGTGAGCTGCTTGTTTCTCGCCGCTGTGAGCTGCAGATTGAGTTTTCTGTCTTCTTTCTGCCTGGTGGATCAAGGCCCCCGACGCCCCCCCCATCGATCGCTTCCTCCCGTGTTCAGACCGGCGGAAGAATCCGTCTGGGACACATCAGGCCGTGACCCGTCCATCCATCCGCCTGACCCTCCATCCATACATCCACCCAGCCGTCCGTCGTCTCTGCTCCAGTCCTCCAGTCCGGATCAACAAACTCTTCTGCACCGTTCGCTCCACAGACTGAGGTAGGTGATCAGGCGTGTGTGTGTGTGTGTGTGTGTGTGTGTGTGTGTGTGTGTGTGTGTGTGTGTGTGTGTGTGTGTGTGTGTGTGTGTGTGTGTGTGTGTGTGTGTGTGTGTGTGTGTGTGTGTGTGAGTGAGTGTGTGTGTGTGTGTGTGTGATGTTTCACTGTGTTGAACATCATATTGATCCGTGCTCTGTCCTCTACATTTCCCTTTGAGTTAAATTCTTTACATAAAGGAACAGTTCGCCCCAAAAAGTAAGATTCAGTCATCATCTCCTCCCTCCAAATGTCTCCATGCAGCTCATCTGCTGTTATCCAAGTCTGCAGAAGCCCTGAGATCACAAACTGATTTGAAAAGACTTTACACCCTTCATTAAGATGAAATCTTCACTGTAGCTGTGAAGATAAAAGTGTTGCACGTGTGTTGAGGGTCAATAACGTCTTTTCAGATCAGTTTGGGATCTCGGGGCTTCTGGAGACTTCTTGAGTACATTTGAGGGGTCTGTACTCGATTACTTTTACCAGAGTCTGTTTTTACACAAGTGTTATACAAGTGTCTGAACTTCTACTTGAGTTTCTTGAATCTGAAGAAGGTGCTGTGAGTATCCAAACAGCCATAGAAATGTTGAATCATGCTGCAGATATTAAGAGGAAACAAATTAAATCGTTGAACATCGTGCCGATACGTTCAGCATCAACATTTTGTGATGTGGCAGATATTCAAATTAAAAAATGTTCACCCGTCAAAAGAAAATATCAGAAAAGCAGATAATAAGAACGAGTGAAGGCTCATAATGGAGAAAAACGAGGACAAAATACAAGAACAGGTTAACAAATGATGTTAGAAAATACCCAAAATACTGAATAAAACATGACTGACTTGCAATTTTAAACTAGTTTCAAAATTTTCTCATTGCAGACATTTTGTGTGCACGTCGTTGGTGAGCGTGCAGCGACGCCAGTATTTCTATTTATTTCTGAATGAATATTTCATGTCCCTGACCTCCCTCTCACTGCATGAAGACAAATTTACGAAGCTTTCCTGGGATTTAAGCTTTATTTGGTGTTTAATGTCACACTCGGGCTGAGGAAACTGAAGTCAGCGCAGCAGATGTAAACAAACCCGACCTCGGCTTTAATTGGCAGCAAAATGCAAATATAGTCAAAATGAGGCGAAGCTTTGATGTGTCGAGAGGAGCTGGAGAAGGTCCAAATGAAGGGCTGCAGCGACTGGACTGAAGGGAACATCTGTGCTGATGATTCATAATGTTTATGGTGACAAAGTTAGAGTCCTGTAGAGGGCCAGCGACACACACATCTGCAGGAAATCAATCCTCAGAGTTATGGACGAGCAGCCATTAAACAGCAGGTAGTAGTCGTACAGTAATGAACAAAAAACCCACAATAATTAAGAGCAGGTGTTTAAAGAGGTAACACACAGTCACCTGCAGCACGTTCACCATGTTGTAGTGTTTTCTGAATGTGTACTGACACTTTGTACCGACAGTTTAGGTAAAAGGTAAAATTAGATTCTGTAGACACGCGAGAAAACAAAATCAGTGGCTGGATATGAGACTTCACTCAGACAGAATCAGGCGTCGTGGTCCGTTTGTGTGACGTAACTTTAACCTCCCAAACCACAAGGTGGCGGTAATGCACCTCAAAGCAGTTTTCTGACCCCCAATAAAACAACAAAGGAGAAGCTGGTGCTGCTATGCTACTAGCATGTTGGGCAATGGAGGTCACCTCCGGATCACTGCTGCAGTCAGGCTGATAAACAGGAGTGAAGATAAATCCACAAGTTCAACAGTAACTCTGAGCTCTGCTCCCGTCGGTGAACAGTCCGGATCAGAACCTGATGCGACTCCTGATCCAAGCTGATTTGCTTTTCTTTAATTTTAAATCTATACTTACACCATTTTAAAGCTGTTGGATGTGATGTTTATGGAAACAAGAAGGTCCGTTGCCGGCTTTATTCCTGCTCTTTGTAAAGGTTAACATTTCTTTAGTTCCTCACACCACCGACAGTGAACGTATACATTTGGCTTTTCATTGCTTTGCTTCTTAAAACCAGTTTGTGTTGGGTGAAATTCAGTCGTCTTTCTAATCATGAAACCTCCCTGATTTTGTAATGAGACACACACACACTCACTCACACACAGAGATATATCAGTATTGGATGTCTGCCTGTGGTCTAAATTAACCCAGCTGCCTGTAACTGAGGGATGGAGGGAGGAGAGGAGATCAGAGCTGCAGCCTTCATTAGCTTTCATTAATAACGGAGGGGCTTCCACGTCCAGCTCGCTGCCTCTGCCTTCGCCTGTAATTACAGTCCGCTGCAGACTTCAACATCATCTCTGAATCTCATCACACGGCTCGCTGTAGTCACCTCGTGTCTGACGGCCGCTTGCTGCAAACATTTGGAAAAGTGAACCCCTTTCACAGCACTGATGGTGAACCAGAGCGGTAAAGTTGAGTCCAGACAGATAAACAATGACTGAGACTGGAGGGGAGCTGCAGACTCAGCAGGTCCATTACTACCAGAACCAGCAACACAATCTTACTTCCTACAATGTAATAATACAGATATCAGTTATAGCCACTTTATGAATTGAATCAAGTTACTGCACAGCAAAGTTTCCACATAATTGGACGAACTGGAGACCAAAAGGGGACCCGGAGCTGGTTTCGGTCCCCGGGGCCTCCCGGCAGGTCAATCTGGGATTTCACTAGACGGCAATCAACTCCACCAATCAGAGTCGAGCTTAGGCTATTATCAGATCTACCAATTAAAAGTTCAGCAATGAAAAAAAAGCCGCTCAGCGGTGAGTTATGTTTTACTGCCTGATTCTGAATTCATTAGTGCTTCATTTGAATAATAAAACACTAAAACCCGACCGGGATTAAATTTGTATATTAGAGCTGAATCTGAGAGTTACAGCCGAGCTGATTAACGGGCTAATGGCTGCTTTCAGTGGCATCACATTTGCATTAGTGTATGTTGTGTCTCTTGGCGTCCTTCCTGGTCTTGTTGTCTCTCTTAAAGCAGCTCCGGGTCGGCTGTCCGAGCTCATCAGTCGGTTCTGAACACTGAGAAGCTTCACAAGGCAGCTTT
Organism: Pagrus pagrus; assembly: GCF_965226575.1. Taxonomy (NCBI): domain Eukaryota; kingdom Metazoa; phylum Chordata; class Actinopteri; order Spariformes; family Sparidae; genus Pagrus; species Pagrus pagrus. The sequence goes on from NC_140207.1 coordinate 1,525,297, forward strand.
CTACCCTGACATCACTCCAGTGAGAAGTGCCAAGATGTTCAGAGTCTTGTCAGAGAGCAGAGTGAAGTTAAACATGGAGTTTAATGTGAGGAGCATCAAGAATGGCCAGAAGTATGTGGACACCAAACACTGAAGCCATTTGTATTTAACAGAGATGTGTTTCTGTTAATTAGCCTACATTAATTGATATAAAAGGAGTGGGCAACATAATAGAAACACAAATCAAACATTAACTTGCATATATAAAAAATGATCCGACCGTTGAGTCATCACCTGATTTATTGCAGGACTGTTGCATTAATGTTAGCTGGTTTAAGTGTTCCCTAATAAACTGGCATCCGAGGGCAGGTTTGAGCAAAGATCTGGGCTGCAACAGCAAATATTTTGATAATCGTGTATATCCCGATTATCATGAAAATGTATTGAAATTTTATTTTATTCAAAAAACAAAATGTAATCCTCATCTGCTTGTACAGAGCTCTTTCAAACAAGTTTGCAAGGCAAGTAAAGACCAGACCACTCTAGTAAAGAAATGAATGTTGAATGCCACTAAGTAGCCAAAGACCAACAGTCTAGATACACCTGATTTTTTTCATCAAGATCCATTCAATTCCTGGATCTGCCCATTTAAATGGATCCACACCAAAAGTTAATTGGGTCTGTTCTGCAAGATTGGTGGAAATCTGGTTAGTAGTTTGTGTAATCCAACCAACAGACCAACCATAAAATCAACCAACAAACCAAACCGACTGTGGTCATGTGGGGACACTTTTATGTAGAGTTGTGTGTCATCCACATAGGTGTGTTAGGAGATGTTTGATGTTGAGAAGCTCCACACGTGACCATGTGATCATGGTGACCAACTGACACAGCGTAGTCCCAAACCTGAAGTGTGATTTGAACCAATTCAGAACAGCACCAGTCAGTCGATCAGTATTTTACGTCAGTCGTGCAGAACACAGCTCTGAGATTCAGCGATACCAGAACCAAAACACAACTCAGACGAATGTCATTTAAAACAACATGAAAGTGCAGCTAAAGCTAAAACATTAGCCTCATAATAGCTTTATCAGGGCTGTTGGCTTTGTCAAGTGTGGCGTTATAAAAGCTTTTTAAAGAAGATAGTGGAGGTTATAAGACGTAACTGCATACATGTGGACAGGGCCTCAGATGGCAAACAGCACCAAGAGTGAAACAGACAAAAGCTCCAGAATAAAACAGTTAAAGATGTTTTACACTCATGATACACTTGACTTAATCCCAACATTAGTCCTGACAAAGTGTCCAACCTGAACCTGAGGAGAAAAGCAGCTGTCCTCCATCTTCCTCCTGATGAATAAAACCTGACCGTCCACACTTACAGCCGACCTCCACACAGCTAATGTTGTCGTTAACGAGGTCCGGGCAGGCGGCTCTGTCTCAGATTATGTGGTTAGTGCTGTACACCAGGGGTCCGACCTCATTTACAACCCCACCAGGAACAGCAGGGACAGGTGATTAAGGTTCCACAGAAGATAATCGGCCTCCTGGGTAATGTAGTTCAGAGTCCGAGACCTGAAGTTTATCTGAACGACAGATTTTCTCAGCCGGCAGAGGGAAAGTTTTCTCCTCTGTTGTCAGACTCAAAGCTAAACTGGGGGAGAGTGATGAAGGTTGGACCGAAAGAAAACACACCTGCTGGTAAAGTGTGTGCGTGTGTGTGTGTGTGTGTGTGTGTGTGTGTCTGTGTGTGTGTGTGTGTGTGTGTGTGTGTGTGTGTGTGTGTGTGTGCGTGTGTGTGTGTGTGTGTGTGTGTGTGCAGGCAGCAGATGGTACGGTGAACTACTGGGATCAATCGTCATTCGGAGTCGATGGGTTTTGCTGTTAACTGAAAACACTCCTCATCGCTGCTCGTTCGACCTCTTTTTAATCTGCTCCTTTTATCGGATGAAGCGGTTCTGTATGTTTGTAATGAACTGATGCTAACAGTCGACATCTGTGATCAGGTTCAGCTCGCACAAATCACAAACGTAAAACAGCAGAGTGAGTCTGTCTTCTTCTGCTCTGTGACCCCAGTTTTATATCATCTAATTAGACGTTCAGCTACGTCAGAGTCTTGTGTCGACTCGTTTTTAATATCATTTCAAGAACACCGTAGGAGCTCAGAATAAGTGATATAAAACGAATATACTGTACATGACGAACATTTATTCTGAAAATTGGGTTGCAAAAGTGATGAGGCAGTAAAACATGACTTCTCTTCACAGAGTGCTGCTGGATGAAACTATTTTATTGAAACACTGGCTTCGTCTACCTGCACACAATATTCAGATTTTAGCCCTTATTCCAAAAAAGACGAAAGTCTGACGAAGCGTTTATACGGCAAAATTAATGTTTTTCAAATATTCAACTTTTCCCTTGAACTGTTAATCTGATATTGTCATTTGTAATGAAACAATAACGTTACTTTTCAACAACATGACTAGTTGTCTCAGACTATTTGACCTTTCTTTACGTTTCTGTAAAGACTTTTCGTTTCTTCATGTCGCAGCTTCACATTTCTTTTTATGTTGTGACAATCTGAACTTATGCTCTGGTTGGGTTTAGGAAAAGATCGTGTCTGGAAATGTCCCGAAGTCTCCTTAAAAAGAGGCAGTGGTGTCACACTTACAGATGTTGAAACATAGTCTTGACTTGATCTCTGGCAGCCTTCTCGCCTGTAACTCCTGATATGAAACTCTGGTCATAAACGTGTAATGTGATGACACATTTTCTAGACATGGGGATATGGTGTGTAGCCTCAGGCGTGTACACATTTACCACTTTTCTGTCCTGTTTTCAGGAGAAGTTATCTGTTACATTTATCACAAAAGTAAAGTCAACAGAATGTAAAATGAAAAATAGTATTTTCGAGTATAAAATCTTCTGCTTCCTGTTTTCACCAGCAGATAATCAGTGAGAGGGCGCCTCATCTCGTCTGGACGGAGGTTGTTTGTGTTAACGTCTGGTGGAGCTCCATCACAGGAGAAAATGTGTTTGGATCTCAGCTGACAAAAGCTTTGTTTACAGCTCTGAAGGACGTGGTTGAGGTCTAATTTACTGATTCCTCTCACATCCTCTGCCTCCTTTTCTTTTCCTTCTCACCGATGGTTAGCAAGCAGGAGTTATACATCTTCCAATCTGAGTCAAACTGAGGTGATATTCAGACCTGAAGTGTAGTCTGAGGGGCAGAAGCAGCCGGCTGGACTGAAGTAATGACCTGGCCTGGCATGCTAACTGTATTAGCGACAGGGAGTGCTAGCATTTGTTCTGCTGTCAGGGAAGACAAATTAGCTGCTGCGCTAATTGTTGGAGCTGCAGAGGATTTACAGGACATCAGTGTGTGTGTGTGTGTGTGTGTGTGTGTGTGTGTGTGTGTGTGTGTGTGTGTGTGTGTGTGTGTGTGTGTGTGTGTGTGTGTGAACGTAGCCCTTTGCTGTCGAAATATCACCCAGGATGTCAAATTGATTTCTCTGGCGTGAGTTTGTGTGCACACCCTTTCTACTGCGTGTGTGTTTGTGTCCTCCATCTGTTCTAGAAAGCCCTTCCTGAACCTGCTGAGCCCACCAGACCTCACACACACACACACACACACTCACACACACACACACACTGAGCTGCTCTCTTATGTAACATCCGAAACACTTCCTGGACTCGTCTCACAGACTCCAAACGTTTCCAAAGTCTTCGGTGCATTTCCAAACTGCGGCTCAGTTAAACTGTGGCTGTGATTCATCCCGTCACTTCACTGGAGCCGGCCGACAAACGTGTTAATGAATGAAGTAGGAGGCTGCAGATAATCAATTAGACAACATTTAAATGTCCTGTGGAAAAAATAGATTAGAAGAAAAACTGAATTTGTTTTTATTTTTGCTCGAAACAGGAAAGTTCAACATTTGAATCCTCGTTATAACTCAACTTATTTTGAATCTTTACATAAACTGAACCATTTTATACTTAAATTTAAAATATAAAGGGACGTCTACACCAACAACTGTGACCATAAAAAACTATAAATACAAAGTTTTAAACAACTGCAGTGGATGGCGGAGCGATTCAGACCGATGTGATGATTTCAGGGACATTTTCCGACATAATAACGTCACAGGAGTGATTATTATATTATACTTTAAGCCGTGAGGGTAAAGAGAAAGCTACAGCGTCCGCAATCACTCCAACATATCGCTGTAGTCGTGGAAAACAAACGCAAAGCAACTCTTACAACGGCTACTCGTACAGGCGTTCTCCTGCAGGAGACAGTTGGGCGACGACATCAGGAAGTGTTGAGATACAGTACAGTTTTTCTTCGAAGGCCGTAGCCGTCGCTGAGACACAGGAGGAACTGCTGCATCTGTTTCAGTCACCACGATCACAGATGGAGATGGTGTCTTTAAAACTATCCAGCGTCGTGGCTCCAGCTGCGGTCGGCTGTTTGGCTGTAAGAATAGTTTCTGGACATTCAGTTCATCATGTTTACAAAAACGTCATTTCTTTAAGGCCTCTGTGAACAAAAGTAATCTATTACTACATCAGACTAGCTGTCTGTCAGGTCTCCTCTTTGCAGGGAGGGAAGCTCCACGACAGAGCAGGTTTTAAACATTAAAGCACCTGGTTTCTCCTCATTTTGTCTTCACACTGCAGCATCTAAATCCATGTTTTATGACCTGCGAGGCCTCGGGGGGTCTGTGAAAGTTAGTACCGCTGCACAGCCTCCTGTCTTTATCAGAGCCGGGAACTGTGGGTAAAAACTGTGAAAATAAAACATTCGGCTGCTAATAAGGAGGCAGCGGAGTGTGTCGGGTTCTCTGAGGACCTGGAAAATATAAAACAGCCAGAGATCTGCTGCGTGGAGTCACTCGGCTGCTTTGTTAACATTGCCAGGTCTCATGGCTGCAATCTGACGGAGCTGACGCTCTGCAGTGGACCCGTAATGTGTCCTGTGTGTAAACATTAACAGTGTGTGTCCGTGTGAGGGATGGTGTGTTTTTTAAAAGGTTTAGTCTGTAAGAAACTGCCAGAACTCAAAGGTCGCTCCAAAACTACTCTTTGCTGTAGCAACGAGCTGCTGTTAGCAAGTAGCTCAGTTAGCCGTGCAGCTAAGTGTTTGCTGAGGGTGTCTGCCTCGACCACAGCCTCAGATGACGGGACTGAACTCAGCCTCTGAGAGCGACGGAGGTCAGAGTGAAGACAGAGGACACAAAATATTAAATGAACTTCTGTCTTCTGCAAACAAACAAAATTAGCATCATCAGTCTCCTGAATAACTGTTAGCACAACGTTTCTTTATGTTGCAACTTTACGTTTGTTTAGGTTGAATTTTCTGTTTCTCTCTTGTCACAACGCTGTGATTAAACTCTGGTTAGGGATAGGAAAGCATCATGGTTTGGCTTAAAAGAGCTGGAAATGTCTCCAGGTGTTCTTAAAAATATCCACTGGTGCGGTCGGCTGTTTGGCAGCCTTGCTGGCTGTAATAACGTGATAAGCTGAACCTGATATGCTACGTTTGGTGCAAATGTCAACATTGGACATGTCTAGTTTGCAGAAACGTTACTATTTCAATTCAGTCGGTGCCATAAAAGTTTTGAAGTTTGAAACCTCGGCCAAAAATGAAGTGAAGAAGAAGAAAAAGTGGGCATTCTTGTTCAACATGAGCCAACCAGAGCCAGACTCCACTGACTCAACTGTACTCAACTTATTAACAGGAAATGCACTAAATCCACACTTCAAGATGCAAAGTCTCTCAGTGGACAGGACGTTAATTAAAGGAGGACCAGAGAGAGAGGGCTGAGCTTTGATTATAACGATGGTAGAAGTGAAGAATCACTCAGGACTGAACCACAGGACGACCACGTGATGTTAAAACCACCAAACCTCCTCCGCAGAAACAAATCCTGCACAAATGAGGCTTTTAGAAAAGGTGTGAATTTCCACTGGTGTTTTCTCTTTGAACACTCGCTCTCCCTCGTTAAACTGTTACCTCGCCGTCTCTCTAACACTGAACCAACAGAGACGGTAGATCCTGGGACGAGACGAGGATTAGAGTCCAGCTCTGCTTCACCTTCGGGTGAAAAGAAGAATATATCTCCATGTCGTGAGGAGTCTGAAGAGTGAGATCACATGCAGGAGAGTGTGTGTCAGAGGACCTACAGGTCAGCTGCTCAGCTCTCATCCCCCGACACACCTGCCTCCGTCTCCTCCGTCGGCTCTTTCATCTCCACGCTGTCTTCCTCTACAGTGGCAGCAGTTTCCAGTGAAGACAGCTCGTCTCTTTATGAAGAGCCGGCTCCGACTTTAAAGGATGACTCTGTAAGCCTGTCTCCAGAAAACCAGCCTGTTCTTTATGAAAGTGAAAACCCGGAGCACCGGAGCGCGCCGACATTTTATCTACTGTATATTTTATAAAAGTTTGAAGCGAGCTTTTGATTTCAGCGCTTCACGTTGAGTAAAACCTGCTTACGTTGCACCTCCACTTCTTCCAGACAGCAGCACTTTGTTCCTGAGCTGAGAACACGTCATACATTTTGCAGATCCACCAAACGATATAAGGTTCTCCCCTGCATCCTTCATGTTGGCATGGATGTGAAGCAACACAGCCACTAGAGGGCGCCGCTCAGAGTCAGAATGGTCTCATAGGACCTCCACTCTTCTCTCGCCAGCGTCCGGTCTCCTCCCAGCTGCTCTGTGGTGACTGTGGTCTTGTTCCACAGGTTTTAAAGCTTCTTCCTCTCGTCCTGCGGTCGTGTCTCGCCTGAGCTATTAGCTTCACTGCTGCACTGCCCCCTACGACCACCGGAGGTACTGCTGTGTGGGTCCGTACCCGTATGTGTCTCTACAGTCGAGCATAAATGAGCCTTTATGAAGAATAAAGCTGATTAACAGGATGACGTCATTAAAAATAAACCTGTGCTTCAGAAATGTCTGTTAAAGTTTAGGAAATGTTCACATTTTAAATTCCTGTGCTGTAGAGACCGCACTCATGATCATTTTCATTATAGATTGAAATTATTTTAATCTTTTGTTCTCTGATGTTTAAGGAAATAATAAAATGTTTTGTTTTGTTTTGTACGACCAGCGACCAAAGACAAGAACACAGTTAATGTTCACACTTGAGAAGCAGACGAGACATCCACTCATTTAAAAATGAGTTCATAAGCAACGTTTATACAAGAGGCCAGAATGTACAGGAAAATGTTAGTTTAGCAATATATCCGTATTAACGTGAGCAGATGTGATGTCACATATATGATATATGCAGATCTTTAATTTCTATTTAAAGCAGCTAAAACGAACAATGTGCTGCTGCTCCTGCAGGCGACAGCGGTGATGAGTTTTGATTGTTATTGCTGTTTTTCATGTTCAGACATCTGTCTGCAGGATGCATAGAGACGAGCTGATGTATGTGTTCGTGTCTACGTGACATTAAAGTAAACTTTGTAAACTCGAGTGTCGTATGGAAACAAACCTCAGTCGTCAGTTCAACAGTCTCAGTCTGTCTCCGTGTTATCGCTCCCCGCTGTGTTGAATTCATAATCTCATAAATCACTTTACAGAATACAAACACTTTGTGTGTTTTCAGCTGTGGCAGATGTTGTAAAGGAGCTGAAATGTGTCAGAATTGTTATAATAGCAATATTGTATAATCATCAGCAGTCGCACCCGGAGGACGGCGCCGTGTGTGGGTGACGGCTGAACGACAAGAGATTTCTGCTTCTGTCGAATCCCCGAACTCTGAAAATATGAATTGCAAAGCTGCAAAATTAGCCAAAAATACCCCGACTGTGTGTGTGTGTGTGTGTGTGTGTGTGTGTGTGTGTGTGTGTGTGTGTGTGTGTGTTTGAGGCATAATTTCAGTTTCCAATTTGCTCTCTCTCCAACGTCTCTTAAACATATGTTTACTCTGTCGCAGCCAGGATTCACTCCTACACACTTCCTCTGTGTGTGTCTGTCTCTCTCTCTCAGACACACACACACACACACACACACACACACACACACACACACACTCCCAGCAGGTGTACAGGTGTCTCTCTCTCTCTCTTCAGGTGAAGCTGAAGTCACCTTATTTTTAATGACATGAATGTTGAAGTGAATTTTCTCTGCAGGATTTAAAAGATGTTTGTTTATGTTTGTTGTTTGTTTGTTTATCGATGTTTCCTCTGAATGTCGACGTGTTGAGAGGTGACGCTCCGTCAGTCCTGCAGGTGTTTTACGTCCTGACAGACGGCGTTTTGTTTCCTGTACTGAAGCAGAGACAACTCTCAGGTCTCACTCACCTTTACAGTCTGAGCACTGACCCTGTTGTGATTCAGCCGGTGACACTCACCAACCCTGAGACATCGGAAAAATGGAGGATTTTGAAACTGAAGAAGGGTCCAGAGGTCCGACTGCTGAAAAATGTCAAATTCAAGGACCGTCCTGCATTCTGGTGACATTTAAAGAATGATAGAAGGAAATAGTGCAGCGTTTTTCTGTCAAATAATTTGAATGTGACAACTCAGAGTAATTCAGCCTCTGTGGTGTAGAGTAACGTGCCCTTTAAAGCCTCTCGATGCAGAACAACGTGTCGTTAATTGATGAAACAGTCGTCTTGTGTCGCGGTCAGAGGAGCAGCTGTAAACACTCGTCCTCCTGCAGCACTGTCGAAAAAAGACGCTCACGATATGGAAATGCAAATCTTCGCAGCTCGCTTTGACTCGGCGCGGCCCAGAGTGCACTGTGCTGTCCTCTGTGGCCCGGTCCAAAGGTGTAACACCACAGATACACATTCAGCAACACGTTCACGTTTCTGCCTCGTGTGTCCTGCGTCCATTCAGAGCGTTGGCTGTGCACGTCCTCTCACTGCAAGTCTGCAAGATGCAATCTGCACTTGAACATTAGGGGCAGCGTTGGGGTCAGTATGGGGGCGTGACCGGGTCGGGGGTCAGTTAACAAGTCTGAGTTCTCTGGAGCGCCATCCAGTGGTTTCTTCCAGTAACACGCCCAGCAGCCGGCAGGTGTGTCAGCAACTGACTTCACTACGCAGCCGGTCGTCCACACGAACATGTGGTTAAAAAGCAAGTATACTGTAGCAGGTTAGCAGCAGGTAGCGGTTACTATAGCAACAAGTAACGCTATCTGTTGAGAGTTGAGGCGGAGCAGCTGGAGGACGTCAGAAAAAAAATACTTTCTGCATTAAAGAAAATCCAGTTTAACCCAAATCAGTGAATGAAGTTTCGACACAGATGAAGTTGTCGAAACGTTCACAGCAGCATCGTAAACGTGAGGAAACATCAGGACGCGCCCTCGGGTGCAGGACGAGTCATCCACAGTCCACATCGTCCTTCAGGTGTCGATGTTCTGACCACAGCTGTGAAAATACTCTGACCAGTAAAAGAGCTTCTCAGCTCGAGTGCGACCTGTTGATCTCTGACTCGCTGTCGTCTGTTATCAGGCTTTATGGCTTTATAACCTGCACGACAACAACGGCAGTAAACTTTATATTTTGCACAGTCTACATATTTCCCCTCCTGCCTGAAGCTGCTGTGTGCTGAATCTGACAGATCGGGGGAGAAAAAACGATCTTTGAGCCGCTGCCGTGTGGCCACTGCAGAGGATGATTGATTCAGATCGGCCCTCGCCGTCCTGAGGGACGACGGCTCGAGGCGATCGATACGCCGGCCGGCCTCCTCGTATTCATAAAGAAGCTCCGTGCTGCCGGCGCAGGACAAACTTCACAGGCTGAACCGATTTCCACGATGACAAAGAGCTTCTGACGGCTCTGAGCAGAGCAGCTCGTGTGAAACTGTAATGAGGGAAAACAAACAAACAGGTGTGGTGAAGAAAACCAGATGCAGCGTCTGTGTCTGTGTGACTTTACGTTTAATTGATACGCTTCCACCAAACTTAAACAATCATAAAACTGCATATATTCATGTAGGATCGTCCTTAAAGGTCCAGAGATACAGAGTCGATGCTGGAGCCTCGTTCATTCATGCTCTTCAGTTCATACGTGACGTTAACATGCGCCTGAGTGTCCTCACTTCCTGCTCTGTATTCAGATAAACACTGGGACAAACAGACTCCATGTTTCTACTCAAAGACAGAAAGAAGTTCATGCAGAACATTTGCTGAATTCACAAGAAGGAACAAATCAGTCAGAATCAGTCAGAGACAGAGTTTCACACAGTTTATAAAGTGTCTCCAACTCAACAACTCACTAAACTGACACATTTGTTAAGGGAGTCTGGGGACAAAGAAGTCGCCTATACTGGTTACTGTTTAGTGTGTTTGTAAAATGTGACATGTTTAGATCAATAAACTGTTTCTTCTTTCATAAATTGAGTGTAAATGGTGAAATCAGTGTAAACAGTGTGTTCAAACAGCTGCTAAATGTTGGCAGGTAAGACTTTAGCACTTTAGACACAGAAGCAGACAGGCTGGTACAGCCATGCTGCCACAAACTGACACTTTCTACAAGGAAACAAACAACTTACTGTTTTCATTTAATGCTGAAGTTACAAGAAGGAGACAATGATTCAGAGTCTGTCAGAGACAGAGTTTCACTACGTTACAAAGTTTGTTTTAACTCAACAGCTCTTAAAATCACCACATTTGTTAAGGGAGTCTGGTGACGTTGTGTTACTGGTTACGGCTGCTACATCAGCAGGTTAAGCTGTTGATGACGGATGAAGTTAATAACTGACGGCAGCAGGTCTGTGTGAGTTTAACGGCTTCATGTGGCGACACATCAAACGTTCACTGATGTGGACTGAAGGAAAGTTTCTGTGGCTGCAGAGAAGTGTGGAGTAAGCAAGTGTGTGTGTGTGTGTGTGTGTGTGTGTGTGTGTGTGTGTGTTCCTGTCATGACAGTGTGTCAGACAGTGGAGATGAAGAACAAACAGGATGGTGGAGCCTGAAGGCCGCTGAGCTGAAGCTGTGTGTGTGTGTGTGTTCATGTGTGTGTGTGTGTGTGTGTGTGTGTGTGTGTGTGTGCGTGTTCGTGTGTGTGTGTGTGTGTGTGTGTGTGTGTGTGTGTGTGTGTGTGTGTGTGTGTGTGTGTGTGTGTGTGTGTGACACAGTGAAGGGAAACAAATTGGATGTATGAGCAGAGCTGCTGTGTGGCAGAGAGCTGCAACCTCGGCACTTTTCTCCTCCGACCATAAAACTTGCCTCCTTCTTCATCGTGTCAGACGCTCCTCCTCCTCTCCTCCTCCTCCTCCTCTCCTCCTCCTCCTCTCCTCTCCTCTCCTCTCCCTCCTCTCTGTTGTATCTGTAAAGAAATCTCTTCTTTTATTACAGTTTTACAGGCTTCCTGTGCAGGTTTGATGTAATGCTGCTTGTCAAAGAGCCGCCTGCCTCCTGAAGCTGAACATCCACAGCTTTATTATAGAGGAGGAAGAGGAGGAGGAGGAAGAGGAGAGGAGGAGGAGGAGACATGAGAGGAGAATACAGGAGGAAAATAGAAAGATGAGAGAGGAAGAGGAGAAGAAAAGCAGCTGGATGAAGTATTAAAATACTTTACTCAAGTGAAAGTATCAATAAACCTACTGTAGGAAAAGTACTGAAGTTAGCATGCTAACCAGCTAGCCTCCTACCAGCACTGTGTAGCTCAGAGGTGACCGTCTGACAAGTCAACAACATGAACTCACTAAATGTGAAGAAAGGAAATATTTTGACACAAATTTTCATTATAAACAGAAAAATCCAACCGTCTGAACTCTTAGCAAGTAGCTAACCGAGCTACTTGCTAACTGCAGCTAGCCTCTACAGTGAAGAGTGCAGCGAGCATCAGCTGTTAGCGGTTGTGTTTGGAGCTCCCGTTCTGACCATGTTTTATAAATGGCACCTTTAATCTCCAGATCATATCCTGATGAATTAATTCATAGTTTTGTTTATCACATGTAATGAAACAATGAAAAATAACCCAACATGTTTTCTGACAGTTATTTTCAGTCCAGAAGCCAAAAGTTTTCAGTTTTCTCTCAAAGAAAAGCAGAAAATCCTCATATTGGAGAGGTTCAGGTGAATATTTGGTATTTTTTTGAGACTAATTACCAAAATTATGAATGGATTGATCGTTGCAGCTCCATAGAGTAAAAAAATACAATAAAGCATCTAAAAAGTAAAGTATCTCAAAATTGTAGCTGAGTAAATGTACTCAGTTACTTTCCACCACAGAGATAAAGAAAGATAAAGATAACAGGTTGGAGGATAAGAGCAGTGAAAGATGTGTTTGAGGAGGGTGAGAGTCGAGGTCTTAGGAGAGAAGGGAAGGAGGAAAGGAAGCAAGTGAGGAGGAGGAGGAGGAGGAGGAGGAGGAGGAGGAGGAGGAGTGACTGGATGAATGAGGAGCAGTGAGGCAGATTTAGAGAGCGAGAGGTTTATGAGTTTATGGCTTTTTAAAAGAGACGAGGGGGGAGAGGGGGAGGGGGGAGGTACGCTGGGAGGATGAGGAGGAGCAGGGAGTGAAGATGGATGTGGGGTCTTTCCAGGACACGCTGTTTTAAATGAACGCCACAGTACCAGCCAATCAGTTTGACTACAGCTCCCATAAATCCTGCTGCAGCCGGCCACCACACACACACACACACACTCACACACGCACACACACACACACACACACACACACACACACACACACACACACACACACACGTATATATACTGCTGCTGTCCTGCGTTGTGACTGCGTACACTTCATATCTTTTATAAAATATCGGGTCACAAACAAACACTCCTCAGTGAAGACGACGTGGAATTAAATTAAAGATGTCAGCACAGTCGGACAGAGAGTGGACCGGGTCTGGTTCTGGTTCTGGTTTATTTTTACTGATTTTTTTTTTTTTTACTACAAATTTAAAATGATCGCCGAGTGTTTTTATAATTCATCCATTAAATTGATTTCCCTCCCTCAGGCGGCTCAAAAGTTTCATTTCATTTCTATGAATTTCAGCCTGTTACCAGTCGAACTCTGCAGATAAATAACCCATCAGGCTCGTTATTTATACCCACTTCAGACGCTGACACGTTGGTTGTTTTTTCATTGCTCACTGGTCGTCGCAGGCTCTAGGCCGGGCACAGACGCTCCTTTATAAAAGGCTGTGAAGTTAGAAGTCAGCTGAACTGTAGTTTTTGCGACAGAAGTATGAACGTAGATGTTTCAGGTATCTGTACTGTGCTTGAGTATCTGACTTTCCCTCTCTGAACATCAGCGTTGACATTAAAATGATCACAGTCCTGTCTCCAGATCATTTAGTCGCCCGGCTCTCAGCTCGAGGACTCTCACTGAGAAAACGATGAATTTAAATGTAACTTTTGTTTGTTTACAAGGAAACTGCACAGGTTTAACAGCGTTAACGACCGGCTGTGTTGATGGACAGCTTCACTGGAGACGGTCGTTGAATTTAGGAGGCTCTATAACTCTGAAAATTAAATAATTAATGAGCGTCCACATCATTCTCACTTTAAAATGCCAAACTGACCGGAGACATTTAACGTGTCACATCCTGAGATTTCTCCCACTTTACAGATAACAAGTGTTTCTCATCTCCACTGTTGCTCATGAAAAGTGTGAACTGAGGCTATTTTAACAGACTAAAAGCTTTTTTTTACTATTTTATTAATTTATTCGTGTAGATGACAGAGAAAGAGAGGCGGATGTCGGAAGTTGGGTAACTGTGTTGGCCATCTTGTGATGTCGTGAACAGGAAGAGAGGCGTGAGCCACAGGAAGTGGTCGTCGCGCCAGAGAGGGACTCCCTCTGATGGGAGGGGGCGAGTGACACCGACACTCCTGCAGAGAGAGAGAGGGAGAGAGAGAGAGAGAGAGAGAGAGAGGGAGAGAGACCACCTGTTCCCATGTGAGGTTCTCATCCACACACACACACACACACACACACACACACAGAGTCGTGATCATCATGGCATGTGTTCTCTATGGGAACCACGACAGCTCCAAAATAGCTTCCTCTCACTGTGTGTGTGTGTGTGTGTGTGTGTGTGTGTGTGTGTGTGTGTGTGTCAGGATCTCTTTCCTTCTTGTTTTTAATGTAGGCAGTCGGTCACGTGACTTGTGCTTCCTGTTGTTGTCGTGCTTTAACATCTCTAATAAAAACACAGTGGAGTCTTATCTAACCTGAGTTTGGCCTCAGATGAAATCATCGCTCTCACATTTTGTGCTTTTTCCAGAGACGAACATGTTTGAGTCACAGAAATAAGAAAATAATTTGACTGCTGCTCGTCTGGTGAGAAGCCACGACAGCTCCTGTGATCGCTGCCTCTCAAACCAGGCGCCATCTTTGTTTGGTATCATGAGATGGAGGCACTTTGTGAAATATCTGAGTTTGCTTTTGGACCATCCTCACCAGGAACACCGTGGTAGAGGTTGTTTGTGCAAGCAGCTTATTATGACCCATGTTTATGTTTATTGTTTGGTGGTGACCTCTAGTGGCGGTAGTAATTATGATGGAAGCAAAGGAGGAAGTCAGGTGATGAAGTATTAAGAGCGACAGAGTCCGGAAACTACTTTCACCATGAAATCATCTACATTGACATCTGGGAACATCTGGAAATCACTGTCCATCAACTTTGACTGAGGGTGAGCACCAAGCATCAATGATGGCAACACAGAGTCCACCTCTCCTTGTCCAGCTGTAGTCCTGCACTCCGGACAGAGACAGGTCTGTGTAAAGATGTGGTGGAGACAGGTCTCTGTAAAGACGTGGTGGAGACAGGTCTGTGTAAAGACGTGGCTGAGACAGTCTCTGTAAAGACGTGGTGGAGACAGGTCTGTGTAAAGACGTGGTGGAGACAGTCTCTGTAAAGACGGGGTGGAGACGGGTCTCTGTAAAGACGTGGCGGAGACAGTCTCTGTAAAGACGTGGTGGAGACGGGTCTCTGTAAAGACGTGGTGGAGACAGGTCTGTGTAAAGACGTGGCGGAGACAGTCTCTGTAAAGACGTGGTGGAGACAGGTCTCTGTAAAGACGTGGTGGAGACGGGTCTCTGTAAAGACGTGGCGGAGACAGTCTCTGTAAAGACGTGGCGGAGACGGGTCTCTGTAAAGACGTGGTGGAGACAGGTCTCTGTAAAAACGTGGTGGAGACAGGTCTCTGTTAAGACGTGGTGGAGACAGTCTCTGTAAAGACGTGGTGGAGACGGGTCTCTGTAAAGACGTGGTCGAGACAGTCTCTGTAAAGACGGGGTGGAGACAGGTCTCTGTAAAGTCGTGGTGGAGACGGGTCTCTGTAAAGACGTGGTGGAGACGGGTCTCTGTAAAGACGTGGTGGAGACAGGTCTCTGTAAAAACGTGGTGGAGACAGGTCTCTGTTAAGACGTGGTGGAGACAGTCTCTGTAAAGACGTGGTGGAGACGGGTCTCTGTAAAGACGTGGTCGAGACAGTCTCTGTAAAGACGGGGTGGAGACAGGTCTCTGTAAAGACGTGGTGGAGACAGTCTCTGTAAAGACGGGGTGGAGACAGGTCTCTGTAAAGACGTGGTGTGGTATAGCCGGTATCAGCCACTTTGTGTTCAGATGCTGACGACAGTATTTTTGTCAGTCAGTTCACGTTTTAATTAAGACGAAAAATTAACAGTTTAAAAAAACAAACCCGTTGAACTGATTGGTTCTTGTTCAGTTGAACTTTTTGTATGAAGTGTTTTAATCTCCAGTTTATTGTGTTTGTGCACAACAGAAGTGAAGGCGTTTAATAGAAGCAAGATCATTATGAACTTTTTGGAGACTAATTATGTCATTTCTCTTCCTGTCGTCAGTGTGTTCACTTTTATCTGTCCCTCTGTCTCACACACACACACACACACACACACACACACACACACACACACACACACAGTTGTATATACATACAGTATCTTCCTCTTCAGGCCGTCCCTCCCTCTCTCTCTCTGCAGTATGTAATTTATCACCTCTCTCTATCAGCGTGTCAGTTTTTACAGGCTGAATCTCTCTGCACTAAAACTGCTGCTGGAAACTGCCTCTGTGTGTTTGTGTGTGTGTGTGTGTATACAGGCTTTATGTCTTTGTGTAGCATGTGCGTCATGTCACTCGTCTGACTGACATCTCTTTCTTGGCGTGCACCTGTGTGTGCGCGTGATGCGGCACTGTAACCTTGGCGGCCGCTGCGTTCGTCTGAGGCGTCGTATTTCCTGCAGTCTGCCGTTTCCCCTCCAGTTCTTGTCACCGTGCTGAGGCTCAGAGCTTTTTGTTTCACTTTCAGACACATTTGCGAGTTTGTTTCTCCATCTTTTGGACGTGCGGAGGGTGGTTTTTTTTTTGGATGGAGTGCTGCAGCTCGTCCTTGGCGGCGTCTCTGTTGCCACCTTTAGTCAGCTGGCAGCGTCAGAAGTCACATCACAGCTTCACTGTTGGCTGCTGCCATGCTGGTTAGTCAGAACAACTTCTTGGCAGCAAAACAAGGGATTTTCTCAGCAACTTTCACACATGATGAATCATGTTTCACTTCCTCCAGAGCTCTTACATCGGTGCACATTTTATCTGTCTGTGCTGCACAATAATCTGCCATAGTTTTCATACCTGGTGCCTATTAGCTCTTATCTGTTCTGTATTAATACGACATAAAACAAATGTGGCTGATGGAGGGGCCTGAAGGTGATCAGGTGACATCATCCATCGACACCAACATTCAGATATGAGATTATTACATCGACACTAACCTCTAATGTGATCATTAAAGAGTCACGAGGAGGATCGAGAGATTTTACGGATGAGTAACCTGAACTGAAGAGATTCTGAGTAAAGGAACAGTCCACCCAAAAATGTAAATCCATCACTCATCATCTCCCCCCTCCATGCTGACGGAGGTTAAAAAAACATTTCTGGAGCTTCACAGTAAAACAGAGTTGCAGCATTCTGCTAAACTGAAGCAGCTGGAGATGATTTAAAACATCAGATGTCTCCGTACAGCTCGTCTGCTGCGATCACAGAGATCACAACCTGATCTGAGGAGACGTTATTAACACCCTTTATTAATCTGAAGTCTTCACTGTAGCTGCTGGGATAAAAGTGTTAACGTGCACCCTGAAGCCACTTCTGAAACGGGTGCACAAGGTTCAGCTGTGGAGGGTGCGTAAGGAAGTTTGTTGGTTGCTAAGGTGTTAGCAGTGTTTGCCTGTACATCCACAGGGCGGTATGGATTTCATGGCGAGCTAACGTGAAGCTACACTGGGTCGACAATGGACATTATCTTAAAATGTCAAAAAAACAACAACAACAAACACACAAAATGGCTCCATACAGCTCTTCCGCTGCCCAAACTAAAAGACGTTATGTGCGACCCCCAACATGTGGTCGAGCTTGTGCACCCACTTCAGACGGGGTGCAAGCTAACACTTATATCTTAGCAGCTGCAGAGTATTTCAACTTAATAAGGGGTGTAAAAAACAGCTAGATATCATGTTACCAATGAACGTGTTGACTTTGTCTTTAACAGTCAAACAAATGGAACAAAACGTTGCGAGCGCTCAGATCAAACAGGTTTCCTCGTCTCGTGGCTGTGGATTAAAACACTGGAGGAACAGACTCTGTGGTCCCGGCTCCGTCACCAGACGTTAGAAGAAGACACGAGCAGAGACGTGTGAAGAGTTTCACCGATAAACAGCCAAACAGCAGCGACTCTCCCTCTGGACTCATTAAAGTTTGATCCTGTCTAATATTTTCATTTTCTCAAGTTCACAGCTCTGTGTTTTAAAAATCCATGTGATCATTTCTGCTTCAAAAAATCTCTCTGATTTCCTGCTCTGCTCTCAGTTCTGAGGGTTTCAGGGTCACAGACAGGTCTGCGTGACCTCTGACCTTAGAGATGCCTAAAACAGAATTTAAAATATGGCTTCGAAAACGAAAAAGAAAATCTGTTTTATTTTCTGGCGCAGTCTGAATGCTGCTGCTGCAAAGAAACATGAAAGTTGATTTTTTTTCTGCCTGAAAATCTGAATTTTTGAAGGTTTTTGAAATCTTAACAATCATAAATGCAGATCATCTTGTCGTGTTGGATCGTATTTCTGTGCGGGAGGTTTTTTCCTCTCACTGTCTATTTAAATCTGCTCAGCTCAGGTCTCTGCAGTTTTAACCGCTCTGTGTGCGTATTTACTGTACATGTGTGTCCGTGTGCGTAGGCGTCCATATGTGTCTGTGTGGTGGTGTGTGGTGCCATGGGAACAGACATATGGCAGCGATCACATGCTTGGAAGAAGGTCAGTCCAAAAGAGGAGGAGGAAGTGTATCCACTTTTTGTGTCAGTACAGGAACAACAATGCTGATGTAGTTTTGGTGAATCCCTTTTTTAATTAGCGTGAACCCTCGCCACAGCAGGATCACGCATGTCCGCCGCTGGTCGGGCTATATATTATCTGGAAATGTCACATGACCTTTTGTCATCGTGAAAGATGAACGGCCTCTTCACCTTTTCCAGACCATCAGACATTTCTCAGCTCCAGAGAGAGTCTGTCGCTGCAGCATGATGGAGATCAAACTCCAAATTACTATGAATGTAATTATTATTGGTGATCAGTCTTTGGGTGGAGGCCCAAGAAGTTTATTTACATCTCGGTCAGAGCTGAGATGATCGGGGAAATCAGCTCACAGAAGCAGAAGTGACAAACTAGTTCCTCTCTTGTTCCAGCTCGCAGAGTTTTGGACCATTTGTCAGACAAAAGAAGCCATTTGAAGATGTTATCTTGGGCTCTGGGAACATCTTGACATATGAAATACAGTCAGCAAGAAAATATCATCAAATATTTATTCAAAGACCTTTCTCTTCGCTTGGCAATTGAAAGTTTGCTGCAAAGTGGAAACATGAGCATATTTGCAGATGTGGAGAAAGTTTAATATATTCTTTGAGAACAAGGCTTTCATAATAAAAGTTGTTAATAAAAAGATGAGTATAAGGCACTGAAATACTGACAGAAACGTTTCTGTTGCATAATGTTGGTCAGAGTGTCACTTGGTCCAAGATACCTGCACAACAACTTCCTTTCATTAAATCAACTGTCTGTTATTTCTCAGCTTTATTACTGAAACACAACCCGCAGCATCAAATCCATCATGGTTAAAGGCTGCTCCTGGCTAATGTCCGGTCCCAGGAAGAGGACATGCAAAGTGTTGTACCCACGTCTTTACAGAGACCTGTCTCCACCACGTCTTTACAGAGACCTGTCTCTACCACGTCTTTACAGAGACCTGTCTCCACCACGTCTTTACAGAGACCCGTCTCCACCACGTCTTTACAGAGACCTGTCTCCATCACGTCTTTACAGAGACCTGTCTCCACCACATCTTTACAGAGACCTGTCTCCACCACATCTTTACACAGACCTGTCTCCACCACGTCTTTACAGAGACCTGTCTCCACCACATCTTTACAGAGACCTGTCTCCACCACATCTTTACACAGACCTGTCTCCACCACGTCTTTACAGAGACCTGTCTCTACCACGTCTTTACAGAGACCTGTCTCCACCACGTCTTTACAGAGACCTGTCTCCATCACGTCTTTACACAGACCTGTCTCCACCACGTCTTTACACAGACCAGTCTCCACCACGTCTTTACACAGACCTGTCTCCACCATGTCTTTACAGAGACCCGTCTCCACCACGTCTTTACAGAGACATGTCTCCACCACGTCTTTACAGAGACCTGTCTCCACCACATCTTTACACAGACCTGTCTCCACCACATCTTTACAGAGACCCGTCTCCACCACGTCTCTACAGAGACCTGTCAGATGATGAATCTTAACCATAATATCAATTTTCCAATCTAGAAATCTAACATGCAGACCTGAACTATACTTTCAAGAAAATTGTTAAGCTGAGGTTGTAATCCACTCAGATCTTGAGGGTTGTCTTTTCAATACATTAGATGAATCACGTACAGGTAATTCCCCTGTTATACAAACATAAGTGGTCCTAAAACACTTCCCTGTGGGGCTCCACATGTTTGAGGTTGACTTCTACATGAATGACCTTGAACACCTGAACTCTAAAATCTATTGGTTCAATATGAAGGAATGGTGACGGATTCAAAACAGTGTTCACCATCATAAAATGTGACAAGATGTGAGACATGGCTCCTCTTCTCTTTGCCCCTAAAGTGTATTAATCTTTATGAAATAAGTGGTCTTTGCTTCAGGCACTGCAGGAAACCCTGTGAAGACACGAGTGCTCTGCAGAGGACGTCTTCAGTTCTGGTCTTTACGTGACCTTTCCTTTAGCGCCTGTCTTCGGACAAATTATGAACTTTGTGCACAAGACGAATAAAGGCCGGGCTGCTGTGACCTTTACTGAACATATTAATCTTTTTCAGAGGAAGAGCTTTTTGGGGGGATTTTACAGCTTTTTCCTCCAAATAAAAATGATGTGTTGTTTATAATGATGGGGTGTGATCATCGTTGTAACCTGTAGGGGACACTATCAGTGCTTTTACTGCCGTATGTCATCATGAAATTATTCCTCATCGTACTTTACTTTTATGTTCCTGTAAAAGTCAAAATGACCTTCAGATGTCCCCTTACATAACAACCAGGTTTACAGTGTGTGTGTGTGTGTGTGTGTGTGTGTGTGTGTGTGTGTGTGTCTGTGTGTGTGACCTCAGCACCGTCCAGTCCAGTATAATATGACACCAGAAGCAGAGCAGAGGTAAAAGCTTCATGGATTTAGGAACAATAATCCATTTTGCTGCAATGCCACTGCAATGCAACACCCTTTGTCTTGTTCGGGGATGCTCCCTGTGTGTGTGCGTGTGTGTGTGTGTGTGTGTGTGATTGTGCGTGTGTGTCTGTGTGAATGGACAAATATTTGAGGGGGACAGATAAAAGGATGACTGTCTCGTCTCCTGCTGGAGGTTAAATGATGGAAAGAAGGAACAGAGCAGAGAAACAGACTCAGCTGAACCTTCGTTGTTTTTGATGTTTGTGCGTTACAGCAATTATAAAGTAATAATCAAAGTGTGTGTGTGCGTGTGTGTGTGTGTGTTTGTTGGCTGCCATGTCTCTCACCTCATCTGACTTCCACTGAGAAGCTGGTGATTTGTTTATGATGGGCTGTGATTCACATCCTGCTGCCTCCCTCTCTCCTGTCCACTGACATGATGGATGTAATGACTGAAGCCTCTTTGACTGATCGTGAGCTCCTGAACCTGCTCGTGACGGTAGACGAGCGGAGCTGGTGAAGGAGGAGACCAAACCTGAGCTAAAAGGACAGGAAATATTGGACGACTCCAGTAGGATGTGCAGGAAGTGTAAAGAGGAGTTTTGCTGCACCCTGGTGGCCAAAAAGCAAATCATGCAGCTTTAAGTCCACGTTCGTCATCCGAGGATACTTTGATAAAAACACTACATGTCAGCTGACCTGCAAACAGAAAGTTAACAACGTTTAAATAAAATGTAAAAGAAAAACACCAGATGACACACCTAGCTTAGCGTTAGCATGCAGCTAGCTTAGTTTGAGCCCACAGCTAGCTTAGTGTTAGCCTGCAGCGTCTCCTCCACGCTCTTCTCCTGTGTGATGAAGACGATCAGGTACTGGAGGAAACTCTGACAGCGCTGGAGATGTTGGTTTATTTTCTTTTTCAGAGATCCTTTATTGATTTGTTTGAGAAGAGGGTTCACTCGTGGAGAAAAACTGAACTAAACTGATAACATTTCCAAAGATCCTTTATTGATTTGTTTGTGAAGAGGGTTTACTCTGAACAGATTTGAGAAGCTGAACTTTGTGACAAACTGAATTTCTATATTTTGTTGTTTATTGTTGAATCGCTGAAGGATGCTATTTTTTGTTGAACTCTGGAATCTTTATTTTTGGTGAATATTATTTGAACTCATCATTTGAA
Source organism: Pagrus pagrus (assembly GCF_965226575.1). NCBI lineage: Eukaryota > Metazoa > Chordata > Actinopteri > Spariformes > Sparidae > Pagrus > Pagrus pagrus. The sequence continues at coordinate 1,547,157 of NC_140207.1, forward strand.
CTCATATTGTGCACTGTCCCTGTTCAAATAAAAGAAATAACAAACAAAAGACCGCAGGATAAAGTCAAGCTGTTGTTGTAAGATACCCCTATTTAAAATTAAAAAGAGTAAATGACAGTTTTCAGGCCATAAAACCAACAATCTGTTGACCTTTACAACTCCAGATGTGATGGCAGAGCCGTCAGTGATGGAAAAACATGTTCAAATTAAAAATATGATCAAATCGCAGCGTTAAAATCAAAAGTCAAATCAATCGTTTGAACACTGCTTGAACAGAGATGGATAAAACACGTTTGACTGCACGCACCAACATCACTTGATGCAGGAATGAATACTGATTGAACCCTTTACATGACAAAAAGGTTTTTTGTGAAATCGTTAATAAACTCTCTCAGCTGGGTCAAAAAATGTCAAATCTAAACTTCAGAACATTAAATGTGCAACATTAAAGCAGAAAAGTGACGATGTTGTGTGAGGTTTTAAAATGGGATGATATTTCTGTGATTGTCTTCGTTTGTCTGTTTGTGTTTATCTTTATAAGATAACACGCAGCTACATGCTAATATTGTTTCTATTGTTCTAATGTCTTTCAGCTCCATGGACCAATCATCATGAGACTTGTCAGAACCCCCTTCCCGTTGCTCCTCCCTCTCCTCCAGTCCCCGCCCCTTCCTCTGCTCCATCGCTGCTGTCTGTCAACGCTCTTAGCCAACAGCAGCACAGCGTCACACAGACGCCTCAGCACAGACGGCTCCACCCCTCAGCCTGTGATTGGTCAGGACTCGGTGGAGTTGCTGGGCCACTCCCACCCGCGCGATGACTACACCAACGTCACGCCGAGGATCTTGGCCATGGTCGGCCGAAATCTCCACAACCAGTCCCATCATCCTCTGTGGCTGATCAAGGAGCGGATCAAAGCTCACTTCTACAGGTACGAATCAAGTAAAGGTGAAGTCCGCCATCTTCTTGGTACATGTTCAACTATTACTCAGTAACTGCCTAAACTTTGACAGCCAGTGATTCGCTGGGACTCTGCAGGCTTTGGCCACTTCTTCCTGCGTTTTCCAGAGTTAAAACCACACTTGATGCAATTAACTGTAACTTCTTAAAGCTCCTGTTGGTAAGATGACAATACAGATGTTTGGGTTTTCCCAACAAATACCGACGCTTTGCGATTGTAGGTCGCCCTCTGAACACGTCAGTATTTGAGGAGTTGGGAGCATCGAGACTCATAGACTATCGTTCTCCTACCGTTAATGTTTCTGATGAGTCAGCATTTACCCAGGAGCTACACCATCAGGATGTTCACGGTTTATTTCCTTTTTCATGGGAAGAGGGTTCACTTGTGGAAGAAAAACTGAACTAAACTGATAACATTTCCAAAGATCCTTCATTGATCTGTTTGGGAAGAGGGTTCACTCAGATAGTTGATCATGTGGATTTTCATGGTCTCCAGAGGATGCATCTTAATCTTGACCTCCTGACCCTCCTCTACTGTAATCAGGTCAAAACGTCCACCTGTCCACAAAAATATCTCAAAACTGAACCTGGAAGGTCAGAAGTGTTTTGGTGTAAGTGCCAGTCGAGCAGTTGTCACTGGGCTGAGTCGGCGCCATCTTTGCATCCAGTTCTGGATAATATATCGATGGTAAGAACGGCCTCACAGAGCTGCTAGCATGACTGAGCACTGTGTTCAACTGCGTCAGCTCTGCAGCGAGCTGTTCTGACAAACTACAAATGTCCTATTGTTGTGAAATTTTAACTTTATATGTGAATCTTCACACTTCAGGTGTGAATGTTCACACGACTCCCTGATTTAATGTCCTCGGAGTGTGTGTGTGTGTGTGTACACACACACAGACATCCAGATAAAACCAGTCTGTCCTTTAAATCCGCTGCTGTTATGGTGCCACATGTTGTTGTATATGTGAGTGTTGTTTCTATATTTTGGGAGCACAAACTGCTGACGGACTCTCTGCAGCCTCGCTGTGTCTTCAGGGACGGTCGGTGTAAAGTTTGCTGCACTGCACGCAGCAGTGAAATATAGTGAGGCTGCTGGTTATGTTCCACAGCCGCCATAAAAAACCAACACGCAGCAGCGAGCGCATTAATAATGCTGCATTAATAAGTCATTAAGAAGTCACAGAGTGTGTGGTCTGACAGTGGTTTATGACTCTGCCATTTCACAGGTCGTGAACTTTACTCTTTAGAAAATCCTGTATGCTCTGATAGCAGCAGGACAGCAGACTCTGAGGACACCTGAGGGCTGCTGGGTAATTTTCAAACAAGATGAGAACTTGATCAACAGCTGCTTCACATTTACGCTGCTTCTCTCTGTCTGGTTTGACTTCTTCAGTTTCTTTTGAGGCGGATTTTAATGAATCCTACGACATGAATAAAATACTGTTAATGAGAGTCACAGTCAGGAAGCTGCGATGTTGTCAGAACAATTAATGCAGATTCAGCCGATCCATGTGAATTCTGCATGATCTTGCAATTTTGTCCAATTGCAGCAACTAATCATTATAGTTTCCTGCAAGTTTTACCAATCAGAGCAGAGCGAAATGTGTTGAGTCAAACATGGACGTCAACACGCTCAGTGTTAGGGTTCGTGTCCACGCTGCCTGTGCGTTCAGGAGCTCTGAGATGAAGCGTCTTGTTTCTATGACGACAATATCTCAACATCTGTCGCTGTATGATGGACGCTGGTCCTCTGAGGTTTTCTATCTGTTAGTTTTTATGTGACTCTTCTCCAGCTCTGTGTTTTTGTTCCTCTCTGTCATCGTTGTTTGTTTTTGACGTCTTCACATCGTCCATGTCAGCGCTGCTCATTCATCTTCTCTCTCCACCCTCCACAGCGCCTACATCGGTCGCTGGGGAAACCCACTCTTCTCTGTCCATGACAACCTGAGCCCCGTGGTGACTGTGGAGCAAAACTTTGACAGGTCAGCACAATAATGATTGATTGATGATAAACTGACTGACTGGTTAAACAGTCAAACATTTCACTGACACACAAAGATATAAAATGTAAGACTTCAGTCAACAGTACAGAACAGAACCACCCGACAGTGGAGGTCACCTCCGGATCACTGCTGCAGTCAGGCTGATCAACAGGAGTGAAGATAAATCCACAAGTTCAACAGTAACTCTGAGCTCTGCTCCCGTCAGTGAACGGCTCCGGATCAGAACCTGATGAGACTCCAGGTGTTTAGTCCTCCAGCAGGTCTGGATCTGATCCAGAATCTCTCCTGTGTTTTGGTTTAGTTTAATTTAGAACTGTCAATATGTTGAAGTTTTGCTTCAGAGGAAGTGAGATGATTCGTTAAGAGCGACTGAACTGAGTTAAAACAGAATCTTTCTCTTTTCTATTTCAGTTTTAGGAGCTACAAACAACAAGAGTTGAGTCTTTTAAATGCACATAAGTGAAACATCAGCAGTCCGTCGAGTTCTGAGTCGAAGCATAAATGTCACTTTAAACATTTGACTGAATGTGTTCGTGGAAACATTGATGTGTTTTTGCTGTAATTCCTGAAGTGAATCTGTTTTTCCTGATTTGATTGACAGCTTGCTGATCCCGCCCGACCACCCCAGCAGGAAACGAGGAGATAACTACTACCTGAACAGGTGAGTGACACTGCTCACCACCCACAATGCATCTGTAGTGATGGTGTTTCTTAATGTTTGTCCTGCAGCTTCTCTGTTTCTATTCCAGGTTAGTTTTTGTTGCACTTGTTGCCAGCAGTGTCACTGGATCTTCATCAGTCTGATGTTTCAGCCCGGTCCAGTACACATACAGAATCACTAAAACGATGATATTTAGCTCCAAGGATCAATCTGGAGCACAACTGAAGGAAGTTCACATGAAGTTTACCCAAAAAGACGTCAGGGTTTAGGGACATAAAGCGACATCAAATCTGAAATTATAAAATCGGGAAACTCTAAAAATAAGTTCCTTGAGTGCTGATCGATCAGCTGACGTCAGGTTTTCATCACTGAACTTGTTTCTGATTGTGTTGATGAGCAGGAAGACGATGCTACGCGCCCACACCTCCGCCCACCAGAGGGAGCTGGTGAGGTCCGGTCTGGATGCGTTCCTATTGGCCGGAGACGTTTACAGGCGGGACGAGATCGACGCCAGTCACTACCCCGTCTTCCACCAGATGGAGGGAGTGCGACTCTTCTCCGACCACGAGGTAGGACGGCGTGTCCGTGAGAGTTTGTACTCCTCAGTCTTCAGGATGCTCCAGATGTTTCTTTGTCCTGCAGCTGTTCTCCAAGGTGCAGAACGGTGACGAGCTGTCGCTGTTCGAGTCCGGAGGTCGACGCTCGCCTCACAAACAGGAAACACACAGTCTGGAGGCCGTCAAGCTGCTGGAGTTCGACCTGAAACACACTCTGACTCGACTCGTCACTCACCTGTTCGGACAAGGTGAGGCCGCCAGAGCCAGGAAGTGACATCATATCCTGTCGTTTTACAGGTTGCTAAGATTCTTCTTCTTCTTCCTCGTCTCCTCTCCTCCTCTCCTCAGATGTGGAGGTGCGGTGGGTCGACTGTTACTTCCCCTTCACTCATCCCTCCTTTGAGATGGAGGTGCGTTTCCAGGGCGACTGGATGGAGGTGCTGGGCTGTGGACTGATGGAGCAGGAGCTGCTAAACTCTGGTCAGCACACACACACACACAGACACACACACACACACACACACACACAGTGTCTCTGTGTGGGTGGACAGCAGTTTGTGGTTGTGTGAATGAAACAGTCGCTGCCTGCAGCCAGTGTTGTTTCTCTGGCAGGTTTTATTTATTTTCCTGCAGTCGGGTCAAAGGGGACGCAGAACCCGCCCACGTTCACACATTAAATCCTCGTCCTCGTGTCCATTAACATCCTGTTCTGAAAACCCAACGAAGCTCCAGAAACATTTTGAATCGCTCAGTGTGTCACTGTCGGCAGGTTACTGACGGGCGATGGTGTCAGCAGCCTCACGTCAGGTTGTGTCTCTGTGACGGACCTGTGTTCAAGAACACACACACACACACACACACACACACACACTAACACACAGTGTGTACACAGGCAGGTCAGAGATTGATCTGTGGATTGGTCCGTCAGTGTTGGACACACAAAGACAGAACAAACACTTTTACAATGAAACAACTCGAACACACACATGCAGACATGTGTCCTCTCTCTCTCTCTCTCTCTCTCTCTCTCTCTCTCTCTCTCTCTCTGTCTCTCGCCCCTCTCTCTCCCCTGTCAGCCTGCTAAGTGGCTAGCTTGCTGCTTTGCCCTTGAACAAAGCTGTAGCCCTGCGCTCCACTTCACCGCTGCTTGTTCCAATCAATAATACATGCTTTAAGACGCAAAGAGCGGCCGGATCAGTCCAACTCTACTCTGTGAGTGTGTGTGTGTGCGTGAGTGTGTGTGTGTGTGTCAGAGAGCACTTAGTTAAGAAAATGTCTCTTTACGTTGACACACTTCACGCTGACTTGCGTGCACATTTTGGTGTCTGGAGCAGTTTGTTCAGACGTGAGTGAACTTAAATAAACTTTTAGATGAACTGAACATGGCGACAGCTTCTGTTAAAGGCGGAGTCTTAACTTCAGGTGGTGACACGATACTGGACGTAGTAACTGTAATGTTATTGAAATATCAGAAAAGCATCATTTCTTAAAGTAATACATTACTGTAACAAGGTTACTTTTGTGATGATTACTCAGTCGACTGAAAGACAATTAGCAGCTCTGTTTGAAGCACACATGCAACAGACTTTTAATTTCCTGTATATTTAATATTTTAGACAGTTTTTGGGACCAACGCTGGACTCCAGACTCAGTTTTAAAGTTTCTCTTCTGTCTTGATTTGACCTCTGAACTCTGCACACAGTGACACCAGTTTGTCCTGCAGCTGCAGTTTCCTCCCCTGCCAGAGGGGGGAGCTGCCGGTCAGACCGGGAGGAGGTGCAGGACGTGTGGAGAGTCCCTCCATCACTCCTGCAGAAATCATTTTCACCTCCTCTATTATTGAACGCCGATCCCTCTCACTGCTCACCTGTCTCTCGCTCATTTGCGTGCACCTAGCTCTACGTCTGCAGGTGTGTGTGTGTGTGTGTGTGTGTGTGTGTGTGTGTGTGTGTGTGTGTGTGCATGTATGTGTGTGTGTGCACGTCTGAATCCATTTCCTGCAGTGCACCACGACTGAAATAGACTGTTTCAGGACACATACAGCGAGATGGAAGCGCCTTTGGCCATTTTACACTTTGGCTGTGCCTCTGTGTGTGTGTGTGTGTGTGTGTGTGTGTGTGTGTGTGTGTGTGTGTGTGTGTGTGTGTGTGTGTGTGTGTGTGTGACTCTGTTCTCCATGTATTTCCTCCTGACAGTCGGAGCAGTAGGAGGTTAAATTGATGCTGAGGTCCAAACAGAGGCAGAGGAAGTAGAAACTCTATCAAAGACACACACACACACACACACACACACACACACACACACACACACAGCTTGTTGTTGTTGTGAGTCTTTAGCTTTGTGTCCTGAAGGGAGGGTGCACAGTTCTACTATTATGTCTTTATGTAGTTTTTTAGGATGGCAGCGAGGCTAGCTGACAGGCTAACCTAGCTAGTTAAAAGCACCTTCTTGATTATCTAACCCGTTTATCTAATTATCTATAATTGACGTCAAAATCCAGAATCTGTTGGATAAAATATGTAAATATACAATAATGTCTAGTGCTAGTTTACAAATGTTAGCATGCTAACAGGCTACATTGAGATGGTTAACATCTCCCCTCCAGCTCCAGCTCCAGCTCCAGTCAGCAGTACAGAACAGAACCACCCGACAGTGGAGGTCACCTCCGGATCACTGCTGCAGTCAGGCTGATAAACAGGAGTGAAGATAATTACATTTTTACATAAACGTTAAAATTACACATATTTCTGCAGTTTTCAGTTTCGCCGTCCCTCCAAATATGGTTTTGTGTCATAGTACTTTTTTTTTAAAACAGGAAAATCCCCAAATTCTCAGAAAGGAACAAAACACTGACAGAGCTCATATTAAACATCAACAAAGAAACATTACACTATTTTCTGATATTTGAGCTTAAAACATCACAGAGATACAAGACTTCACCTTAAAGTGCAGTGATGGAATGTAACTAAATACTTCTACTGAAGTACTCTACTTCAGCACAGTGTTGAGGTACTTTGTTTAGGTTTTTCCATTTTCTGCTCCGGATCAGAACCTGATGAGCCTCCAGGTGTTTGTTCCTGCAGCAGGTCTGGATCTGCAGCGACGCTCCTCCTGAGTTATTGATTTATTTGAATCTAATTGGAGGTATTTGAATGTTTGTGTTTGTTTGCTGTGTGTCGTGTGGACGGTTCTTAAAATGAACGTGACGATGAGCGATGATCGCGACCTTCCTCCTCCACGACGCTCCTCTTCCTCTCTGTGTTTCTGTCTCCGTGTTTCTTCATTCATCTCCCACTGAAAACTGAACACATCAGCAGTTGTAGCTGAACACATGATGTCGCTCTGCACTTCATTCACAACACACTCCACTGTGTGTGTGTGTGTGTGTGTGTGTGCGCGTGTGTGTGTGTGTGTGTCTGTGTGTGTGTGTGTGTGTGTGTGTGTGTGTGTGTGTGTGTGTGTGGTGAGTGAGAGAGAGATAACATTGGCAGTGTCTCTCTGCCCTTGGCACTGCAGCAATGCTCTTGACATTCATGCTGTGGAGACACACACACATGCACGCACACACACAGACACACATAGACACACACACGCACACACACAGACACACATAGACACACACACACAGACACACACACTTCTCTGCTCGCGTTTCATTCTTCTTCTTTCCTTAATTTGCTCACTCTCTTGACTGCCGGAGTCAAGTTTGTCAGCATGTCACACACACACACATGCACACACACACACATGCACACACACACACACATGCACACACACACACACACACACACACAACACACACACACACACACACACACACACACACACACACACACACACACACGTGCACACGCCTGCCTCATTCTCACTCTCTCAACTCTCTTCACACTCTCCACCTCCCCTTCGTATCCACTGCGGCAGTGTGGCTCCGTTACCTTGGAAACCACTCATTCACCCCCCCAACACACACACACACACACACACACACACACACACACACACACTTTCAGCTCCCCCCAATCCCCTATACACACACACACACACACACAGACTCACACACACACTTTTTTCTGGAGCACTGAGAGTGAGAGACAATGAGGAAGAGCCGGGGAAGAGGGGGCGAGAGAGCATAGAAGTCAATGTGATGAGGAGAGAGAGAGGGAAGAAGGGATGAGCGCAGAGGAAGCAAGGAAGGGAAGGAAGGAAGGAGGCGAGGTAGGAAGGGAAGAGACATAATAGTGAGAAGATGGAGGGAAAATTAAACGAGCGGCAGGGTGGAAGTGGCAACAGGGGACACCAGTTGGTGTGTGTGTGTGTGTGTGTGTGTGTGTGTGTGTGTGTGTGTGTGTGTTCGATGTGTGTGTTATTCAATGGTGTGGTAGCGTGACTGCCATATGTGTTGCCTGAGGCCCAGAGTGATGAGGGAGAGAGTTAATGAGAGGTGTAAGAGGAGGGAACGAGGGAGGGAACGAGGGAGGATGGGGGAGAAGAAAGTAATGAGAGAGGAGAGGAGGGGAGGAAGGATTGGGGGAGGAGAAGAGGGATGCAATGGAGAGGGAGGAAAGGAAGGAGGAATGAGGGAAGAGAAAAAGGAGGCGGGAAAAAAAGGGAAATAAGCAAATGAGGAAATGAGCAAGGAAGAAGAGAAGACGTCATCGAGGTCGAAAGGAAAAGTGGAAAGAATTGAGGGATGAAGGAAGGACTGAAGCTGGCCCCGAGGAAAGGATGAAAGAGAGGAGGGGAGAGGAGGCAGGGAGGTAGGAAAAGGAAAGAGATAGGAGGAACAAGGGGGCAAGGAAAGGAAACAACAGAACAAGGAAGGAAGGGAGATGGAGGAATAAAATGGAGGAGGGATGAAAGAAGGACTGAAGGTCGCCCGGAGGAATGAACGAAAGGGAGGAGGGAAGGGAAGAGGAAGGAGATGTGAAGGAAATGAGGGAGGATGAAGAGGGAGGAAGGGAGTGAAAGGAGGAAAGAAGGAAGCAAACAAGGGGACAGGGAGTAAAGAAGGGGAGAAGAAGGGAGTGAGGGAGGAGGAGAGAAGAAGAAGGAGGAGGAGAGAGGAGGGGAGAAGAAGAAGAAGAAGAAGGGAGTGAGGGAGGAGGAGAGAAGAAGAAGGAGGAGGAGAGAGGAGGGGAGAAGAAGAAGGGAGGAAGGAGGAGAGAAGAAGAAGGGAGGAGGGAGGAGAAGAAGGGAGTGAGGGAGGAGGAGAGAAGAAGAAGGGAGGAGGAGAGAGGAGGAGAGAAGAAGAAGAAGAAGGGAGTGAGGGAGGAGGGGAGAAGAAGAAGAAGAAGGGAGTGAGGGAGGAGGAGAGAAGAAGAAGGAGGAGGAGAGAGGAGGAGATAAATGTCTTCATTAATTCACTGATGAGGGGAGAGCGAGGTAGAGACAGACTGGAGAGAGAGAGTCTGTTTCTTCTTCTCTGCTTCTTTATTCATCAGGGTCCCCTGGAGACGGAGTCCCTGCACACACACACACACACACACACACACACACACACACACACACACACACACACACACACACACACACGTGAACTTGTCTTTATATTTCAGTATCTTTGTGTGTATCCTGTGATGTGTATATCAGTGTGTGTGTGTGTGTGTGTGTATCATTGAAGTTGTGTGTTTGTGTTTGCTCATCCATATTTCCACATGTTTACATTGTGTGTGTGTGTGTGTGTGTGTGTGTGTGTGTGTGTTGTATCTTTGAAATTGTCTCTTATTGTACTTGAATGTTTGTGTAGTTGTCTATGTGTATTTTGCATGTGTTTGTGTTTGTGTGTTTTCAACTGTCTGACCGTGTGTGTGTGTGTGTGTGTGTTGTATCTCTTCTTCTTTGTAAAGTGTGTCTATTTGTGTGTATGAAAGTGTTAGTGTGAGGTGTGTGTTTTGTATCTTTTAAGTTGTGTGTTTGTGTGTTTGTGTGTATTCTGCATGTGTATTTTAAATTTTCTGACTGTGTGTGTGTGTCTGTGCACATTTTCTCTCCTCTCAGTGTGTGTTTTGTATCTTAGAAGTCATGTCTTTGTGTGTTTGTTACATATGTGTATTTGTTGTGTTGGTCATATTCACATGGTGTGTGTCTGTCTGTGTGTATTTTCGTATGTGTTTGTTAGTCTGAATGACCATTTTTGTTGGTTGTCTGCCTCACTGTCCTTGTGTTTGCATGTCTGTGTGTGTGTGTGTGTCTGTGTGTGTGTGTGTGTGTGTGTGTGTGTGTGTGTGTCTGTGTGTTTGCATGTCTGTGTGTGTGTGTCTGTGTGTGTGTCTGTGTGTGTGTGTGTCCCAGGGGTTTCCCTCCAGTGTCGGCGGGCAGCATATGGGACTTGGCGCTAATGACCACACCTCCTCGCCAAAACCTGATTTACACACACACTCACACCCCCCATGGGACAGGATGGTGTGTGTGTGTGCACGTGCCGACATGAGAGTGTGTGTGTGTGTGTGTGTGTGTGATGAGGGTGGAGGCTGAAATCTGATTAAAGTCGTGTTGGCGACAATTAACAGCCTTTCAGACCCGCCGCCCCGGGCCCTGTGGGACTGTGTGTGTGTGCGTCTGTGTGTGTGTGTGTGTGTGTGTGTGTGTGTGTGTGTGTGTGTGGTTCAGGTGGCAGGATTAATCCCCCCCCCCCCCCCCCCCCCACCTCTGAATAAATCATGTGACCCCTCCCCTACCTCCTTTCATCCATCCATCCATCCATCTCTCATTAAACCTCGTCTGTCACCACGACGACGCTTTCATTCGTTTCCTTCTCCACCTCTGTTTTCTTTCTGGTGAGTCTGTAGTGTGATCACTTCCTTCCTTCCTTCATTCATTCCCTCCTTTCTTCCTTCCTTCCTTCACTTGTCTTTGTCTTTCTTTCCCTCCGTCGGTCTGATGATGGAGGGATGAGAACAACAGAGAGTGAGAAGTGTGGCGACCTCAGGCTTGTAAAGACCCGCCTCCTCCTCCTGACCTCTGACCCCTCCGTGCTGATTGACAGCTCCTTTCATCTCTCCATCTATCCACCAGCATCCTTCTCTCCTTCCTCTCTTCTTTTATTCATATCAAATCCTCCATCATCCCTCCATCTTTGTTTCCTTCTCTTTTCTTTCCCTCCATCTTTCCCTTCTCTCTGTCAACATTTTGCAGAAACTGACCGAAACACTCAGAGGCAGCGAACACAACAAGTGAGCTTTAATGCAACAATCCACAATTAACAATTCATTCAAACATTCAAAATCCAAAATCCAGATTCCAGATTTCAGAATTCAAAAAACAATGAACTCAAATCTAACAATTCAAAATCCAAAAATCAAAGTAAACAAAATAAAACAGTCATCGCAGGTGAAACAGACGACAGACACAGAAACACAGAGACGTGCGTGAAACACAGGAAGTGATTAACTGGTGAGCAGGAAACAGGACGGGAAAACGGACAAAGGCAGGAAGTAGAAAGTAAAATCTGACACTTTCATCTTAAAACAGGAAGTCACAAAATGAAAACTCATGAAGCTCTCCTTCATCTCTGTCCACCTTTCTCCTTTGACTTCTTCCTCATGTGCATCACGTCTTCTTCTTCCTCTTTTCTCTCTTCGTCTCTTCTTTCCTTCCTGTTTCCCTCCATCCTGTCTTTCATCCCTTAACTTATTCACGTCGTCATCCCTCCATCTTTTCTCTCTGTCTCAGCTTCATTTCTTTGTCTTTGTTTCTTTCTATTTTTACAGTTTTTGCTTTCCTCCTTTCTTCTTCCTTTAATCACTCCATCTTGTTCTTCTTTCCTTCCTCCTGCTGTCATCCGGCCTTTTTCCTTTTATTTTATCCTCATGTATTCATCCATTTCTCCTCGTCCTCCTTCTCTTCTTCATCGTCTCTTCCCCACGTATCCCTCCGTTATTAACCCTCGTCCATCCCTCGTTCTTTCCTTTCTATCTTTGTTATTCATTAATCTCTCACTCCCAGTGAGGATAATAACTGGTGGACAGCTGGTGCCACACACACACACACACACTCACACACACACACACACACACACACACACACACACACACACACACAAACACACACACACACACACACACACACAGTCTGTCTGGATGTTCACTGATGTTTCTCACGTTCACAGACACAATAATATAATAATTATATAATAAGAAATGGAACAAGCTCTTTGCACGCACACACACACACACACAAACACACACACGTGCACGTGCACTATAAAATATCTGCACAAAACAATAAAAATAAACCAGAAGAAGAAGAAACTGAAAAGAAAAAGAAATAAAACACAAAAACTCCTTCCTCATAAACACACACACACACACACACACACACACACACACACACACACACACACACACACACACACACACACACACATAGTTGCTTCCCCAACCAGTGTGTGTGTGAGTGTGTGTGTGTGTGTGAGTGTGTGTGTGTGTGTGTGTGTGTGTGTCTCTGGGGTGTGCGAAGGGCAGAACAAACATTTGTTTGTGCAGCGATCCATCTCAGCCCGGCCTGCTGCCTCCATAACAAACAGACCAGAGGGGGGAGGAGGGGGAGGAGGGGAGAGGAGGGGGGAGGAGGGGGGGGGGAGACAGAGTGTGTGACAGAGAGAGAGAGAGAGAGAGGGAGGTCTAATCCACCTGACTCAGGTAGAAAGTGAGTGACAGCTGAGTTTATGTGTAACCATCGATGAGTCTCAGGATCAATGATATTTATTGATTTGTTCTTCTGAGTGTCACAAAAGGCCGAGTCATGCTCGAGTTAAAGTAAAGATGCGGTGTCAAAATGTCACTTTGGTAAAAGTGAGAGTCGCCCACATGAATAGTACTCGAGTAAAAGTCTTAAAGGATCTGATGGGACATGTACTCAAGTATTACAAGTAATTTCCTGGTAGTAAATGTAATTAAGTATCAGTGAAAGTAAATTAAACATACACTGACATGTATGTATGAGCAGACAGCAGCTTCTGTGCCGCCCTAGAGCCCACAACAGCCAATGAGTGATGGTGGAGACCAGTGACCACTCTCTCTTCTTCCTCCTCTCTCCTGAGCCAATCACACACCAGCCTCCAGATGACTGATGCATCCTGTAGCCAATGAGAGTTCAGATCCAGTAATATATAGTTTACATCAGTTTTAAAGCCCTGAACTTGATGTAGTTTCTGTGTTGTGCTCTTTGAATAGTCTGTTTCTGCAGCTCAGCTCTTGTTTCTGACTCTTTTATCTGCACACAGTTAGTGTGAAGAAGGAAATAAAGAGCTATAATGAGTTTAATGCTGCTGTTACTCTCAGGCAGGCGACTCTGAGCTCACAACAGGACACATTTTTACCAGGCGCCTGAATATTTCCTCATGAAAACATGTGCTGAGTGTCATTTTCACTGATGTTGTTATTACATGTGAACTGGGACCATGTCAGACTGTGTGATGCTGAGCCGTGGCAGTAAGAGCGCATTATTTTTGTATTAAAGATAAATAATTCAGTGATTTGAAACTCCTGTAGATTAATGACAGAAGAAGAAGGAAACAAATAATCTAGTAACGTTTCAAAAGAGTCTGTACTCCACACGGTTCAACAGCAGCTTTGAATTTAGTGGGAGAGACGTTCAGGATCATTTCACAGAGGTGTCCAGGAGGAAGATCAGATGAAGGTGCTTCAGTTTGTAGTTGGCGTTAGCGTTTGAGTATCAGGTGCTGTTGTTGTGCTGTTAATTCATTATTAACCTGTTTTGTCACACTCAGTCTCTCTGTTTTGTTGCACTGCCGAGTTTGCTGAATGCATTGATACCAGAATTTGTGCCAAGATCAAACAAATGTGTTTAACAAGAAAGAGACTTTGTAAAGGACGCGTGGAGAGGGAGCTCGTTCATTAAGAGACGCTGCGACTGAGGAAGTGGAGCAGAAACAGAGGGTTTCTGGGGAGTTGGCTAAAAAATCGTATTTTTTTCATTCAGAGATCCCGTTTGGAGACAGGAGCACCACTCCTGTAGTGCTGGCTTGATATTTAATACATGCTGATGTGCGTGTAATGTCTTCATCGTGCAGGTTTCTCTGCTCCACAACAACAACAACAGTATCTTCTGGCTGAGCGGTCTCCATCCTGACTGTTAAATATTAAAGCAGTGTAAGTGAGCCCTGCAGAGAGCTGCTGCTGCTGCTGCTGCTGCTGC